>NW_027555847.1:366824732-367397232 GCF_003287225.1 Phascolarctos cinereus
ATATATACATATATAAGAGCCACAAATATTTAGTCTTTTAGTATTATATCTCACTTTATAATCCCTACCAAAAAGGGAGAACAGTGCTTGGACACACATGTCAACATTCCCTACAATAAAATAACCATTTTAACCTGTTTAAAAGTCCATATATAACTACGACTGCTGTCTTTTCAAAGAAAAGGAAATTTGCCTAAACAAGTTCAATATATATATATATATATATATATATATATATATACATATATATATATATACATATATATATAGAAGCTCATGATAAAATATAATAATAATAATAATAAAGATTGTAAAAGTGGCAAAAGAAAGAACATTCAAAAGAGTTAGAACATTTTTGCATCTGTAATCTTCCAACTAAGTCTTCCTTTCTGTAGGAAGGGGTCTAAAAAAGCAATTTTATACCATGTGTCATTTAAATGGAGATAATCATAGAAGGGCTGAAAGGGGTCTTGGAAATATTATAAGAACCTCATTTTCTGGGTGACTTTGAGACCCAGAAAGGTGAAATAGCATGTTCAAAATTATTAAAATAACACGACCAGGACTCAAAATCCATGTCTTCTGATTTGTCCAGTACGCTTACCTTATTTGTGAACTACTCTTCTGAAGGATCGTAGAGCCGGAAGGGAACCTGGTGATTATGTAGTCTAACCTGTAATTTTACAGATGAGGAAACTGAGGTCCAGGAAAGTTAGTGATTTGCCCAAGGTCACACAAGTAATATCAGGCAGAATTTAAACCAAAATCTTCTGACTCTATAGTACAAACTCATTTTGGTTTACCAAGGCCAAAGGCTAAATGATTCTGTATTTCTAAAAATATTCAAAACTAGTTAATATTCATCCACTTATAATTACCCAGAACAGAAATCTAACAAAGGTGAGACTTTCTCATGTTATTATTAGTATTTACCAGCCCAAAGACATGTAATAGGGCTGGCCTTCTTCCTCTTATCACAAAGTAGTTTAGTATACCTTTCCTGTGTTATGAGGAAACATGTCTGAAATTCAGTTGTTCTTGTCAAGGCCTAAGTAGATGGTGGGCAGATAGGTGGCACAGTAGGTATAGTGCTGGACCTGGCATCAGGAGGACTCATCTTCTTGAGTTCAAATCTGGCCTAAGACAATAGCTTTGTGGCCTCTGTTTACCTCAGTTTCCCCATCTGTAAAATGATCTGGAGAAAGAAACGACAAATCACTCCAGTATCTTTGCCAAGAAAACCCCAAAACAGGTCAAGAAGAGAAGGACAGGACAGAAATGATTTAACCACAAAAGTACACAATAAAAGTTGGAACACAAGGAAGTGAATTAAACTGAATGGATTAAATGGCTCACATGGCCTTAAGTACTACATACAAAAGAGTTCTGGCTCAGTCAGAAAAAAATGTCCAACTCCACAAAAAAGGAGGAAAAAGGTCCCAGGAGACTGATTTGCAAAAGATGTAGCTCTACATTTATACTGTGTCTAAAGAGTGTGAAAATACCCTATTAAACCAGGCAAGAGTTCAGTTAATCTAGATGTTGGCCAAAAAAAAAAATTACTGGACATCATGATTGGCTGGGCTTTGTGTATAAAGGGCAATGCAAACACTGTGTTGTACTCTAGAAGAAGATCTCTGAGAAGCCCCAAAGCAGAGATGCTTGATATGGCAACCCAGTCGGTTTTCATTGACTTTGACAAAGGTAGCCAAACCCAAAACCTTAGTGTGCTTCACAATATGAGTGAGCTCCCAGAGCCACACTAGCATCTGACTTTACTGGAGAAAAGAAAGCCCCTTTGTGTAACTTACAGAAAATTTACTGGTAAAGCACCACAATACAGCACTTATCCAAACCTTTCCCACTATTTTTGGAAATGGGCATTGGCACAAATATCCCAACAGGAAGCATAAATGTGCCAAGTATGAACCAAAAATACTCATGCACAATTGGATCTCCCTTGACTGTGTTTTCTTGATATGACTAGCCTGCTAGGAAATAGAGTAAAGAAGTGAAAAGAATCTTTTACTTTGGAGTATGTTGGAGTAATAATTCTTAGAGCAACTTCCTACATTTAATCTCTTTTAGCTTCATCATAGCCCAATGAAGTAAGGAAGGGCCAATGTATTATTCCTATTTTCCAAGTAAAATTAGGACATAGTGTTTTCCTAGCCAGCACAGGGCCAACACTAGAAGACTGACTCCCAGGCCAGTAATGTTTCCAACTAGATTGCAGTGAATTTGACTAGCTATTGACTCATATGTTTCTTTGTGAACTTCAGTTGAGTGTTTTTCCATCTTTATCCAATTCTGCTTTTTCTATACTTTCTACTTCCTTCTGCATTCTATTAAATCAATTTCCTCTCGTTCTATCTTCAACAAAGGATTTTTAACTGGCTACATTTAGTTCATAAAATCCCTTCAGATATCTGAAGACCATCACTGCATCACTCTTTCACTTGCCTCATCCTTAAATAATCCCAGTTTCATCTTTGTTCAAAAGTCCAGTTTTCTAAAATTTTAATTATCTTCATTGCTAAGGTCCAAATCCACTCCAAGGTCTCTGTAAGTTGTAAAGCTTCCAACTGCAGACACTATGATATATCCCTTCTTGGAATTAATCAACCCAAGGAACAACATTGAGGTGCTTGACACAATGTGAATGTTTACCAGGTTGTAACAACCCAACTTTAATGGAGAGGTGATTGTGACCGTGTATGTATCTCAATTATTCTATTACTTCACCCCAGTCCTAATACCAGCCAAAATGTCCATAGTATCAGTGGTAGAAGGAGCTGACTGAGGCTTGCAGGCCTCAAGGCCTTTTAATAAGACAATGAAAAGCAGTTGTTTTCCTGAAAATGAAATTGCTCCTGCTTGTAAGGAAAAATGAAGGACTCTAAAAATTTCATGTGAAATTTCCAGATATCCAATTCCCTAATATTTTCAAGACTCTGGAACAAAATTTACATGCTGTATGCAACAATATCTATTTGCCTACCAACAATCTGAGGCAGAAACGCCTTGCTAACATGTAAGCTAAACAGAAAAATCCTGCCTAAAATAACTTTGCTTGAAACAAGCATCGTTTCAGGTGGCCCTAAAATAAAGAAGACCTATTGGGTGGATATTGAAGTAGACTAGAAGGTACTAGCATATACAGGGTTGTCAGCTAAGAGACCCAGGCTCTAACTGTAAATGCACTTGCTAGCTGTATGAACTTAATCCACCAACAAACATTTATTCAGCCCCTATTATGCACCAGGTATTATGCTTGATGATGAAGCAATCCCTATTCTCAGGAGAATCACTTCATCTTTTGGGGGCCTTAGGAACCTTATCTGTAAAATAAGGTCATTTAGTGATCTTGAAGGCAACTGCCAGACCTAACATTCTATGACTTTTTTAGTCTGTGAATGGTATTGAGCATTTCAGTACATTTGCACTTTTTACAGTTGCATTGTCAAGAATTCTCAATTCCAAAAAAAAAAATAATAAGAATTCTCAATTCCAGATATACTTTGATGCCTAGGTAGATTGCCATACTTGAGAATCCACCAAACAAATGAAAAAGTTGTCAACTATACAAAAGCAGGGGCTACTAGGTGGCACAGTGGATAGAACACTGACCCTGGAATCGGAGGACTTAAGTTCAAATTTGGCATCAGACACAAAACACTTGCTAGCTGTGTGACTCTGGGCTAGTCACGTGACCCCAATTGCCTTACCAACAACAAACAAACAAACAAAAAAAACCTCTATACAAAAGCAAATTGAGCCTATGAGTCGGAAGACCTCAAGTTTTGGTTGGGAGTCCAGAATTCAAGCTGATATTTTGGTGCCCTGTCCAATATGTTTGAGACTCTTCTATAATAATTCCTCAGGATTCAAGGAGTCAGTGTTTTGTACCAAATTGTATATGGAGGGAAAAGATGAATGGAAGAATAAGCAGAAGTTGATTGTTACATCTCCTGACACACCCCTTTTTGCCAAGAATCTTTGTATCTAATTACTCATCTTAGAGTTTTCACCCTCTCTGTGGTCCAGTTATCAGCCATATTTTAAAAAGTTATTTAATGGAGCAACAAGAGACTGATGGCTTACCCTAGAACTTTCATTTTTTTCAGCCAGCATTCACTTTTTAGTTATAATAGGAGATAATAGAGATGATTTCAAGGTTTTACATCAGTCAATGATCTCTGTCTCCCCAACCAGCCCTACCCTACATGGGTAGACTGATATAAACATCATGTCAATCCATCCTTCATCTGCCCTTTGACAGAGATACTGGAGAGATACAAAATGACCAGAAAATATACAAAAATGCCTCGGGGAAAGGGAAAGGGAGATAATCATCCACCGATGGATTTATCATCCATTCAGACCTGGGATATACAATGTGGACAGTCCAGAAAGGAGGGCACATCAGGTAGGTTTTGATTCCCTGGAGAAGAGACAATAATAGATAAAGACAGTCAGAAGAGGAATCTTCCCATTCTTTTCACAAAACCACAAAGTGATCCAGATCCTGACCTCCTTACATGGGGAGATAGGATAATACTCCAGTGGAAAAGAGCACTGTGTCTGGAGTCAAAGGACCTGGGTTCATCTCTTGCCTCTAACAATGTGGCACCTTAGTCAGGTCTGCTTATTTTCCTAGACCTTTAGTTTCCTCCTCTGTAAAATGAGGGTGATGGACTAAATGACCTCCTTTCCAGTTCTAAATCTATCTATGATCCTCTGTCATTCTTTACCGCCTCCTAAATCCAATTAAAGTCCTTAATCCTGGAATCCACGGACACCTGTCCATCTACCACCCTCCCAAATAATCCTTATCTTTCCAGTAAGGCAAAGACAAATAACTTTCTTGGTGAAATCGCTGATCCTTCCTTTTGAATAGGCCTAAATGTTAACATGCTTTTCTGTTCTCAATATATGTCTCCTCTCTTCAAGACCATTCAAATCCATATCATATTTTCTCTGTGACTTTCTGAAGTATGAAGTCTTTTCTTTTGGAGGAGACATCTGATGCTTAAGAACAGCTAAAAGCCATCTGGAACCAAGTCTGATAACTAAGGTAGGTAAAGAAGCCCCAAAATATCATTTGGGATTTTAAAAAAATATGAAAGATGCTACCATGAATGATCACAGCATAGAATCCAACATCTTCAATATAAAGACATGGGAATGTAAGCCAAGAGAGTTTAATGGACATGCCCAGGCTCATAAGGTAATAAATAGTCACCCAGTTTGCATCAAAGCCAACATCCACACCCAGATTCACTGACTCCTAAGACTGGTTTTCTTATCTTGCTTGTAAATTGCCTTAAAAAAAAGTTTGGTGCAACAGTAGTATCTTTAAAAAAGTGCACAGCTTCCTGAATTAACTTCTTAGAATGGTAGTACTGTTGCATACAGAGATGTTCTTCTATTCACTAGAAAAGCTCATAGAATGGTCTCAATATGTTATATATAGTCACATGTGGCAGCTTAGCAGTATTTGCCACATGCTGAATGAATTGTAGATAAAAAGTACCATAATTTGTTCGTTCTTCCAGGCATGCAATAAAACTTAGTAAGCAGCTAGATGCATCAGTGAATAGAGCTCTGGGCCTAGAGTTAGAAGGACCTGAATTCAAATCTGGCCTTAGACACTTACTAGCTGTGTGACCTTGAGCAAGTCACTCAACCCTGTTTGCCTCAGTTTCCTCATCTATAAAATGAGCTGGAGAAGGAAATGACAAACCACTCCAGTATCTTTGCCAAATAGAGTCATAAAGAATAGGACAGACCTGAAATGACTGAACAACAACAGTCTGATTTAAAAAAAAAAGAGAGAAAAAACCCAAATCATTTGTATTCAAATTGGAAAAATCCACACCAATTGAAGAGGAAACAAATGCAAAAAATATTAAGTAAAATGTTAGCAAATAGGCTATAACAACATATTTTAAATATTAATTCTATAACCAGGTTGGAATTATACCAAAAATTAAGGATTGGTTCAGTATAAGGAAAACTACAAACATAATCAGAAATTATTTTGACCAGTTATATGCCAACAATTAATTCCAATATTACATAAGCTGCTTGCAAAAACAAAACAAAAATTAAAAAACAGGAAAAGAAGTGACATTTTCAAACTCTTCTTAAATACAAACACAGTCTTTATATCTAAACTAGGGAGAGACAAAGCAGAGAAGAAAACCGTAGTTCATTCCTAATGAACACTGGGGTGAAAAATATTAAACTAAATATTAGCAAATAGGCTACAGTAACATATTTTTTAATTATACATTATGACAGGTTATAGTTGTACCAGGAATTCAGGGTGGTTCAATATATGGAAAACTATAAACATAATAGACCATATGAATAATAATAATGATAAAAGTAAAATTTAACACCTGTTTCTATTTTTTAAACTAGAAAACCTAGAAATAAATTGCCTTTTCCTTAACATAGTAACATTGTATCAATCTTAACATATCAATTTAAAACTCAGAGAAAACATTACATATAATGGAGAAAAATTAGATGCTTTCCCAATAAGATCAGTGATAAAGGAGGGACGTATATTATTACCACTCCTATTTATCACAGAACTAAAAATGCTGGCTATAGCAGTAAGACAAGGTAAAGGCATTAAAGGATAAACATAGGCAAAGAAGAAACAAAACAATTGGGTTCTTTTTTGTAGATATGATGGTCTATTTAGAAAAACCCCAAAGAGTCAGGTAAAAATGAACTTAAATAATTAATAAATTAAATATTTGTAGGATATGAAATAAATCCACAGAAATATCATTATTTCTCTATAGACAGCAGATTCCAGGTAGGAATTGCTAGAAAACCATTCAAAAGAAGAATAGAATGCATAAAATACTTGAAAATCTATATTAAAACATGCATACAGAAACAATATGAATATAATTACAAAATTATCTTCAGAAATAGAACTAAATAATAAGAGAAAAATTAATTGCTCATGAGTAGTTTGTGCCAAAATAATAAAAGTGACCATACCACCTCAATTAATTGGTTTAATAATAATAATAAACAAGACAATTTGGTGATACTTAAAAACAGAGAAGCCTATTATTGGAAGAGGTTTGTTATACATACATTTGATACACATACAACATAAAAATGCACATGAACATAATAATGTAGTACTTCATAACACAAAGATCCTACCTATATAAAAATTTGATATCAACAAAAGCTACAAGGAGAATTAAAAAGCATGATACAGAAATTAAATATAGAACAACATCTACCACTAAAATCAAGTGCAAATGGTTACGTGACTTCAACATAAAGAGTGACGTAACAAGCAAATTAGAAAAGCATAGACAAAATTGCCTTTCAGATGTATGGAAAAGAAACAAGTTCATGATCAAACAAGGAATAGAGAGGATTACAGAAGATAAAATGGACAACTTCGATTACATAAAATGAAAAATGGTTTGCAAAACAAAATCAGTGAATTTAAAATTAAAAAAGAAACAGGTAACTGAGAAAAAATTTTGCATTAAGTTTCTCTGATAAAGATCTCTTGCACAAGATACATGAGGAACTGATCCAAGTGTACAAAAGCCATTCCCCAATTGATAAATGGTCAAAAACTATAACAAGGCAATTGTTAAAGAAAGAAATTCAAGCTATCAACAAACACATAAAAAATGTTTCAAATCACTGATAAAATTAGGGAAATATAAATTAAAATAATTCTGAGGTTGTACCTTACACTAATCTGATTAGCAAAAAATGACCAAAAAAAGAAAAGAAAATGACACATATGTGAGATTCTGTGGAAAACAGACTACTGATGCGCTATTGGTCTAGCCATAGCGTAAAATCACTAAAATGTACATACTCTTATACCAAGCTTTATCTGTACTACGCTCATATTCAAAAGAGATTTTGAAAAAAGATAAAAGGAACCATATGTACAAATAATTGTTTGCAACTATTTTTATGGTGGTAAAAAACTGGAAGTTAAGAGTATGCTTATCAACTTGGGAATGGCTAAACAAACTATGGTATATGAATGTAATGAAACATTATTTTGCCTTAAGAAATATAAAAAAGTGGGCTGAGCCGAGACAGTGGGGAAAAAGCAGTGGCTTGCCTGAACTCTCCCCCAAACTCCTTTGAACACCTTTAAATAATGCCCCCAAACAAATTTTGGAGTGGCAGAACCCACAAAAGGATGGGGTGAAACAATTTTCCATACCAAGACAATGTAGAAGTTCCGCAGGAAAAATCTGTGAGAGTGGGGCACAGTCCAATGCAGATTGTACTAGGGCTAACAATGGTTCCCCAGCAAACCAGGATCAGAACTTAGGAGCTGCTGAATCAACAGCAGCAGCAGCTGCTTCCAGAGCTCTCAGACCACAGATGGTAAGGGGGTTGAACAACTGGTCAGTAGGGGATAATAGGGGTCTTTTTGCTAGCACTAGGGCTCTGTTGCTTTGCCCATACTTGGACATTGGTCACAGAGTGGGGTGGCAGTTCCAAGACAAGATGGAGCACTAACACACTAGAGCTTGTGGCTGCAGTGGAGCAAGGACCCACCTCATAGTTCCAGGGCAGAAAAGAGAGCATGTGATCACTCACAGACCAGAGCACAAGCCAGGAGAGTAGTAAACAGACCTCTCCTTAAACCATACCACCTTGAAGCATGGAGAACTTACAGGTCCCTAGAAATATCTCTAAAAACAGATGTACAAAAGTTTTGAAGCTTGAGACAACATGGCTCCACCCCTGGAAGCAGAGTCACGCTTTGGCAAAGAGCTAAAAGTCAAGAAATAGGTTGGGAAAATAAGCAAACAGGAAAAAAAAGTTTGACTATAGAATGTTACTATGGTGACAAGGAAGATCAAAACACACACTCAGAAGAAGACAACAGAGTCAAAACTGCTACATCCAAAGCCTCAGAGGAAAATATGAATCAGTGTCAGGCCATGGAAGAACTCAAAAAAAGGATTTTTTGCCTTCTCAATGAGGGAGGTGGGGAAGGAGGGAAAGAATTTAGAACTTAAAATTTTTAAATGAATGTTGAAAATTGTTTTTACATGCAATTGAGGAAAATAAAATGCTAAATAAAAGAGAAGAAAGGTGAAAAAGGACAATTTAAGAGAAACATGAGAAGACTTTTACGAACTGATGCAGAGTGAAGTAAGCACAATCAGGGGAACAATTTTTACAATAATAACATTATAAAGAAAAAAGAGGGGCAGCTAGGTGGCACAGTAGATAGAGCACTGGCCCTGAAGTCAGGAGGACCTGAGTTCAAATCCAACCTCAGACCAAACCCTTGACACTTACTAGCTGTGTGACCCTGGGCAAGTCACTTAACCCCAATTGCCTAAAAACAAGAAAGAAAGAAAAAAGAACCAACTTTGAAAGATTTTAGAACTCTGATCAATGGAATGACCAACAATGATTCCGTAAGATTGATGATAATGCATGCTATGCATCTCTTGATAAAGAAGAGCAGAATAAGGTACTCTTTTTCAGACACAACCAATGTAGGAATTTTATGTATATTCGTTATAAGGGCTTGGCTGTTCTGGTTCCTTTCTCTAATGGCGAGGAATTCCGACAGACACTTTAGAGTATCTGTTGATTTTAATTGAAGATGAAGAGAAGTGGTCTGAGAGACAGGTTGAGAACAGAGCTAGTCAAAATAGAGGGATGCTTGTTTGAATGGATAAGATTAGAACTGAAGGCAGGCAGCTGGATCACTAGTCCTGACATCCCTTCCAGCCTGGTGATTTTATAATTCTTCTTATATGACTGATCAAACATCTTGAAGGCAATCACAAACAGGGGTATGAAAGGCCAGAAATAAAGTCTTTCTGTATCCAAAGCCACTAAGAGAAAGTAGGCCAATGCTGAGGAAAGGAAAGGGAACTTAAGGACTCAGTATCTACCTTTAAGTAGTGGACTGCCTATAATCCTTCATGATGTATATTTACACCAGGCCCCCTGATATGCCAAGAGAGGGAAGGGGCCTCCGTAGTTTGGATTCACCAACCCAAATAGGAAACCAAGTGAATGGCCATTTCAATCAAATGGGCTTTAGAGGCCTGACTGCTCAATAATCACAACTGAACCTATAAAAGGAGACTTCCAGGGTAAGGAAAGGAAAAAGTTGTGACTGTCATTCATTCAAATCCTGCCTCAGATACTTACAAGCTGTGTGACCCTGGGCAAGTCACTTAACCCTGCTTGCCTCAGTTTCCTCATCTGTAAAATGAACTGGAGAAGGAAATGGCAAACCACTCCAGTATCTTTGCTGAGAAAACCTCAAATGGGGTCAGGAAGAGTTGGACATGACGAAGAGATGACTGAACAACAAAAATAGGGAATAGTAATAAAATAGATAGAAAAGGAAAATAAAGAGGAAATGGGATACCCAAAATTTAAGCATTTGTTATTGTGGAGAGAGAATCCTAAAGTGCTCACCAATACTGGGGAAGATGGAGCCGTGTCTTTTTCTACCACTTTCCTTCTCCCTCAGAGCCATGGGAGAATATGTGCTGGGCCCAAAGAAGGCCTAGTAAATCTCCAAGACGCTTCCCACCTGGGGGCCAGCTTTCTGTGTGTGTGTTTTTTTTTCTATTTTCATTTTGGCCATGAAGTGAAAACTTCAATTCTCAACTCATCAATATCATCTGACCCTAGGGCCTCTCTGATTGGAAGCTGGAGAACTCCTCCCAGAAGCTGCATTTAAGTAGGGAGCCCAGTCTAGCCATCACTGGACTTCTCCATGAGGTCCCCTGTTCCACCAGCTGAGTATCTTCCCTCCCTGATCGCCCACCCCCTTTTAGCTTTCCTTTGCGTCTTCTCTTCCCCTATTCCATCATAAACTCCAGGCCTGTAGGAACTGTCTTCATTTTTACGTATTTGTATTCCCAGTAAGCTAAATAAATGCTTATTTACTTACTGGAGCACTCAGGCCTTATCCAGGTTATCTTCAATCAAATGTTGCCAAGAGGAAGGACTTTTTACCCCTCCCTGCTCTGAATTACAGAAGGAAAAAATGTACAATTTTTTTTTAGACTCTCCCCCAGAAGTCTGTGATTCTCTCTCCAAAATGATTAGTGGTCCAGATCTTTGTTGGTTTTCTAGTCCTTTGCGGAGTAATTTCAGGATGTCTGGCGAGTGGGCCATTGATCTCCTCTGCTTTGGCAGCTGGTAGTGGGACTGAGTGCCTGGCCCCTGAAAACAGTGACTCAAACCAAAAGAACACCCTTTCTAAAAGGAGCACCAAAATATGACGTCTCGGGCTCAATCCTGGGTCCTTGTCCTTCCTCTCAGTGAGTTCTTCTACCCCCAAGGATCCAATTATTATCTCGACAGACAACTCCCAAATCTATTTAGAGCATCAGAATTATACTTTTGATTTTATTAGTAAAAGCAGCTCCCAGATAAGGAACCCTCAGTTGCTTCTCTACAGGGGGCTGTATCTTTATCACATTAGAGAATTTCCTATTCTCAAACTTTTTGATCTTGGGATCCCCTTACACTTTTAAAAATTATGGAGCATTATAAAGAACTTTTGTTTATATGTGTGTGTGTAGATATATGTATGTATATGTGTATGTATATGTAAACAAACATATAATATAGTAAGATTTACTGCCATAAAAATTAAAATTAATAATTTTAAAAATATTAATTCGTTTGAAAATAATAAAAATGAATCTATTACATGTTAACATAAATAACATTTTAATGAAAATAACTATTTTGCTAAACAAAAAAGGGGAGAAAAGCGGCATCGTTTTACATATTTTTTTGCAAATCTTCTTAATGTCTGGCTTAACAGAAGACAACTGGATTCTCATATCTGCTTCCATATCGAATCTATGGCTATATGTTGTTTTTGGTTAAAGTATATGAAAAAAACTGACCTCACATAGATATGTAATTGGAAGTATTTTAACAGACAGAGTCTTAGGATTATTATGAAAATAATTTTGACCTCCCTGACCCCCTGAAAGAGACTTGGGACCCCCAGGCATCCAAGGACCACACTTTCAGAACCACTGACCTAAGCCACTGAGAATTTAAGTGACTTGACCAGGGTTATGCAGCCATTATTTGTCAGAGGCAGGACTTGAACCTAACTCTTTGGCTGTCTTTGAGGCCAGCTCTCTATCCATTACACTTCACTGCCCCTGAATTGTCTGTCTATAAGCACTGCAGACTCAATGTGGCCAAAACTATACAGATTATCTTCCTCAAATTTCCCTCTTTCTATTGAGGACACTGCTATTGTTCCAGTGAATAATCTTGGAATCATCCAGGATATTTCCCTCTCCTTCGCTTTCCATATTCAAAATATAATGAAGTTTTATCTTCTAAGTCCACATCTCTTGTACCTATCCCCCTTTTGACATTTTAACAGTAACTATGCAGTTCCAGCCCTTATCATCTCTCTTGAAAATTATGTTTATACTCCCCATTCTGGTGCCTTTCTCTCCCATCCATATTTCACACAACTATAAAAAATATTCTGAAGGTTCAGCTTTGACCATGTTACTCCCTGGCTCAAAAATCTTTAGTGACTTTTTATTGCCTCTAATTTGCAGTAAAACTCTTTAAAGTCCTTCATGACCTGGCTCCGACCTACCTTTCTGCTTTTATTTCAGATCCCCCCCCTAAATTCCCCATTATTTCTCCTGTCTCTGTGCATTCACATAGGCTTGTCACATATGCCTGGAATGCACTTATACCTGTCTCATTTTAGAATCCTTTGTTTCCTTCAAGGCTTAGTTAAGGTGCCACCTCCTGTATAAAGTCTTTCCTGATTCCCCCTCCCCATGCCATGGGTAGCACTCTCTCCCTCTTCAAATTACCTTTCATTTACTTACCCTTGTACATGCTGCTTCCTTTCATGCCTTCTCTGCACATCCCGCCCCCCCCCCCATTAAATTCCTTAGGGCATGGACTATTTTTTGTTTTTGTTTTTGTTTTTTTGTCTTTGGGTCCCCCATGCTTAGTGTGTAGTAGACAGTTTAAAAATTATTTGTTCAGTTGAATTGGGTCGAAGTGAAATTTTAAAAAGAGCATAGTGAGGCCAATAGCCTGGTCCAAACTAATCATAGACCGTGTAAGTTTTTGGCCCAACACCATTAGCACCTATCCCCTCGTCCATGTCACACCCACAGATTTTCAGTAGCGAATAGATTAAGGACTACACAAGGACTGGCCAAGAAAGCAGAGGGCAGGGGAATTTTAAAAGGTCAAGTAGGAATATGAAGAGGAGGATTGATCAGGAGAAGGGTAGGAGCATTTATATAGTACCTATTATATACCAGGCACCGTTCTAAATGCTTTCTAAATATTATCTCACTCAATCCTCACAACAATCCTTGAGGTAGGTACTATTATAATCCCCATTTTACAGTTGAGGAAACTGAGGCAAACAGAGGTTAGGTGACTTGCCCAGGGTCTGAGGCAGGATATTGCTTACCTCCACCCCCAACTCATACACAGCCAACCTGTTGCCAAGGCCTATCTGTCAATTCCCCCTTTGCAGCATTTCTCAAACATGCCCTTTTTCTCTCCTCTGGCACTGCCAACACTCTAGTACAGATCCTTTACCACCTCACACCTGGACTTTTGCAATACTCTGCTGGTGGGATCTGCCTGCCTCAAGTCTTTCTTCACTTCAAACCATCATCCATTCAGTTGCCAAAGTGGTTTTCCTAAAGCACAGTTCTCCCCTGGCACCCACCTACTCAATAAGTACTTTCAGGATCAAATATAAAATGCTCAATTTGACCTTCAAAACCCCTCATAATCCATCACACTCTACTTTTCCAGTCATTTTACACCTTATTCCTCACCACAGAACTCTTCAGTTCAGTGAGACTGACCTTCTGGCTGTTCCATGAATGAGACGCTCCATTTCTCAGCTCTGGGTGTTTTCTCTGGCTGCCCCCCATGCCTGGAAGACTCTCCCTCCTTGGTAGAGGAAGCCTTCCTTGGCTTACTTCAAGACCCATATTCTACAGAAAACCCTTCCCAACTCCTCTAAATTTTAGTGCCTTAACTCTTTTAGTTGTTTTCTATTTATCGTGTATATAGTTCATTTTTGTGTATATATTTGTTTACACTTCCCGCATTAGATTGGAAGCTCCTTGAGGGCCAGAACAGTCTTTTGCCTCTTCTTGTATCCCCAGAACTTATACAGTTCCTGGCATATAGAAGGTGTTTGATAAATGTTTAATGACTGACTGAGTCAGTATCCTCTGGTATTTATTTTTAAAATTTTTAGGCAATTGGGGTTAAGTGACTTGCTCAGGGTCACATAGCAAGCAAGTGTCAAATGTTATTCTGATGCCAGATTTGAACTCCGCTGTGCCACCTACCCGCCCCTTTTTTAAAATGAGTCTTCCTGACATCAGGCCCTGCACTGTACCCACCGCACCACCTAGCGTCCCCTCTGCTATTTTTTGATGAGGAATCAGGAAAGTAAAGCTGATCACTTGATCTGATAACACAAGTCCTTGACCTAACCAAAACATTGTTCACACATGTGGTGACAATTCAGGGGGGTATTTTTAAGTGTGAATTTTATTCTTTAAATTTTGTGAATGTTTATTGAGGCTTTTTGTTGCTGTAGCACATAAATTTATAAATATATCCCTCCTCACTCCACTCCCAGCAAGACACCTCTTGCAAAAGAGAAAAAAATGTTTTATTAAAGAAAAAGAATTTGCTTAACCCAACAGTGTACCAAAATGTATGCAGACAGTATGTGTCCACAGCCATAGTATTTCCTCTTTCCAATGAAGGGAGGAAGGTACATTTTCTTAATCCTTCTCCCAGACCAAGCTTGATTATTATACTCACTCAGTGTTTACTGTCTCTTTATTGTTCTTTCCACTTACATTGGTGTAGATAGTGAGTGTATTGTTTTCCTGTGTCTGCTCCCTTCACTCTACATCAATTTGTATGTCTTTCTGTGATTTTCTGTGGTGACTATATACATTATTCTGGCTCTGTTTACTTCCTTGTGCATCACTTCATCCAAATTGTCCTATGTTTCTCCGAATCCGTTAATTTATATTATATCCATCATTTTTTTTAATCACACTCACACATCACAACTTATTCAGTATTCCCCAAATTATGGGTATTCCTTTTGTTCCCAGTTTTTTGCTGCACCAAAATGTGTAACTATAGCTATTTTAAAATACATCAGGGTTATTTTTAACTTTTTAAAAATCCCTTTGTAGTATATCCTAGCTGTAATATGACTGGGTGGCAGCTAAATGGTTCAGTTGGTAGAGAGTTGGGCCCGGTGTCAAAAAGACCTAAGTTCAGATCTGGCCCCAGACACTTATTAGTTGTGTGACCATGGGCAAGTCATTTAACCTCTGCTTGCCTTAAACTGCTAGAGAAGGAAATGGCAAACCACTCTAGTATCATTGCCAGGAAGACCCCACGGACAATATAGTCCACAGCATCAAGAAGAGTTGGATATAACTGACTGAATGAACAAGTATGACTGTGTAAAAAGTTATGTGCAATTTATTGACTCTTGTGCAGACTTGCAAATTGCCTGAAAAATTACATTTACTTTATTGTTATATTATATAATTATCATATATGATATATATCATATATATATATATATCATATAAGATATATATATAGCTGTATGACCCTGTTTGCCTCAGTTCTTCATCTCTAAAATGAGCTGGAGAAGGAAATGGCAAACCACTCCAGTTTTCTTGCCAAGAAATCCCCAAGTGGGGTCACAAAGAGTCAGACATGACTGAAACAACTGAAAAATAACAACAATGTTGAACCAATTCTACACTCCTGGTATAAATTCAACTTGTTAATAGTGAACAATATTTTAATGTATTGTCCTTTTGCTAATATATTATTCGATCTTAAATGTTAGTCAAGAGTGTTTTTTAATCTCTTTTACCTTTCCTTAGTTTGTGCTATAGGACTATATTTGTCTCATAGAAAGAGTTCAATAAGGGGCAGCTAGATGGCGCAGTGGATAGAGCACTGGCCCTGGATTCAGGAGGACCTGCGTTCAAATTCGGCCTCAGACACATAACCCATACTAGCTGTGTGACCCTGGGCAGGTCACTTAACGCCATTGCGTAGCCAAAAGAAAAAAAAAACCAGAAAGAGTTCAATAAGATGCTTTCTTTCTCTATTTTTGCAAACAAATTATTCCATATTCAAATTAATTGTTCTTTGTTTGCTTGATAAAATTCACTAGTAAATTCCTAGGGTCTTAGGGTTTCTTTCTTTGAAAATTCATTAATTACTTATTAAATTTTTTTGTGAGTTTGGGTTATTTAAATGATCTATTTCTTTTTCTATTAATATGTGTATTTTATTTTTATAAGAATTCATCCTTTTCATTCAAATGATTAATTTTATTGTAATATAATTGAGTAAAATAGCTTCTAACACTTTGTTTTTTTCTGCATTTGATTTGCTTTTTTTTTTTCACTTTTGATTTTGGTAATTTGTTTTACCTCCCTTATATTCAGTGAAAAACAATAAAGCTTTATCTACTGATCATTTTCCCAAGAGAATTAGCTCCTGGTCTTTTAAAAAATCAAATCAATATATGGTTTTTTAAAATTTCTTTTATTGCTTCTTTCATTTTTAGAATTACTTTTGGTAGTTTAATTAAGGTTTTTTGATTTGTTGCTTTCCTATTCTTTTTTTTTTTTAGTTATTCAATTAATTCATCCTTCTTTCTCACCTTTGTTGATTAAAATGTTTAGAGATTTAAAATTTCCCCTAAGTCTTGTTTTGGCTGTGTTCTAGAACTTTTTTTTGTGTGGGGTAAAGTGGCTTGCCCAGGGTCACACAGCTAGTAAGTGTCAAAGGTCTGAGGCCAGATTTGAACTCAGTCTTTCTGAATCCAGGTCTGGCACTCTGTCCCCTACACTATCTAGCTGCCTTCTCTTTTTTGTTTGTTTGTTTGTTTGTTTGTTTTTGTTTTTGTTTTTTTAGTGAGGCAGTTGGGTTAATGACTTGCCCAGTGTCACACAGCTAGTAAGTCTTCAGCTGGATTTGAACTCAGGTCCTACTGACTCCAAGGCTGGACCTCTATCTGCTGCACCACCTAGCTGTCCCTCCAGAACTTTTGATATGTCATTTCATTCTTGTCGTTTCCTTTTATAAAATTATTTCTTATTTCTATGATTTGTTTTTAGATCCATACCTTCTTTAGAATTACTTTACTTAGTCTTAATTTAAGTTTAAATCCTTTCTTCAATTGTCTCTTATTTATTATAAATTTTTATGATATTGTGGTCAGTAAAAATGTGTTTAATATTTCTGCTTTTATGCATTTGTGACTCAATGTTTTAGCAAATGGTCAATTTTTGGAAACCTCAGTAATATGTCTATTCTTTGTGATTTCCATTCAGTAATTGCCAAAGCTTCATCATACTTAAGTTTTCTAAGGTACTTTTTTGGATCCTAGACTTTTTTTTTGTTTAAATATTTATTAGAATTTTTGATGTGGCCACATTGAAATTCTCAGTGATTATGGCTTTATTTTCTACTATTCTTTCAAGTTTGATTTGCTTTTCATTTAAGTACTGAGATGCTATGCCATTGGTGAAAATAGATAGATAGATAGATAGATAGATAGATAGATAGATAGATAGATAGATAGATATTTAGTATTAATGTTTCATTATCTATGATCCCTTAAGCATAATATGGTTTCTAGCTTATTTCTTTGTTACATCCTTTTTTTTTTTACAAAGAAAAAGAAATCACCCATCTCTTTATTAGTGGCCCTCTGTAGTTTGTTTTGCTTGTAAATATTTATTTTTTTACTCTGCACTCCCCCTTAAATTACCCTTTCCTTTTTCCTTGTCCCCACCAAATAAACACTTAATTTATATTTCTACATCAAACTCAGGACTGTGTGTGTGTGTGTGTGTGTGTGTGTGTGTGTGTGTGTGTTCAATCTCCTTTTGCCTTGTTTTGGCTATAAAACAAACTACTCAGGTTTGTCAGGTAAGTTGATCAGGCTTTATTGAGCAATTTACCCTTTCTGGCTTCATTCCAAAAAGTTTTTAGCACTCTGGCTAATTATACAGGGAAGTAAACAGGTTGGTCAATGATACATCACAAGCAGGGCTGAGATGGGAATTGGAGGAAGAAAGGCTTGAGTGTTGTAATCAATTATCTTGTAGTCTGTGGTTCATAAGGTACCAAATCTTCCCCATCCATATGATAATGTTTGTATACTTTTCTGATGTACTCCATCTATGAGGAATAAAAAGTTCCTCATATTCTTCATGTCTTCCCTAATATATTCTTTTTGCCTCCCCCTTCTTTCTTTTAAATAGACAAAGAAAATAAAAACTATCTCCTTATATGTCTTCCTTTTATTTCCCTTGAACTTTAAAGATTGTGAGATTCTGAAGGGGCAATTTTCTCATTTTCCCATTTAAATGTAAGTACTTGATAGTCATTTATCTCTTTCTCATTACTCAAATGTATTTACCTTTCTTGGTTTCTTTAGCTGCCTTGGTTTTACTTCACAGATTCTACCCAGCTTTAGTTTTCTCAACAGGAATTTCCACATTCTGTTAAAGTTCCTTCCCCACCCCCACCCCCACTTGTATTATTATACTCAGTTTTGCAAGATAAGTCAGTCTTAGTTGGAAGACTTTTTCATTTCTCTGGGGCTTTTGTTTCCGATTTAGATATTTTCCCTCTATTTTTAATATCTCCTCATTTTGTGCTATTTTATATGTGTTTATTTGTTGATTCTTATATCATTTCATTAACCATCTATTTTTCTATTTTGATGATGTATGATTGAAAGGATATGATTTTCCCCCTGAGGACTATTTTGGTTGTATCCTAGAAATTTTGGTATGTTGTTTCATCATTATCATCTTCCTTTACAGAGTGAATAATTGTTTCTATGATTTGTTCTTTGACTCGTTCATTATTTAAGATTTAATTATTAAGTCTCCATTTGATTGTCCATCTTTGTTTGTGTTCCCTGATCTAATTTCTATTTTTATTGCATTATGATCTATAAAATTACGTATTGACTATTTCTGCCTTTTAACATTTATTTGCAATGCTTCTGTGACCTAGTACTTGGTCAGGTGTTTGGTTTTTTAAAATGTTCCATGTGGTGCAGAGAAACATATATATTCTTTTGCTGTCCCTTAGAAAACACCACAAGTCTTTTAACTCTAGTTTCTCCAGAAATTTTTTCAATTCCTTATAGAATAAAATTGAAGTCTCCTATCACTATTGTGCTGCTATCTATATCTTCTTGAAGCAAAGATAATGTTTCCTGTAAGAATTTGGATGGTAAGGCATTTGGAGTGTATACATTTATTACTGATATTGGTTTGTTAGATATGTACTTTTCAAAGTAGTTTCTTGTCTATATACATACCTTTTTATTTTTTGAATGTTTTTTGCATTTTCTAATAACATAAGAGCACCTCTTGCTATTTTTCGATTAATTTGGTGCATAATAATTTTTTTCTATTGCCTCAGTTTTATTTTGTATATGTCTTTTTTTTTTATGTTTCTTGTAAAAAATAGATTTTAGAGTTTTGTTTTCTTATCCAATTTGTCACTCTTTTTTGTTATATTGGATTGTTTAACCCATTCACATTTGAAGTTATGAGTTAAGTTTATATTTTTCTCCATCTATCTCTAAAACTTTTTTAATTATTATTTTTCTCTCCTGCCATAAACACAGTATTATAATCCTTCAGTTATTTTACTTTAAATTTTAATTAGCCTGGTTCTTACTGGCTCTCTTATCCTTACCTCTCATCCTCTCTTCTAGTTTGTTATCCCTTTCTCTTTAAGGTTTTTTCAAATTACAGTATTCCCTCTCTTCTACTTTTATCTAATTACTTATTTCTTCCCTCTCTTTTTTCCCTCTCAGTTACTCAGGTAGCTTCTCCTTTCTTATCCTTCTTTTGAGCCAGTCCTACTCATTAGTTTTTTTTTAATTTAATGTTTTGTGTTACCTTCAAAAAGTATTTCTTTCATTTTATTCATTATCCATCTTCTCCTATCTACTCTGAGACCTTATTTTCTGATTCATGATCTCTATAGTCATTAGGGCTTTCTCTCTCTCTCTCTCTCTCTCTCTCTCTCTCTCTCTCTCCTCTCTCTCTCTCTTCTCTCTCTCTCTCTCTCTCTTTGTATTTTTCAACCTAAACTTCCAAGATATTCATTTTAGGCTTTCCCTTCTAACACTTTTTGCCAGTGCCTTGCAAAACTTACACATGGACCCCTTTTTCCATTATGTCTCACTCTAAGAACAATGTAAATTATTGCAGATGTCAAAGAAGACACTGCCCCATGGTAGGATTCACCTCCCCCAACTGATCTTTACTCTCTTTGTTGTCCTTTTTTTCCCTACCTTTGCCTGGAAATCTCTTCCCTGGGTCCATGCCCTCCTATTCTTCTAGGTGCTAGTTGTTCCCAGGGGTTTTAACCTCCCCCTTCCCAAGATAAGTAGACTTTCTAGGCACCAAATCCCCCAGGTTTCATCCAATGTAAGGTCCTTACCTCCCTTCATCTATAAAAGCGTATTAGTGGAACCACCTCCCACCTGCAAAGTAAGGCCTCCTTTTCTTTCCTCCTCTTTTCGTATTTCCCCACTCCTCCTGACTCATTTCCTTGTATGCTCTTCTCTTTTGTGATCACAGATGTCACCATCCCCTCATTGCTAGCCCTTGACTTGACCCCAGTGCATCACTTATTTTTCTTTATCCTCCTATTTCTCTCCCCCTGTTTGAAGTACCCTTCCATGTGTAATGTATCTTACAAAAGCAACATTAATCTGTTGGCAGAGTGTTGCCAGATTCTGTTCATAATGCCCCCTGTCCATGTCTTTGCTATTATCCCCACTAGATTTCTACCTTTACTTCTGTCTCCTTGTGCACATTTTGAAAGAAATCTCTTACTGATCTTTCTGTTGTCATCCTGTTGCTGTTACTGTCTGCATTTATTTATTCCTGAATTTCTGTTATTTGGGAAGTTTGAAATACAAATAATCTCTTCAGTTCTGTCTTTCTTTTTAAAAATGTTAAAATTCTTCTTTATTATTGGATGTACATCTTTTATCCTATATGATTAAGCTCAGATTTACAAGGTAGGTCACTCTGGCCTGCATCATGAGCTCCAATGATCTTTAAAATGCATTTTTCCACTTCCTCTCTTTTTTCTAATGGGTTTAAAATAATCTTACAGTATTCAAACATCTTTTTTTTTTTAACATGAAGGTCTTTCTCCTGATGGCTTACAGTACAACAAGTTTGTGAAATGAATTGTGAAATTTAACCACTATGTGTCTTGGAATTTGTAGTTTTAGGCTTTTTTCTGGAGGTGATATGTAAATTTCTTTTATTGGAATTTCATTTTCTATGTTCAGAAGTTCTGGGCAGTTCTATTGTATTTTGTTCTTCATTATGGTGTCAAGGTCTTTTGTCTTGTCATGTTCTTCTGGGAGACCTATAATCGTTACATTGTCAAGTTGCAACCTGTCTTCAAGATCCATATGTGTTGCTTGCAAAATGAGCATATTTTTTTTAATATTGTTGTTGCTTTTTAATTTTCTTCTTCTAGGTTGTCTTTTCCTTCTATGTGTTTGCATTCCTAATCTATTGCTCTCAATTCTATTTTTTTGGTGAGGCTAGCTATTACAGATTCAAGTTTTTCAATTCTGCTTGTTTCTGCTGTGCAGGACATAACTTCTGCTCTCATAATTCTCATTTCTCTTTTAAACCACTCAGCAACAGCCAGCATATTGTGATTCCATATTCTCTTCAAATTCCACAAGGTCCTCTATCTCATCAAATGTTGAATCATTTTCCTTCATTTTGCAACATTTATTCATAGACACCTGAATTTGTTCAATAGATCTATTTGTTGTTATTGTTTTTCCTGTTGATTTATCTGTTTATGTTCAAGGTCACTGAAATTTCTTCTTCCTGGGATCTTTGGTGCTTTCAGTTTTATTTTCCTCTTTTATTTTCCTTATTGCTCATTTCTGACTCTCTCCCCTCTGATTGTGGTTTCCTTGGGGGCTGGGTTTCAAAGGGTATCAGTCTCTTCCTATACTGGTGAATTCACAATTCACCAGCCTAGGTGTCTGTTCCAAATGACTTTTGGGTGGTCAAAACTGTCCCCAGCTGGATGCTGTGATCTTTCCCTCCGGCTTGGTAGAGTGCTAGACAATTGCCCACATGCATAGGTTCCTGTCCTGGTGATTTTTCCCACTCTCTGTGTTCCTTAGCTCTCTGGCCTGGCACCAGCAATTCAGGGTCTGCTTTCACAGTACCAGAAATTCAGAGCTACTGGAAGTTTAGAGCTTTGTAGCAATGGTGATTCCAGGTTGCGGCTCCTGGAAAGCTTTCACTCCTGAAGGACTATGGCCAAGCTGGTTGTCAAGGTTTGAGGAAACTTCCACAGCCTGGAACTGAAGCCTCAATTGCACAGGAAAGAGGGAGGGGGAAACAGGGTGTACGGGTGAATTTTGATATAAAACTATGTTGTGTTCTTGGGTCTCACTACTTTTTGTTTGGGATGTGGGGGGAGGGTACTGAGTGAGCTCAGCATAAATGAGTGTTGGTTCATGAGTTTTGAATTTGTTTGCTTGGTTAGTTGTTTTTTCTGGGGGGAGCAGTTTGCCATCTTTTGGAATTTTGGTGTCCGAAACCATAAAGACAGCTAACGTTGTTTATCTTTGGCACATAATTTCTATTTTGGAGAGATCTGAGAGGTTGTGGGGATCAGAGAATATGTTTTTCTTCCATCTCATTGTTCACATGATCCAGGAAGCTGGTTGTAAGCTGTTTATTTTTATTTTTTTTTTATTTTTAGTATGTTATATTCCAACCATTGCTTTACTTTCACGTAATTGCACCAGAGTCTTGTATGATCTTGACTATGGTTCCTTTTTACTTGACTGCTTTACAGCATCTTTTTCAAACCTGGAGGTTCTAGATTTTGGTTATGTCATTTCTGGGTATGTTTAATCTAATAATTATTTCAAGAGGTGATTAGTTTGAATCCTTCTATTTTTATAACGCCCTTTTAATTAGATCTGGGCAGCTTTCTTTTATGATATATTGAAATATGACATTTAGAATTTTGTTTAATCATGTTTTTCAGGCACTCTAATTTTTTTTGAAAAAAAAAATAGATTTTATTGCTATTATTGTCTTTACATAATGTAAGTTTTCCCTTCTATTCCTTATCTTCACACTCCCAGAAAGCTTATGCTTTATACCAAAGAATTTGGTTTTAACAAAAGTAAAAAAAATTTAAAGATCAGCAAAACCCATCAACACATAAAAAATGGACATTATAAATAATGTGATATATAATATAATACAATATAATACAATATAATATAATATAATATAATATAATATAATATAATATAATATAATATAATATAATATAATATAATATAATATAATATAATATAATATAATATAATATAGACATTATATATAGCAGGAGAGACAAATGTCTTCTCATATCTCTTCTTTGGGGCAAACTTTTTTGTAATTCAAAATACACTTTTTAAAAATTGTTTTGTGGTTCTTTCTATTTACATCTGTGTGTGTGTGTGTGTGTGTGTGTGTGTGTGTGATTTTTCTGGCTCTGATTATTTTACTTTGTGTGTAGTCTTTCCATGCTTTTCTGTATTTATCATATTCATAATTTCCTAGATCACAGCAATATTCTGCTATACTCATGTATCAGAAATTGTTTATCCAGTCTGCAACCAATGGGTTTGTACTTTCTTTCCAATATTTTTCTATCACAAAAAAATGTTGCTATAAAAATTTTGATGTATATGGTGTCTTTCTTTTTGCCAGTAACCTCCTTTGGTTTATTGGCCTTTCAGTAGAATCTCTAGGTAAAAGGTTACAGATATTTTAGCCACTTTATTTTCATAATTCCAAATTGCTTTCCAGAATGATTGTACTAATTCACAGATAATTCTTAAATTACTTCTCTTGTCCTATTTTCTAGGTCAATTGTTTGTGTAATCTAGTTTCCAACCTGGAAACTCAAGTGAAACTATTCTCTCCAAAATTTCATTAGCAAATTGTCAAATCTTATGGTATCATCTTAATCCTTAATTTCTTGATCTCTCTACAGAATTGGACACTGCTGACCACATATTCCTTCTGGATACTCCCTGCTTTATAGCTTTTCATGATCCTACTTTATCTAGGTTTTATAGCAACTCCTTCTCAATCTAATCTGCTGATTCATCAGCCATGTCATGATCCCTAACTGTGAATATACTCCAAGGTTTCATCTTTTTTCATCTGCACTGTCGCTTAGTGACTTGATTAGTTTCCATAGCTTTAATGATCATTTTTGTGTTGCTGATTCCCAAATCTACATATTCAGCACCTACTATGTGCAAGACACTCTTCCAAACAGCAATCATGCCATACCTGCTGCTTATTGTATATTTCAAAATGGATATCTTGTAGTTATTTGAAATTTACCATGTCAGAATTCATCTTTTCCCTCAATGCTGACCCTCTTTCACACTCCCTCACACTCCCCTATTTCTGTTGATGGTATCACCATCCTTCCAGGTATCAAGGTTCATAACTTTAGAGTTATCCTTGACTCTTCACTATCTCTCACTCCATATATCCAATCCATTGCCAATTCTTTATATTTATTCCATTCATTCCCTTTCTCAACTCACATGGCTACCACCCCATTTCAGATTCTCATCAGTTCTTACCTGAAATATTACAACTTCATTATCATTCCCCTTGCTACTAGTCTCTTCCTTTCTAATCCATCCTACCTTCCAAAGTTACTTCCCAAAACTCCATTGGCTCTCTGTTTCTTTTAGGTTCAGACAGAACTATTCTATTTTGTATTTAAAGCCCTTTACAATTTGATACTTTCCCAATCATATTATTCATTTTTTTCCCTTCCCATACTCAATGATCAAGACAAACTACCATTTCTGTTTCTAAGGAATTACATCGATAAACATTTATTAAGCACTTACGATATGCCAGACACTGTGTTAAACACAAAGGATACAAAGAAAGACCAAAAAAAATGGCATCTGCTTTCAAGAACCTCGTGGTCTAATGGAGTAGATAATATGAAAACAATTCTGTACAGACAACATAAATCCAGGATAAATTGTAAGCTCAGAAGGAAGGCACTAAGATAATGGAAGATTGAGAAAGGCTTCTTGTAGAAGGTAGAACTTTAGCTGGAACTTGAAAGAAGCCAAGGAAGTTAGAGGTGGACTTAGTAAATTATTTAATGTGTGGAGAGAGTGAGGAGCAAAAGATGATACCTGGGTTATGATCCTGAGTGACAGGGAGGATGATGGTACCCTAAATAGTCATAGGGAAGTTAGGAAGATGGTAGGATTTAGGGAGAAAGCTAATGAGTGCCATTATAGGCATGTTGCATTTAAGTTGTCGGTGAGCCATTCAGTTCAAGTTGTCCAATAGGCAGTTAGAGATGCAAGACTGGTAGTCAAGAGAGATTAGGGCTAGAGAAATAGGTCTGAAAATCATCAACATAGAGGTCATTGAATCCATGGGAGCTGACGTGATGACCAAGTGAAATAGTACAGAGAGAGAAGAGAAGGGCCCAAGACAAAGACTTGGGGGATACCCATGTTTAGCAGGCATAACTATGGGATCTTTTGTGGAAGATCCAGCAAAGAAGATTGAGAAGGAGTGGGCAGGCAGGCAGAAAGAGAACTAGGAGAAAGCAATGTCATAAAAACTTAAAGAAAAGAAATTATCATAAAGAGGGTGATCCACAATGTCAAAGGTTGTAGAGGTGTCAAGAAAAATGAAGACTGAAGAAAAAGTTATACAGTTTAGGCAACTAAGAGGTCACTGAAAACTTTGAAAAGAGCAAGTTCAGTTGAATGACAAGGTCAGAAGCCACACTGAAGAGAGTTAAGAAAGAAGTGAAAGGAAAGAAAGCAGAGGCACCTCTTGAAAATAGCCTTCTCAAGGAGGTAAGCCAAGAAAGACCAGAGAGATATAGGATGATGACTTGGATGGATGGATCAAGTGAGGGATTCTTGAGGATCAGGGAGATATGGGCATGTTTTTAGGCAGTAGGGAAGTAGCAAGTGGATAGGGAGAGACTGAAGATAAGTACAAGTTACGATAACGGAGCAGGCCTGGAGAACAGAGGGTAGAATGGCACCACTTGTATATGTTGGAGGAATACTCCAACTCCCATCTCCCTATCTTTGCACTACTTGTATCTCATGCCTAGAATGTACTTGGCACCTTACCACTTTATCTTAGAATTCCACATTTCCTTCAAGACTCTGTTCAAGTCCCAATTTCTACATAAACCTTTGTCCATTCCTTTACCTCTGTCCCAGCTGTTTTTGCAGCATGGTTCAGTGAGAACAGCACTGGCGAACCTGAATTTATAGGACCTGATGTAAATCTGGTGCCTACTACTTGAGTGACTTCAGGCAAGTTACTTACCCTCTCTGGGGACCTGTTTCTTCATCTATAAGTGAGTATTGCACCAGATTGTTCCTTCCATCTGTAGATAAATGGTCTTGTGTGAAGTCTAAGACATCGTCTAGACAGAGCAGAGTACAATGGTATGACCACCTTCTTATTCCTAAGTATGATACCTCCTTGAAGGCAGCTCTAAGATCCTGCTAGCTTTCCTAGCTACCATATCACACACCTGACTTACAATGAGCTTGCACTCCACTAAATTCCACACAACTATGTTAGACAAGGAGCTGTCTACCCACACTTTCTACCTCTTGTGCCTGCCAATTGATTTTCAATTAAATAGATGTTTACTAAGCATCTATGACATACAAGACACTCTTCTAGGCATTAGAGATACAAAGACAAGATACAACCCATCCTTTTCCTAAGGAATCTTGTGTTCTTCTGGCAAAAATTCAACAACTAAATCAATAAATATGGGGGCAGGTAAGTGGTGCAGTAGATAGAGTACCAGCCCTGAAGTCAGGAGGACCTGAGTTCAAATCTGACCTCAGACCAAATACTTGACACTTACTAGCTGTGTGACCTTAGGCAAGTCAATTAACCCCAATTGCCTAAAAAAAAAATTCAATAAACATTTATTAAGGGCCAATTATGTGTTAGGCTTCATGTATACAAAACAAAAAAATGAAAAAGTCCCTATCTTCAGGGGATTCCTAGGAGGAGACACATTCAACATGTGCATACACACACACACACACACACACACACACACACACACACCACACACACACACATACATTTAGACCCAATAAGTATATTCAAAATATATACAAAATAAGTTTAACATAATTCAGGGAGAGGAACTAATAACTGGAAAGACAGGAAGAGCCTCATGTAGAAGGCAACATATGAGCTTAGCCTTGAAGCAAATAGAGGATACTAAGAAATGGGGTGTGCATTCCAGACCTTTGCAAAAGGTACAGAGAATATGAATATAATGAAATATTCCATAAGTGATCACAAATGTGTTGAAATATTCCACAAGAAATTATAACTATGTTGAATTCAGAGAAACCCAGCAAGACTTTTATGAACTGATGTAGAGTGGAAACAGTAGAACTAGGAAAAAAATGTATATGCTGATCACAAAAATATAAATAAAGGAAAGCAACTTTGAAAGACTTCTGTACTTTGATCAATTCAGTGACCATCTGGACTTATGAAGGCAGCTAGGTGACACGTAGAGCATATAGGGCCTGGACTCAGAAAGAACTGAGTTTACAGCTAGTTTCAGACACTAGCTGTGTGACCCTGGCCAAGTCACTTAACCTTGTTTGCCTCAGTTTCCTCATCTGTAAAATGAGCTGGAGAAGGAAATGGCAAACCAGTCTAGTATCTCAGCCAAGAAAACCCCAAATGGGGTCATGAAGAGTCAGATATGATGGAAACGACTAAAAAACAACTGAACGAGGACTTATGAAGACTGGTTATGAAGCATGCCTCCCATAGTTTGGCAGAGAGGTGATGACCCAAGTTATAGAATGAAACATTATTGGACATGATTACAATGTTGATTTGTTTTATTTATCTATCCTAATTTGCGACAAGGAAAGGATTCAAGGGGAAGGCCAGGGATGTAGTTAATAGATAATAATGAGAATGGAAAAAAGTATCAAAATGTTGCTACTACACAGAGAAGAAAACAAAAGAATTTCAGAAGAGGATGCAAAAAGGGTAATCTTGTTACTTCCATATTAAACAACATACAGAAGAAAAAAAGAACTAACAAAAGTCTGTAGTTTTAGAAATAATCCTCTTTTTAATACTTAAAATGCTTGTTTGTTCCTTTAGAATGGCCAGTGTCACCCACTGCATTCCAGGGCCATCGCCAGACATTTTGACTTCTGTCTTGTTGCTGGATTTCAATGACTCTGGAGGAAAGAGTGAGGCTGATGATTTTGTGTAGCTCTGCCATACTTAAACCCAATTCACGCACAAGTCAAGACACCACCCTTATGATGTCACTGGTCATCTTCAAAAACAAAGGATAAACAACAACAGCAGTAACTACAAATATTATCAGTCAATTTTGTAATAAAAGCCAATTTTAAAGACAGAGGTTAAAAAGAGGGCATGATTGGCTTTAAGATCTTTGTTATTGGCTAGGTTGTACACATTGTTGTTGTTGTTCAGTCATGTCTACTCTTTGTGACCCCATTTTTGCAGATTTTTTGGCAAAGATACTGGAGTGGTTAGTCATTTCCTTCTCCAGCTCATCGTATGGATGAGGAAACTGAGGCAAGCAGAATTAAATGACTTGCCTAGGATCACCAAGTTACTAAGTATGTGAGGCCAGATCTGAACTCAGGAATCTTACTTTTTCTGACTCCAGGCCTGCCACTCTATCCACTGTGCCAACTAGCTGCCCTTTGCAGTTATCCACATTGAGGATCTCACAAACTCACTGAAATATTAAGGGAAATAAAACATAGTGGAAACAGCACTGAATTTGGAGGCAGAAGACCAGTTTTTAAATAAAAATTCTGTGTAATGTTGGCCCAGTAAGTCTCCTTTACTCTTTGGGTCTCAAGTGTCCTCATCCATAAAATAAAGGGTTGGAACAGATGACTTTGTAAAGTCTCCTCTAATTCTAAAGTCTATGTTTCTAAAAAGCTATGTTTTTACTTTCGAACAAATACAGTCATTAAGGGTATTTTCTTTAGAAGGACAGTGATTGAACCACTTTGTGTTTCTCATAACTGCTGTCAGGAATGTGTATATCTGTCAAGAGTTCAAAACCTTATTCTGCCCATAAAGATGTCTCACTATCCTGGGGGGAAATGAACAGAAATGTGGAGATGGGAGGAAGAGTGTCATGTAAGGGACAACGAGAAGGCCAACTTGGCTGTCATGAAGAAGAATAACGTACAATAAGAAGCAAAGGTAAGCTGAGGCCAGCTGTGAAAAGATTTAAGCAGCCAACAAAGAAGTAACTGTAGAAGGGAATCACTGGAGTTAGGTAAGCAACATAATCCGATCGACACCTTAAGAATATAACTTCAGGAGCTGTGTGAAAGAGAAAAGACACATGTAAGATAAGAAAAACAATGAGAAAGCTATTGCAAAAGTTCACACAAGAGGTAATGAGATGGGACGCCTAGGTGGCACAATGGATAGAGCACTGGCCCTCATGTCCCTGAGTTCAAATCTAGCCTAAGACACTTAGTAGCTGTGTGACCCTGGGCAAGTCACTTAACCCTGATTACATTTAAAAAATGAGAAAAAAAACTCCTAAGTAATGAGAGCCTGAACTTGGTAGCCATGTTAGTGGACAAAAGGGAGTAGATACCAGAGGTCTGGCAACTAACTGAACATGTGGATAAAGAAGAGCTGGGAGGTGAGGATGGCTCAGAGGTTGTGAACTAGGAGTGACTCAAATGATGGTGGCATTTTTGCCTTTTCTTTTGCATCCCAGAGCTTAGCACAGTGCCTGAAATAGTGCTTAATAAATGCTTATTTACTGGTTGATTGACTTGTGCCCTCAACAGAGATGGGGTTAGTTTGGAAGAGTTTGGTTTGGAGGAAATTCAACAAACATAGATTAAGAGTCTACTATGTGCCTGAAACTGTGCTAGGTATAGGAAATAAAAAGACAAAACTGAAACAGGCTATGTTGTCTAGGAGTTTACATTCTAATGGGCAAAGGAAGATCTAAACACATATAAAGAGTATGAACAAAACAGATACGAGGGACTAGGAGGCTAGGAGGTATTCACCACTGGAGGTATCATACTGAAAGTAGTCCTAGAATGGAGTCTAGAAGGCAACAGGGGATCCAAGAGTTAGAAGTAAAAATAATGAGCTCTGTTATGGACATATGGAGTTTGAGATATCTGAGGGACATCCATTCTAAATATTCAATAGGCAGTTGTTGATGTGGAACTTGCTTCCACACTAGCAGATAGGATAGGGCTGAATACGGATACACACACACACACACACACACACACGTATGTATATGTATATAAAAGCCATAACCACCACGATAATAATAATACTAGCTAACATTTATATGGTTCCTACTATGTACCAGTCACTGTACTAAGCACTTTACACTCGTTTGATCCTCACAACACCCCTGAGAGACAGGTTCTATTATTATTCCCATTTTACAGATGAAACTGAGGTAAACAGGAGTTAAGTGACTTTCCTAGGGTTACACAGCTAGTGCGTGTCTGAGGCCAGATCTGACATCAGTTACTCTTAACTCCAGGCTTGGCACTCTATCCAGTGTGTTGCCTAGCTATGCACATAAAGATGGTAATTGAGCCCACAGGAGATGATGTTTCCCATCTATATCATATGGTATATAGGTACTGATGAGGGCTTGTATTACGCATTCTAATTTAAAGAGGAGGGTGACTAGGTGGTACAGTGGATAGAGTACCAGATCTGGAGTTCAGATCTGGTCTCAGACACTAGTTGACCCTGGGCAAGTCACTTAACCCTGTTTGCCTCAGTTTCCTCATCTGTAAAATGAGCTGGTGAAGGAAATGGCAAACCACTCCAGTGTCTTTGCCAAGAAAACTCCAAATAGGATCATGAAGAGTCAGTCACAACTGAACAGCAGCAATAAAATTTAAAGAGCCTAGAGAGATAAGGAAAGGCTTCCAGAAGGAGGTGATACCTTAGTTGAGCCTTAAAAGAAATTAAGGATTCTAAGAAGCAGAGGTGAAGAGAGAGCGCATTCCAGACAAGCAATGGGTGACTGCTGTCCTTTGTCCTTGAAGAGGATGAAAATGATATCACTATGTTGGAGTCAAGGTACAGTATGTCCGACTGTGGCTGATGAGAACAACACGAGCTCTGAAGGCTCTACCATAGGTTGGGTAAAATAGTCTACGTGAACATTTGGAGTTGAGATGTAGCTAAATTTGTGCATCTCACATTTCTTTTGAGCTACTGCAATTCTGCTTCACTCATAGCACACAGCGCCTTCTTTGATGCGGGCATGCAGTGCTGGGTGGCTCTTTGACAGTGTCTCCCATGTTATGCAATCCACTCCAAAGTTCTTCAGAAGACCTTTAGAATGTCCTTGTATTGCTTCTTCTGGCCACCATGTGAGTACTTGCCTTATGTGAATTCTTTGTAAAAGAATCTTTGAGGCAAACACAACCTGGGCAAAAGCTTGGAACCAGGAACTGGTATGCCAGTTGTTAAGGACAGAAAGAAGACCAGTTTGTCTGGAATACAGCATATTTGAAGGGGATTAATGAGAAACAAGTCACAAAATAAGTCCACAGGTTGAAGCCAGACTGTGAAGGATTCCATTGATTTGATGTCTTCAAAGAGAAACTACAAGACCACCTTTCAGGAATATTTTAGGTCAGGGGCTGGTTAGACTAGACGACCAGAGAGGACTCTTCTAACTTGAAATACTGTGCTTATGTAATATTTGCTGACTGATCCAGAGAACTTACAGCCTTCAGTAATTCTTGGCTCAGAACAACAACCACCCAACAACAACAAGAACAACAACAACAACCCATCCTCTGTAAAGTCTCCTTTATCTATGAAGAGTGTCAATATTTTTCTTGAAAAAGAAAAATAGTGAGTTCAGGCTTTTCTATGAAGCAGTAGGTGGCAGAGTAGATAGAGTGCCAGGCTTGGAGTCAGGAAGATTTTGAGTTCAAATCCAGCCTTGTACACTTCCTAGATTTGTGAACTTTGAGCAGGTAAGTTAATCTCTGCCCACCTCAGTCTCCTCAACTGCAAAATGGGAATAATTATAGCAGCTACCTCCCAGGGCTGCTGTAAACCTCAAAAGAGATAATATTTGTAAAGTACTTAGCACTATGCCTGGCACATAGTAAGCACTATTTAAATGTTAGCTATTATTGTTATTGTTATTATTATTGAATATCTGCCATTTATACTGCTGTTAATGGTCATCATGCTCCTGGACTGGGGGGGGGTCTTCACCATACTAAACCTATAAAAGATGCATTTTGACATATTTCCTAAAAGAATTAGCAAAAAACCAGGTTACAGACAGTGTGCTGTGTTTTCTAAACTTGTTGTAATAGTATTCTTTTATTTATACCAAAGAATTGTCATGTCCTCTCCCTTTTCATGAAATATTCTATGCAAATGATTTTCTAAGCTCTCATACTTTATTCAAATAGAATGAAAACTTTATTATGATTTTATAACACAAAGATCTTAAATTACAATAAAATAATGCAATAACTTAAAAAAAAGCCAACCTATATTGTTTAACCCCTCCCCAAAAAATGGCTATGAAAAGTATAATGAATATTAGTTGCTTTTAACTTCCATGCAAAGATGGTTTAATTTCAAGGTTAAGGGCTTTCATTCAAATGCAGCGAATAGCACCCTTTTCACTTGTTTTCCAGCTCTACATCATGTTGTTTACTTTCGGGCCATGGTCGTCATCCTCCTGTCCCTGAAAACTTGCATTCTACTACTATGAGGCTGCACTCTGCTAAGCACAGGTTTGCTTTATTTTGCCTAGAACCAGGCATCCATGATACTTCCGGGCCATCTTTGCACTGTTATTGTCTGGGTGCTCCTTTTTAGCTCCCCTTTTTGTGTTGTTTTCCCTTCTAAGGGTATAGACTTCTTGTGTTTATATCATTAGTTCTTAGCATAGTGCCTGGAACAACCAAGCGCTTAATAAATGTTTTATCCATCCTTCTTACTTTTCTTCCTTCCCTCCCTCCCTTCTTCCTTCCCTCCTTCCCTCTTTCCTTCCTCCTTCCCTCTTTCCTTCCTTCCCTCCTTCCCTCTTTCCTTCCTTCCTTCCCTCCTTCCCTCTTTTTCTCCTTCATTCTTTCCCTCCTTCCTTCCTTCTTTCCTTTCCTCCCTCTCTCCCTCCTTCCTTCCCTCAGTCCTTCCTTCCTTCCTTCCTTCCTTCCTTCCTTCCTTCCTTCCCACCATACTTTGACTGGATGTGACAAGGGTGACCATGGCACATCAACTACATGCTCACTCACTCATATTTACACAAGAATTTATTAAGGGCTTCTTATATACTGGTCATTGTGCTAGATGCAGAAATCTAAAGTCAAAAGTGAAACAATCTTTACCCTCAAGGACCTTATATTCTACTAGGGCCGTTCAACATGAATTATACAATGACTGCTGGGTCTCAGTCCATGTAGATAAGCCAGCCAAGACCCTGAGGCATCAAGTAGTTCATGGCTGGACCCAAATGAAAGTTGCTCCCCAGCAAACAACCTCAGTAACAAGGCCTTTCTGCTTAATATGAGAGGAACCCTGAGGACCTGGGGTAGGAGGGTGGAGTAAGGAGATAATGTGGGCCTAGGATATAAAAAAGATGGCAAGAAGGAAGGGCTAGATGTGGGTTTCGCTCTAGCCACATGTGGAGGTAGACCACTTAGATGAGTTCCTAAGACTCCTCAAACTGTAGTGAGGGGAAGCCATTATCAAGGAAGCGTCCCATTACTGGTTATACAGGTACAGCTAAATATCTAGGGGATTGGGGTGGGGGGGTAGCTATGTTCCAGATGAGTATTGTGGGAACTAGAAAGCAAACTCTGTTATTCTGACATCTATTCAATAAGCCTTCCATATTTGACAATTTGAATAAGCCCCAACTCCAATGACCAGGAAAACCCTTTGGTGGTGGGGTGGTCCTATGGAATGGGCATTCCCAAACACCCAGTTGTACAAGGGCATAAGACCAATGCATAGACAGAAGTGAGGAAGTGAATAATTATTGAAGAGCAGCTATTGCCAGTTCCAACATCCTTCTTCTGTTTTTTTTTCTTTCCCTGTTCCCTTCACACCTATATCCCAGGATCCCATTATTTCCTTATCAGCAACATTATCCTAGCTCTCTTTCTCTTCAGAGGCAATCTTCCATGGCAATGACCTGGCTTTGGACTCAACCTAGCCCTGATATCTTTTTATAACTCCCAGCTACTCTGTATTCACCACCTCATCCTCATCTTTTCTATATTATCCTATTGTCTATAGTCTCCCTAAGCCAATAGGATGCAAGAAAGCACCTTCAGAGTTTCCCCACATATCCTATGGAAACCTAAACCAAATATTCCCTAACAGAGAAGCCAAGGACAAGTTTTTTAAAACCTAGTAAATGTTATGTCATCTTCCCACTAGAATAGATTTTCTCTACATTTGAAGAAGCCCTAGGAAAGTATCAGAGAGAAAGCATTAAAAGGGGCAAGAAAGAGAACCATGGAGGTCCTGCCTTCTTCACTAATGAGTATTAATTTTCCAGACAGACTGAGAATGGAACCTTCTTTAAGCCATGTCCAGATCCACCCTCGGCCAGAGGGCCGGCTAATTTGTTTGCGGAGTTTCTTGCTGTTCTAGTCTGATGGTTAGATGCCAACCTTCTAGAGCATCCTACTTCCAGAACATGAACAATCCTTTGGTGCTGTGACTGACTATGTCACACTTACATTCCCAGCACCTGGCTGCCCCACTGCTTATAGCAACAAGTGGGCTGATCACCTGGCACACTTGTCATTTTCCCTGAAAGAATTCCAAAAACCTGGGATCTGTGACAACCTAAAACCAGAATCCCAGCCAGCAGAGGGAAAGATACAAAATGAAAATTACTTAGCTGCCCCGTGCTCCCATCTGCCTTCCAACTGTCCACAAGAGTGCCCCAGAATGGCTCACTTTCTCTAGTTTTGCCAAGGTGGAGGAAGCGTGTCTCCAGGGATCACAGTTTCTCCCTGGAGACAGCTATAGAAACCAGAATGCAGACCTCAGACTTAGGAAAGCTTCGGGAACGTTCAATTTTAAATTTCCCCTGGAGTGTACCTCCCAGAAGCCCCGTAAGAGAATGCCCCTGAGAGAGTGTCTTGCCTTGTTAAAATCACACCCTCATGTACATTAGGAAAAGAAGAGATGTGTTGCTTGAGCCATATTTTTGGAAATTGCTAGTTGCAAAATGTTTCCTGAGGTAGAAAAAAGCACCAAGGACTGTAATTATTGGATTGTTTCACTTCTGAGTCCAAGAAACAGATGCTGTACTTTCAGGGCTTGGACAAGTATTATCACAAGTTAACTCCCCTTCTTGCCACTACAGCATCTATGCTCAATGGTTTACTTGAAGAGTCCTACTTATGAGATCAGTTGAACCACTGCCTATGAGTTGGTTTGTTAAGCTCTTAAAAAAGCAGTTCCATGTTGTAATCTGGTGCTAATCAGATTTCAGTCAGATGTGCCAGGAAAAAAAATCAATATGCATAATGTGAGACTAGGGAGCCGTGGAACCAAATCCCAAAGGAGAAAATCATCCTGTAAACTCTAGGCTGATGATTTAGAAGAGAGACTTGGGTTTGGTGAGGAGAAGAAGGCCTTTGATGCCTTCCTGCTTCCCTCAGCCTCTTCCTATGACCTGGATCGCTTCTGCAAATGAAATGAAACCATAACTGTTCACATTTATATGGCACTTAACCTTAAGACTTACAAAATCAACTTCCTTTCAATGATTTTGAAAGTTAAGTAGTGAAGTAGCCCCATTCCATACACTGGGAAATTGGGGCATGGAGAGATTAAGTGATTTCCCCAGGCCTGGAACTGAAACCAGCTCTCCTCATTCTGAGTATAAAGTTCTCAATTCTCCATTACAAGGTATTGTCCCCAATGAAATTTTGGGTAGGATAAGGCATTCAAAGTTTTGATTTGGCACCTAATGTTTCAGTCATTATCCGTTATTAGTAATGACTGCAAAAAGTATTTTATAGCTGTTTTATGCCTTCAAGATGTTTTCTGAGCATTTTTCCATACTTTTTTAAAGCCCAAATTTTTATATGAATAAATCAAAACTGAGGTGGGTAAGTTGAGGATTAAACAGCAAGCCAAGTTTATCAGGAAAGGTCAGAGCATTCCAGCTTTCCTATTCAAAGGCCTCCATAATCTGTCCTCAGGCTATCTTTGCAAATTTATCTCTTCAACAAAGACTTTCCTCTCCACCTCATGGTCCCCGATACATTTCATAGGCACCCCCTCTTTATGACTTTTCTGGTGCTATTTACCTCTTTGGAGCCCTCTTCCCCACCCCCCTTTTCTTTTCACCTATTCAAATCATACCAAGACATTAATACCCATTAATACCCATCTGTTAATATTCACCTTTCCAGAAATTTTGCTGACAACTTGAGCCCACATTAATTACTCCATTTTCTGATCGTCTTTGGCTCTTTCTTTTTTTTTTTTCCAGGCAACTGGGGGTTAAGTGACTTGCCTAGGGTCACACTGCTAGTAAGTGTCAAGTGTTTGGTCTGAGGCTGGATTTGAACTCAGGTCCTCCTGACTTCAGGGCCGGTGCTTTATCCACTGCACCACCTAGCTGCACCCCCGTCTTTGGCTCTTTCTGAATGGATGATTCATATCAGCACTTAGAATGACAGATTGCTACAACTGGAAGGAACCCTGGAGGTCACACACACACCCACTCCCCCATTTTACAGAAAAGGAAAGGAAAGCCCAGAGAAAGAGCAGAGTTACCCAAGGACAAGCTAATAAGTGACCAAGCCTCTACTCAAATCTAGGTATTCCAATTCTTTCAAGGTCCAAGGCTCTTTCCACTAAACTTACAGCCTCTTGTCCAACAACTCATTTGATGACATTCAATTTATTATGTCATTCATCATTGTTTATCACATCTAACTGTTTCTTTCATTCCGCAGTGTCATCTCTTCATGGGTAGAAACCGTCTTACCTATTTATTTGATATATCCCACAGCACCTGGGGCAGAGTTGTTCATACAGTATATGCTTAATAACTACTTTTAAAATGAATTCAGGCCAGGCATTCTAGTGCATCATGGCTCCTTTGTCCCCCACACTATACTAGCTAATGTAGTGGCTAGGATGCTGGGCTTGGAATCAGGAAAACCTGAGTTCAATTCATTCACCCAACACTTATTACTCACTGTGTGACTATGGCCCAGTCACAACCTCTCTCAGTCTCAATTTCTTCAGCCAGCTTTGCAATGTGGATAATAATTAGGAATAATAATAACAATAATAATAATAATAATAATAATAATAATAATAATAATAATAATAATAATAATGCTGCCCTATCTCTCAGGGTTAGCTTGTTGTGAGGATCAAATGAGCTAAGTGCTTTGCAAAATTTAAAGCGCTATATAAATGCTCTTATTCCTTTGAGTTGGTCTGTCAATCAGAGTTTTCAGTACATATTAAACATATATACTAATAAGGAAATCTCTCTCCACCCTGCCAAAGCTAAGAATAATAAAATTTATAATCATTTTAGTGTTTTTTTACATTTAGTAACTCATAGTATAGTCAAATGACAATTCCCTTTAGCCTAGCTTTTGCTATTATTTGCTTGAAAAATAGAACGCAGTAAAGATTTTGTACAGACTTCTGCTTACTTAGTATATTTCCGTTTCTGATAACACATCTATGAGGTTTAAGGTCCTACAATAACAATGTTAGAAATTCTTCTTGGTTCTGCTTCTGAAAACAAAGTTGTAACTAGTTTTTGTTCTCACAAAGGTCTGTGGCTGAAATCTCTCCTCCTCCCCTCCTCCTCTTCTTCTTCTTCCTCCTCCTGCTCCTTCTTCTCCTCTCCCTCTCTCTCTCTCTCTCTCTCTGTTTCTCTCTCTCTCTCTCTTTATCTCTCTGTCTCTCTCTCTCCCTCTCCCCCTCAATTGTTTCAGTCTCTATCTCTCATTTCACTTAATTTCTGTATCTGTCTTTGTCGTGCTGTTTCTGTGTCTCTTTCTCTGTCTCTGTGTCCATCTCTCTGCATTTGTTTCTGCTTTCTCTTTCTGTGTTTCTCTCTCTCTCTTTCTTTCCCCTTCTCCTTTCTCCCTCTGTTCCCTGAGCCCAGGGCTTCCTGCACCCAGAAGTAATTATGAATCAGGGTAGACAGAAAATAACCTTCATCCTAGGATCAGAATTCTACTGTACTCACTAGTGACCTTCTGACTATTAAATGCTACCTGATCTACTCCTCCTGGCATTAGGTGACCTCCCTGGATTTGACTCTGCTTCCTTGGACTTTTGATATCTGCCAAGTGCCTGCACTGATTAACTTGGCCTCCCAAGCCTGACCCCTTCAGACCAGCCCTGTTCCTTGCCACTGACACTCTGGCATGACGGTGAGACCACCAGAACTTACTGTGGTGCTAAATAACCCTAAGCTTTCATTGAAAGAAGCCCAAAGAGGATTAAGTCAGCGGCAATAGGTCAGGATGACTTGACCCTTGTTATTTTCACTTTGACCAAGCATGTAGTCCTTGTAAGTAAGCCTGGTTAACATTAATCAGAGGGGGTTTGGGAGCAAGGACCTAAATAGTCTTGAAAGCTTTATCTCTCCTTAACCAGTGATTTGGTTGCTGAGAGGTAACCTCTGAATTACTAGTGGGTGGTACCGAGCATTTTGCAATCTAGGACAAGCTAAACAGAGAGAAAAGCTTAAGAGAGAAACTAATCCACAGACTTTTTACAAATACGATTTCTGTTTGCTAGGCTGTCTCCTTTGCAATTCCCAGAAGCAAGCTGTTGATCCTACACAGCATAAACCCACCTCACCAGCTATTTTACTCTGCAAAAATCAGGGGCATACACACACACACACACACACAAACACACACACACACACAATCACACACACATACAGCTTCACATGGCTTCATCTTATTTCTGCGTCAGAAAGATTTCTCATGAAACCATTCAGCAAATAGCACAGAGGCTTTTTACTACACCTATTTTTGAGCAGGGGGGCCACAGATCTCCATTCAGACTCATACATCAGGGCACAAACTCCAAAGCCTTTTGATGTAAAATTCTATACTTCAGCACGACAAGAAAGCAGCTCATGAGAAACTCTACCATGACTGGCTAGTGAGTCAGGCAAAGGAGAAGACTAAACTGCACTGTGGAATGATTTCCTCTTCAAGTTGCCAACTTTGTATTATCTTCTAAGAACGTGATTCATTTGAGAATTTTACTCATTTCCTGTTAATAGAAGGATATGGACCTTTCCGATTCGACATTACTTCAAAAATCGATATGATTCCACCTACAAATCACCATCATCTCGTCAATGAAGAAATTCAGCCATGGAGTTGGTTGGGTGCTCTTTTTCACTGAACTGATTGGCATTCTTTCAAAATTCATCAACTGAGTCATTCAAAATGGATACTCTGAGGATAGACATGAAGCAAATTCAACAAAAAGAGTCAAGATATATGATTATATGTGTGTGGATATGCATATCCATATATATGCCTATCTATATACGTGCAACATGTGTGTACATGCATACATTTATGTACATATATATCTCTCTATATACATGTCTACACATAGATATCTATATATCTGTATCTATATCTCTATCTCTACCTATCTATTTATCTATCTATATTACACAGCCTAGGAGAAAGAGAACTACATTTGAAGTAAAGACGTGGGTCTGCATCTCAGTTCTAGCACTTAATACCTGTATGACCTATAATAGCAAGTCACTTAACGTAATCTCTCTGGGCCTCAGTTTCCTCATTTGTAAAATTAGGAAGTTAGACTAGATGTCCCATAAGGTATCTTCTACTCTAAATCTTTGGTCCTATTACTGTAATTAAATTTACATTTCTTTTCTTTTTTTTGGGGGAGAACAATTGGGGTTAAGTGACTTGCCCAGGGTCACACAGCTAGTAAGTGTCAAGTGTTTGACACTTTGAGGCCACATTTGAACTCAGGTCCTCTTGACTTCAGGGCCAGTGCTCTATCCACTGTGCCACCTAGCTGCCACCAAATTTACATTTATTTTCAAAAAATTCAACAAGCACTTCTGTACAGGAAATAGATAAAATCTGTGTGCTGTGAGTTTAGGGAGATCATCTTATCTCCCCCTTCCATCATTTAAAAGCAACATTATTGTTTCAGACTCTTTTGTGTCCCCATTTGGGGTTTTCTTGGCAAAGATACTGGAGTGGTTTGCCATTTCCTTCTCCAGCTCTTTTTAAAGATGAGGAAAGTGAGACAAACAGGGTTAAATGACTTGCCCAGGGTCACACAGCTAGTGTCTGATGTCACATTTGAACTCAGGGAAATGAATCTCCCTGACTCTAGGTCCAGTATGTATCCACTGAATCATCTAGCTGCCCCTGAAAGGAACCTTAGAGGACAAAGAAATGGAGCTTGTAAGGTTGTACCAATTCTATCTCCAAGGGAGGCCTGCACTGCCCTGTCTAAACATTCTGATTGTTGTTGTTGTTTGTCCTTCGGTCATGAAGAGGACCATGGCGTCAGGGAGGTGGTGCCATGACATGCAAGTGAATTGTATTTAAGTGAGGCAGCGCTGTGCAAAGTCACCAGCCTCACTTTCTCTTCCAGAGCCATCTGGATCCAGTGGCCAAATATAAATCAGGATGACTAGAGATGGCCTTGGATGAGTATGTATATGAGCTTTGTACCTAGGCAATGATTACATAGCTTATTAGATGAATAAACTAGTAACAAGAGACATCCTTCTTTACCTAGAAATAATGGTGATCTAACAACATTAACTACAGAAAGACCCTACCCAGAATGGACCAGGGTTACTACAAAGTTAAGAGGCTTTTCATTCCTTCCCACGCCCCAAATCACTGGACACTCTGCCTCTATTACTCAACCTCCCAAATCAGGAAAGTGTCTGAGCAGCCTTACCTGATAGGCTCCTTTTGCTGCCTGCTCTAAGGCTGTATAAAACTCTATACAGTATATGTGACTCTCTCTCCTACTCCTGGAAGTTGCAAGCCACCTGGCAGCTAACTTCAGCTGATGCAAATTAAACTATTTATCTTCTAGCCTTGCCTCTTGATTTATTGACCTCCAGTCAAATGGACCTGTGTGTGAGAGATTATTAACAGGAGGGTCTTGGGATCTCTATATATCAGGCATTGTGCTAGGTACTAAAAAAGCCTCTACAAGGAGTGTACATACATTCTACTGGACAGGATCAACTCATGCAAAGATAAGCAAATGTGAAATATATACAAAGAAGAGAGTATATTCTAAGTGGATAGATCTATGTTAGGTGTGTGAGTAGATACAAAAGATTATAAAACATAGTCTCTGACCACGTGGAGCTAAAAGTCTAGTGGAGAGACGAGACTAACTTAGCTGAAAATGTTAATATGAGGCAGTATCTGCCTAATAATGCTAACAATTTGTTGTTCAGTCCCATCTGACTCTTCATGACCCAATCTGGGGTTTTCTTGGCAAAGATATTGTAGTGGTTTGCTATATCTTTCTCTAGTTCATTTTACAGATGAGGAAACTGACTTGCCCAGTCACACAGCTAGTAAGTGTCTGAGGCCAAATTTGTACTCGGGAAGAAGAGTCTTCCTGACTGCCGGCCTGGCACTCGATCTACTGTACCACCTAGCTGCCCAATACTGATAATAGCTAGCATCTATATTGTGCTTTAAGATCTGCAAAGCTCTTTACAAATATTACCTGATTTGATCCTCAGAGGTCCAACATCACCCTCCTACTCAATAAACTCCAGTGGTTCCTTATAGCCTCGTTTGGCATTCAAAACCCCTGATAACCTACTCCCACCCTACCTTTTCAGTCTTCTTACCCCTTCCTCCACCTATTAGCTCCAGGCACTAGCTGTCCCTCATGCTTGGAATGTTCTCCCTCCTCAGCTCTACCTACAGACTTCCCAGGCTTTCTTCAAGTCCTAAATAAAAGCCCATCTTCTAAAGGAAGTCTTTCCCAGCCCCTCTTAATTCTAGTGCCTCCATCTTAATTATTTCCTATTTTCCTATATATTAGTGGTCTGTACTTTTCTGTTTGCTTGTTGTCTCCCCCATTAAATTATTAGTTCCTTGAGAGCTGAGGCTGTTTTTTGCCTCTTTTTGTATACCCAGTGCTTAGGAGCATGATTGATATCTAGTAGGAGCTTAATAAATATTGATTGATTGATTGATTGCTCTGGATCATAATGAGTTAGATAGATACAAATCCGTATCCTCTGCCCCAAACCCTGTGCTCTTTCCATAATGATTAAATCATTGCTCCACCAAAGCACTGAAGCATCTAAAGAGAAAGGCTTGGAGTAGGATGTGAGACGTTAAAGAATGCTTTTGTAATGGAAGAGAAGGACTTTTGAGTTTGAAAGACTAAATGGATTCCAGGCTTGGAGTTAAGCTTAAGAGAAAACTGAGTTGGGAGACTGATGATCAGATAAAAGGGGCAAGCCTTTTTGCCTGGGTCTGAGGGAGACTCATGACTCATGAGAGACTCAGATCACTTTCTTCAAAATTACATAATTTTGAAAGGAAATGCACTTTAGGTACTTCTCGAGTCTTTAAAAAAAAAATATATATATATATATATATATATATCTTCCAAAGACGTGTGAACTGCCCCTAAACCAGCAGGAAGAATTCTGAAATTAATTATTCAAAGAACTCTAAATTAAGATCTATGCATACAAATGCCAGGCCCTGGTTCTGAGTTTGGGGCCACCCAAAATTAAGGGAGGGGCCCAAAGTTCTTTGAAAGCCCCAGCCCTTAAAGTTTACCATGTGCACTCAATTGGGCTAGGGCTATAGACTTCATGCCATCTCTCCTATGCCCCCCAAATGATGCTGAAACTCCTATTGGCTCCAATGGGAGCTGGTGGACTTTGGAGGGCACAGCACTGGGGCTGATGGAGGCCAAGCCAGGCAAGCTTTTGTAATAAGAATTATTATTCCCAGCCTCCTCCTTCTGCACATGAAGCCATGAATATGTGTGCCATCCTGGGAGGACGTGGAAACGCACGCACAGTGCAACACATGGGCACCAGATGACTCGGGAACATGGATGCCTTTGCTTGTTTTAGCTTCTTTTTCAGAATTCCAGTAAGGGCAAGCATATGATGAGTTCAAACCATTTACCACATTTCCTAGAGCTTTGAGAGAACACGCACTCAGCTGCTAACCACAGTGCAATGTGGGGTTAAATTAGTATCTGTAAAGGGCTTTGCCAGCTAGAACACCTGAGATAGAAAGACAGCAGAATGGATTATACCCAGTAGCACAAAATACCTCCTGACTTGTGGATGGTCACACAATTACTTGGTAATGAAGCTAGCTGCCTCCAAATGTTTAATCATGCTTCATCCCATTATTCATTCCACCTCACTCCTTTCCACCTCCAGTTCTGGAACAGTAATCAAATTAACACTTCCTTTCTTCAACCACCGTAAGACTCCACATATCATCCTGGGGCAATTTCCCAGGCCAAAACACCTTTCCCTAAGCCACCACTAGATGTATTGTTTACCCTCATTATAATATGCCTTCTCTGAAGTCTGGGGCTTTCTCTTCTGTGTTTGTAAGCCCAGTGCTTAGCTGAGTACCAGGCACTTACTAAGTACTTCCTTCATTTGGCTCTGGCCACCAAATTAGTTCTGAATCTACCTAACTCTTCCGTAATATAGCCGACATTTCCACCATCTTTTCCATGAGGATAATATGAGAGACTTAGTAAGATTCTTTCTTGAAATCTAAGTAAGGGGCAGGTAAGTGGCTCAGTTTCCTCATCTATAAAATGAGCTGGAGAAGGAAATGGCAAACTACTGTATTATCCTTGCCAAGAAAACCCTAAAACGGGTCACAAAGAGTTGGACACAATTAAAGTAGTGAACAAGTAAGCTATATAGATACATAATATTATAATAATAAACATAATATATCATGTAATATACATCATATTTACGAGTAAATATTAACATGTAAGAATACATTACATGATATAGTATATAGTACATAGTACATAGAAGGGAAGAAATAAGCATTTATTGTTTATTATATGCTAGGCACTGTGTTAGATGCTTTACAAATATTGGCTCATTTACTTCTCACAACGATCCTGGGAATTAGGTGCTATTATTATCCCTATTTTACAGATGAGGAAACTGATACAGGTAGAAGTTAAGTGACTTGCCTAGGGTCACACAGAGCATATGTGTCTGAGGCTTGTTTTGAACCCAGGTCTTCCTGACTTCAGGCCCAGCATTCCATCCACTGCACCACAGGGAGTTCGGCAGCCATCCTTTCAGTAACACATTGTAGACTATTTCTAGGGTTATAAGCATAGCTCAATAGCCTATAGTTTACACACTCTATTATTTTCATTTTCCCCATTCTCCACAATCATCAATGACAGTGATTCACACTCACATCCACTGATTCTTTCATTACTCTGACATATGGTTTTTCTGGGCCTATGGATTTGAACTCCTACAGAGGACCTAAATAATCTCATCTATGGGTTTCAACTCACTGTTAGCCATTTTTGTTCTGTCCTTTCCAGCTGAAAGATCAGTTCATCCACTCACAGCAATGTTCCAATCCCTTTTTTTTTTTACCTCTTTTCTTCAATGTGTAAGAAATAGTCCTTCTTGGCTTTAGTATTCATTGCCAGTCTCCGTTCATTTTGAACTTTAGCACTCCGACCCTATTTTTAGAGGACCTTGCCAAGATCTTCTCTTCATCTCCTATTGCTTGCCCTTGCATCTGTGTTCTGAACATATTTCTTACAACTCTCAGTTGGGTTTTGCATCCATATCAGTTGCTTAAGGAAGTTTACTTTTTGCTTCCTCCCTGGAATTGTTTATGTTGGTCCTTTTCAGTGTCATTCTTGAAACCTCACTGTCCCTCTTAGACTGATTATCCTTTCTAAAATATTAGGCCATGAAAAAAAATTTAAAAAAATAAAAAATAAAATAAAATAAAATATTAGGCCATGGAATCCAATGAATCTTTGCTTTATTCCTTAGATGAACAAAAGACTTGGTCAGAAATTGCTTTTTCTAAATCTAGATGGCACTATTCCTGGTTTCCCTCTCCTCTCTACCATGAATTCCAACATGTAGTACTCACTTCTCATAAAGATTTTGATTGTTTCTCTTTCAAAAATCAGTTTCTCCTCGATAGAATCAGAACCAGAATAATAATTCCCATGGTTGGAAAGATGAAATTATGAATAAGACAAGATAGGAATATATTAGCTGCCCCTAAGTACTGAGTGGGGGGGGGGGAGAGAGAGAGAGAGAGAGAGAGAGAGAGAGAGAGAGAGAGAGAGAGAGAGAGAGAGAGAGAGAGAGAGAGGAGAAGCCGGCAGATGTGTAGATAATTAAATCCTTCATCACCGTTATCTCGTGCCACCTTGCCAGGTTCGTGATCTGTTTCCCCAAGTTTCTCCTCTATTTTCCCCTTCTCTCTGGGTGGTCTGTGGTCTGTTGTATATTCCCATGACAATATTGCTTCAATTTCTCTCTCAGTAGATATTTACACAAATGTTCTCTACCACATTTCTTCTATCTTGCTCCAGGATTTCCTCACATGATTAGACAATACCAAACTTTTGCCTCTTTTATATTTCTTTTCTTCTTTTTGAATGCTGGACCCTTCCAGAGACATCTTCATCCCATCCAGTCTTTGTGATGCCTATGAGGTCAAATGTGCCTCTCTGGGTTAGGATTTCAAGTTCACCTAAATTGTTACCCTGTGTTTGGTGTATATCTGTATAAAGGTCAGGGCCCACAGATTTTATTGGTGACTCCTTTCTTGGATTCTATTTTCTGAGCATTGCTGGGTCCCTTAACTGACTGCTGTTTTTCTTTATTCTGTCTTGTAGCTGCTGCTCACTGTGACACTTAGCTTAATAGATAGATACTAGAAGGCAGATTTTTTTTTCTCTATTACCTCGCTTTTCAGTTTAAAGTCATCTTGGTCAGGTTCGCAAGCTTAAATCTTATATCTATAGACGTGGATATACATATGTACATACATATGTACACACATATATACATATTCACATGCATATGTGTATAAGGAATGTTCATATATATGTATATAAGCATGTATACAAATATATGTGTATATATGTATAAACACACGTTCATATATGTGTGTGTATATATGAAATATAACCAAGAAGGACTAAATTTTGCATATCTGTTATATATGGTAACTTTGATGTGTGTATGTGTGTGTGTGTGTGTGTGTGTGTGTCAATTTTTTATTTGGTTTAGTTGTATCCGACTCTTCATGACCCCATTTGGAGTGTTCTTGGCAGAGATACTAGAGTGGTTCACCATTTCCTCCTTCCTAGCACATTTTACAGATGAGGGGGCAGCTAGGTGGTGAAGTGGATAGAGTACCTGCCCTGGAGTCAGGAGGACCTGAGTTCAAATCTGGACTTAGACACTTGATATTTACTAGCTGTGTGACCTTGCCTACAAAAAGGAAAAAAAATCATCTTGTCATTTTATAGATGAGGAAGCTGAGACAAACAGGGTAAAGGGACTTGCCCAAGGTCACACAGCTAGTAAGTGTCTGAGGCCAGATTTGAATTCAGGAAGAAGAATCTTCCTGACGTCAGATCTGGCACTATCCACTGTACCACCTAGCTACTCCTATATCTGTGTGTGTGTGTGTGTGTGTGTGTGTGTATACACATCTACATATACTTATATGTATACATGTATGTATAGTTTATGTATATATGTGTGTATGTATGTATGTATGTTGTGTGTGTGTGTATGTATGCAAAACAGTCTTTCCTGGGTATATTCCATACCTAGCCAAAAGTCCATTATTCCCAAATTTAAACCGTGGACCAGAAATCCAAAAATCTTTTTTTCAGACACCATCATCTTAACCAACTGGTGGCTTCTGAAATCTGCCTTTCTCTTCTGAAGCCGCTGCCTTCACTTGGCAGCAATTCCCTTCCTTCCATGAAGCCTCCCTCAATTAAAGCTATGTCACTACAATCACACGCTCTTCACAATACCATTTCCTCAGCATGCAAATTTAAATTTCTGTTACTGCAGGAGAAATGATTGTACTTTTGATCTTAATCTTCTTAGAATCTGTATAGTGATTTTAATTCAAAGCACACAATTTTGCATTAGAGCATAGATAGTCATGTATTGTGCTCTGATTGATTCATTTTCTCCAACGAGATCGTAAACTACTCCAATCCTGGCAGCTTAGTGAGTGGGGTGGAAGATGTGCTGGGCTTCAAGGACTGAATTTCCATCCCAGGTCAAGAAGTTAATTAGCCAGAAGGCATGAGCAAGTCACTTAGCATCGTTGAGCCTCGGTTTCCCTATCTGGCAACTGAGAATAAAAGCATTTGCACTAATAGTCTACCTCATCCTCTTATAGTTTTGAGGAAAGTGCTTTAACGAAACTTGAAATGCTAAAGAATTGCGAGCTCATTCCCAATAGCACGGGTTCCATCTCTGGGGTGGATTCAATAAATACTTGTTGAGGGAATGATTGAATTTCTGTATTTGTGTTTTTATGTCTATTCACACACACTTGCCCTGTCTCTCCTTTTCCTCCCCATTAGACTTTTGTCCTTAAAGGACTAGGGGCTCTCCTTGCTTCCTTTTTATCTCCCAGTAGAACCAAAATGCAGAGTTTTACATACAATGCATGGGTACCAAATAAGCATTTCAGACAATATTCCTTCTTTCTGATTAGGGGGACCAACAATTGGTCTCCTAGTCTGTAATCGGGGATTTGTCCAGAAGGGTTTACAACCTCCTCAAACTCTACTTTGTAGAAGAAAGCTCTACAGGATCCCCTTTGTAGAATCAAACCAAGTACATTCTTCATCTCCCATCTTACCCTGAAAACCTCTAATCCCACTCTGATACAGGGCTGTTTTCTTAGCTCCTCTCTCTTTCTGACTTCCTGGTTCTAAATCCATAAGTAAGAAAACTAAAGATTTTGGTTTGAGCCTGGACACAGACCTGACTTCGGGGTTGGGAAGAGCTGGGGCCAGATAAAAAAAATCCAAATAAGAGTTTACCCAGGGATTGTTTTGTAGCATTATGGGCTGTGAAGTCAAGAAGGAAACCAATTCAGAACCTTCCCTTGTTGTAAATGAGCCTTAGTGTAGGAAGGTGGACAGGCCAGAGTAGGTGACCAATCCATCAACTTAAAAATGAACTCGCATTTATTAAGTGCTTACTATTTGCCAGTCACTGCACTAAGCTCTGGGGGTACAAAGAAAGACAAAAGCAGCCCCTGCCCTCAAAGAGTGTATATTCTAATGAGAGACTCAGCATGCAAAAAATATTAAGATGATAAATTTGGAGGGAATTATGCCAGAGGGAAGGCACTACTAAGTATGAAGTATTAAGGGGGAACAGTAAAGGTTTCTTGCAAAAGGTAGGATTTTAATTGAAACTTGAAGGAAGCCAGGGAAATCAAGAAGCAGTGATGAGGAGGGAGAGAATTCCAGGCATGTGGGGCAGCCTGTGAAAATACACAGGGTCAGGAGATCAAGTATCTTGCATCAGGCCTACGTCACTAGATTATTGCATGCATGGAGGGAGCAAAGTGTAAGAAAACTGAAAGGGTCAGGTTAATTAATCATGGCAACCCTGGGCATAGGGAGCCTAATCTCGCCAAGCACATCCTGAGAACCCTCAGCAGGTGAATTTATCCTGCGCTCAAGAAAAGCAGCAGCAGGGGGCAGGTGGACAGGATTGCATTACACACTAAAATAATGGGGAAATGTGGAGCCAAATTAGCAGGTAAAAGACTCTGTTTTGAAGAGTGCACCTGTTAACCATTATTTGTTTGTTTAAAGTACAGCTCTCAATCAGGTTTTGTCTCTTCTTTCATTTTAATGCACATGTGTGCCTTGAGAAACAGTGTGGCAGGGAAACAGCTGGCAGTGTGGCCAGCCTTGCGTCAAGGAGAGGCCTGGGTTCAAGTTCTGCCTGAAAAATACTGGCTGTGTGAGTCCAGGAAAGCTCTTAAATTAATTGTGCTTTGCCAAAGGTGTCAGACACAAGGCACTCTCATTCTGACTGGAAACACTCCCAAGTGTAGTCCCAACTGGATTAAAAAATGTAATTGGGAAATATTTAACAAAATAAATAAAAATACAATAGAACATAGAAAATGTTAGCATGTAGTTTTTTAACTTAACAGGCAGGTAGCAGGGATCCTTACGTAGTGACCTCCTTTTCTGTATGAACTTGAGGTGCTGCTTTTGCCAACTCTCTAAAACTTTTAAGTCTTAGGTAACTGACCAGCCATAAGCCCATTGGGGAGTTAAGTGGTATCTACCTCAAGCATGTGAAGACTTTCCCAAGTGGAATGGGTGGATGAGAACATTTGTTCCAACAGCCATGAAAGTGGCTGAATCAGGCACCATGGAGAGCTTAGAGCTTGGTCAGACATCAAAGACTCCAAGGTCATCCAATACCTCCTGGGCCATCACCAGCCATGTTGACTTTTGTCTTGCCACTAGACTTTGATGACTCTAGAATGGAGAGTGAGGACAAAGACTTTTTGTGCAACTCTGTCTCACTTGATCCAATTCATGTGTGAGTCAAGACATTGCCTGTGATGTCATTGGTCCTCTTCTAAAATGAAGGATGAGCAACAAGACTTTAAGTTATAGAAGGGGTGCTGATCTGCCTCAGTAGAAGGAATTAGCTCGCTTGGAGTTTCCTGTACCAATTAAATCCTAGGTTCAGATTCCTAACCCTTCCTTCCTCCAGCCCTTATGGTCCCTGAGCCTGTACTCTGGAAACAGTAAGCATTTGATAAATGTTTTTTAATTTATTTAGAAGGTTAGCTCCATGAGGCCAGGGACTGTTATCTCTAGGACTTGGCAAAATAACTGGCACATAAAATAGGCTTCTAATAAATGCTTGTTTGTTTGATTGGCTGAGCTCCCTTCTTTTCTCCATGTGATTCTTCAACAAAGGCTCTGAAAGATGAATGTAGGAAGAGTAAGTAGCTGCCTCCAGAGGTAGATGTGAAGGACCCTGAAGTACTGCCCCATCGCCTTTCATCCTGCCCCAGTGATTTACCATGGGTGGTGCTGGAAATTCCTACCTTAAATTCCTTGAAGTCAGGGATCATGTTGTCTTTTATCTTTATCTCTCCAGGGCCTAGTACAGTCCCTTAAGCCTAGTAGGTGTTTAATTAATGGTTTGTGAACTGGATTTCTTAACTGTTCATCTATTTTCAACAACTGCCACACAAAATAACAGGAGATGGAAGGAATAGGGCCCAAGTTGGACAAGTCTTACACAAGTCAAGAGTGTGGAGAACTATGCAGGCTAAGGCAAGATTCTGTGACCTGGTCAGCTGGGGCACTTCAAGAGAGATTATCCGTTGTTTGGTATTAGGATGGGGGATAAGAAGAGAAGCCTAGAAAAGGGACATGAGAAGACAGCTTTAGCCTACTTTACTCTATTTTGCCTTGGGCTAACTCCTGGCATTGGACACTTTCAGCCAGATGATCCCATCACGTTTCTTTAATCACAGTGCTAATACTCTAATACTCTCTGTCCCCTGGCTAAGCATCCTAAAGGATGCTGTATTCTTTGTGTAACTAGTTCCCTATATCCTTTAAAGGGAACATTATCCAGATAATTGAAAGATGAAAAACTGTTCAGTCCTCACCTTCCAGGAGGGTTAATAAGGGGTTTAAGGGTAGCCCCAATTTGCTATAGAATGGATTTGTTACCTAGTCTGAACTACAAAAGTACAGAGTATAGGGTTCAGCCCTTTTCCTTGAGCCTGGTAAAAATTTAATAGAAGCTACACTCAAGAGGCCAACGGAGTTTAAATGGGCCTTCCTCAGTGTAAAAGGCAGAACAGAGATGAAGCCTAGTTCACTGGATAATATTTACTCAGAGCCCAGGCTATTTGGAGGCCTTCAAAATGGCTGAAAGAATTTTTTTTCTGCCCATGACATGTGATAGGACCAAAAATGGAACTGAAATGATTCAATTCCTCCTTCTTTCACTTGTGCCTCACTTTTTCTTCCCTTTCGCTTTCCAAACATAACTGCCTGGGGCAGTGGAAAGAGGCCTATACTTGGAGCCAGAGAGCCTAGGCTCTACCATTTACTTCCTGTGTGACCTTGGACAACTCATTTCTCCTCTTTTGGCCTTAGTTTCTTGGGAAAAGATTGGGCAAGATGACCCTCCAGAAAGAAGATGGGGAAAGAGAAAGAAGAAGGCAAAGAATGGTCAGGAACAGTTTTAACCCCCTCCCAAGAAGAGGGATGAACTTAAAGCCTTCACATGGTGCCATTTTGCTATAGCTTGGCTGTATTTAGTTTAGTTAAAAGCTATCTGGCCCCAATGGGCATCTTCACTTCCTTAATATGTGACCTTTGGATTTGGGGAAAAATTCAGTGACTAGTGGAATAGGACAAAAGAAAGAGAGGTTCTCTTTCTAGGGCAGACTATAGACATCATTTGCATGTCTCTCCCTCCATTTCCAGGAGGTGTCCAGGACCAGCTGGAGACACTCTTTGGTCAGAGTGACACACTCCAGAATGCCTTAAGGGTTCTTCTGTTATACACGTCTTGGGCTGAAAAAAAATGCTAATGAATTCAAGAGAAAAGGCATGTTCTGCGTAACAGCACTAAGTAACCGGGATGTGTATCTTGCTGATTAAATTCAGCTGCCTCTTTCATCCCATCACAGATTTGCACCTGCAATTACCTGTTCACACCTGGGAGAGCACACGTTTTGTAGACTCCATTTTGGGAATGCTCAGCCTACGAGTTTCCTGGAGTAAGTAACCGCCTAAATCTCCAAATCCAGATACCAAGCTGATGATTACTTGTCCTCCTGATGGTTGAAAGTGGGAGGAGGCTGGAGAAGGGAGTAAGCAAAAGAAAGAAAGAAAGGATAAAGTTAGGAAGAGCTGAGTGTGTGCTGTCTCCTGAGGAGCTGAACTCTCTCCATCTTAGAGGGCCCAATCCTCCGGGCTGTTAAGCACGGACTGACCTCCACCCTCACAATCAAGAGCCAGTCTTTCCATGAACAGCTTTACACACAGACTGTGTAATTTTCTACGAAGGCGTCTGGAAATCATTTGCACTGTAAGATTCTCTGCAGTGATAACAAGGTATCCAAAATGAGAACGATTCTGAAATAATCTTCAAAAGGTTCCCAAATGAAATCTACCCCCACCACTTTGCCACAGATTACTTTGGGAGGAAGCAGATGCAAACAAGTCAGTTTATTCGGTTGTGTCTGAAGTGATTTAGCCACCTGTGCCTTAAGACGCCTGTCAGTCTCCACTGGATTAGCGTAGTTATCTGATACTGGGCTGAAATTCAGCATAAGCTTGAAGTCAAATATCTCCGGAGCTAGCAGGCTAGGAGAGAATGAACCAGACCTTTGATAGGACCAAGGAAGGATCTGGGGCTCCCTCCATGGTGCCCACCTTTGGCACAGATCTCAGAACTGTTTTCAGAGTCAGAGCTTCCAGTTATATAAAGCGATATGAAACAAGAATGGGCTAAACTCTTACTACACGCAAGGCATAATCCTGTTATTTCAAGTCCTACATTAGGAAGGCCTTCAAAACTTTAAAGATTTAAACATTTCAAGAATTAAAATTTGCTTCTCTTTTCTCTTACGCATTTCACTTCAGACTCAGTCCTTCTCTGAAGCAACAGGATGACAGCCAAGATTGTGGGGATGGGGGTCAGGTGATTCAAGGCAAAAGACATCAAAACTTCTATAGTGACTGCAAACGACTTCCAAAAGACTCTAGTCTTTACATTAAGGTTTCCATTGAATTTATATGAATACTTTGTAAATTCATGGAATTTACAAAAAGCACCCTTGTTATTCCCTCAAAGCAATCCCAGCTCTCTATTTTAGTAGAGAGTGATTCAGTAAGACATCTTCCTGAGTTCAAATCTAGCCTCCGACACTAGCTGGGTGACCCTGGGCAAGTCACTTAACCCTATTTGCCTCAGTTTCCTCAACTGTAAAATGAACTGGAGAAGGAAATGGCAGACCACTCCAGTATCTCTGCCAAGAAAACCCCAAATGGAGCCAAGAAAAGTTGGACGTGACTAAAAAAACTGAACGACAGCAACAGCAACCTGTAGACTTTGGTATTCAATAATTGCTGAATTTGGAATCAGAGGACCTGCGTTCAAATCCCATCTCTGGTATATACTACCAATGTCATTTCAATTCTCCAGGTCTCAATTTCTTCATCTATCACGAGGGGGAAGTTGAATGAGTGGCCCCTAAGGTCCCTTCCCACTTTAAATCCATGATCCTTCCAATTCCTTGAGGGAGCAGAGGATGCCAGGGTTAACACTGGGGTTCATGGTATTTTCCTGAGTTTCACACAGCTGAAGGATCAAGGGATGCCAGAATGCCCTAAGAACTTCAAGATCGTATGAAGAACTCTATTTTAGAGTGCATTCCTCATGGCAGGAAGCCTTTGGGGTGAACTAAGGCAAGATACCTGGAATTATTCCACGTAAGACTGGGCACATCTATCGAAAATATTTCTCTAGAGCACATTTGTGCTGTGTCAGTTTTTCACTTGGAGCAATTTCGTCCCTACTTTTCCTATTTACTCCAAAGCATGCTGAAAGAGACTAAATTCACAGTAGCAGATGGCACCTCCTCAGAAACACAGTTAAGCAGACCTGTAGAGCACCGAGGAACAGACTTGAGAAGGAATGGCAGAGCAGTCTGTAATCCATTTTTAAAGGGACCGTAGATACAACCAGAATCCTTCAAGCCAGGATGCCTTACTGTGTAACATGAAGGAGTCAAAGGCTCATTTCCCCGTGGAGGCAGGAGTTTTCTTGGTTCTCTGGATGGAGATCACACTGACCAGCCATGTCATAAAAGGGACTCTGTAGTGTAGTGGCATGCGTTATACAGAGATGTGGGTTCTAAACCTTCCTCTGACTCTAACTTACCATTTAATGAGTGAACCCCTTCTTTGGGTCTTTATTCCCTTCTGTGTAAAATGAGTTAGACTGGAAAATGCTATCCACATATGATGAAAGAATTATGGAGTTTGAATGCAGATCGAAGCATTCTATTTGCTATTTTTTTCTTCTGTTTTGTTTTATTTCCTCTTCCTGGTGGTTCTTCCTATTGGCTCTAATTCTTACTTACAACATCACTAATGTGAAAATATGTTTAATAGGATTATACCTATAGTCTATATCAGATTGCACACCATCTTGGGGAGGGTGGTGGAGAAAAATTTAAAACTCAAAAGCTTATGGAAGTGATGGTTGATAATTCAAAATAAATTAATTAATTAAAAATAAAATGAATTAGACTAAATAATTTTCAAGACCTCTTCCAGTTCTATTGTTTTATTCTATGATCATGCCATTGGGCAGCTAGATGGTGTGGTGGATAGAGTGCCAGACATGGAGTTAGAAAGATTCATCTTCCTGAGTTCAAATGTGACCTCAGATGCTTACTAGCTTGGTGACCCTGGGCAAGTCATTTCACTCTGCCTCAGTTTCCTCATCTGTAAAATAAGCTGCAGAAGCAAATGGTAAACCGCTCCAGTGTCTTTGCCAAGAAAACCCCAAATTGGGTCGCAAAGAGTTGGACACAACTGAATGACAACAACATGATCAGAGTTTGAAGCCCTTAGAGGTCATAGTACCTGTCTTCCTCCATTTTACAGATGAGAATACTGAGACTAAGAGGGGAAATGATGTGTTGAAGATCACATTGGTAGTAGTACATGGAAGAGCTAGGATTTGGTCTAGGTCTCAGATTCCAAAATCAGCACAATTAATGCTGCACTGCCTCATAAATATATGCCAATGATCTCAGAGATAATGGGATGAGGGAATCAGTGCAGATCTTTCCCCATTAAGGCTGGTGAGTCACAAATGCTATCTTTACATATCAAAGTCAGCATTGTTATCACAGCAACATAAAGAATTACAAGGAGTTCTCAACTCTCATGAGTGCCTCACATATGGTGGCAGTCCCACTCTGGTAGTCATCCAGACTTCAGTTCCCTCCTAGATGCTACTGCTTACAATTGCTGTCTCCAACTCCTTTCCTCTGGCCTGCTGGCTGCAGACCCTTAACCTAAGACAACACCTCCCCACCTCCCTATCTCTCCTGGGTGCCAGTCCAGAGTAGGGAATCTGTGATAATAGGACTGACCTTGGGAGAAGTGAAGAGAGAGGAAGGGTAAGTAAAATCCTTCCTCCTCCTTTCATTAAGTTCCCTCAGGTCTTCTTAAATCACCTCACCCCTACCTAGTTTTAGAGCTTTCCAGAGTTGGCTAAAGGGCTTAGAAAATCAGTGAAATTAAGGAATCTCACTTCAGTCCTTTTAGCACCCAATGATGCATCATTATCACCTGTGTGTACCTTTCTCTTTTTTCCTATGGAGTCTAAGTGGGGAAAAAAAAGAGGTGCAAATAGGAAGGAAATGTTTTATTCTTCTCTGTTTTCAATTGTTGCCAGAAACAAAAAAAACCTTTAGAAAGATCCCAGAGGGACTATCTTTTGACTCAGGGACCAAAGAAGCTGTGAGACAATGTTCTTTTCTAAAGTGGGCCGGGAAAGTAGAAAAATCCCGATTGAAAGTAACAGGTGGTGACAGTGTGAAGAAAGGAAGTGGAATTATCTCTGGAGAATTCAGAAGGAAAGAGAGTAGCTACAGGGAGTTGACATAGATGAAGAAAATGGCTTTACACCAGTAGGAGACTCTAACATTCTTTCTCTCCTACACTCTCCCAACTCTACTCCACCCTATCCTGTACCCTAGCCTGACTCTGGCCATGGAACGCCACTCAACACCTGGCACTGAGAGTTGGACTACTGATACCAAACAAGGGAGAAGAAAGCTCTAATGTTATTTTCAGCGTTGCAGCAAGGGAAGATATTTCTGGCACCACAAATTGGAAATCAATGAGTTTTCCCATTGACATTATTTCACATGGTGGTTAGGTTCTATAATAACTGAGATATATTCATCAGGGATGTGCTAAGTTAAATAGGATTTTATGGGTTGGTCAGAGAAATCACCATATATGCAATTATTGCTTTAGGAAAATATATTTTGAGTTCTGAACAATTTAGTTTAAAATTCATTTTATAAATACAACTCATTTGTAACTTTGGGTCTGCCTACCTGGAAAAGCTTACATTTGTCAAATTAAGGCAGCTAGGTGGCAGGATGGATAGACTGCTGGACTGGGAGTCAGAAAGACCTGAGTGTGAATCCTGCTTCAGACACTTGCTAGTAGTGTGGCCCTGGGTAAGTCATTGAACGTTTCTTTATCTCACTTGCCCCATCTGTAAAATGAGGGGGTTAGAGTCAATGCGAACTCTAGCTCTAAATTTATGTTCCTCTGAAATTGAGGCAGAGAAATGAAGTGACTTGATGGAGCTCAAAGAGAGGCAAGGCTAAAATGTAATCACTTTCAAATGTAATGTCTTTTTTTTTTGAGGCAGTCAGGGTAAAGTGACTTGCCCAGGGTCATACAGATAGTGAGTATCTGAAGCTGAATTTGAACTCAGGTCCTCTTGACTCTAGGGTTGGTGCTCTATCCACTGCATCACCTAGCTGCCCCTTTCAAATGTAATGTCTTAAATCATGTTTCTATTATTTATAAACACAAACTAATTGGTAAGTAAAGTTCTTGCACCAGGTGTCAAGGAAAGGGTCAGTCCTCAGCTACAATGCTCTTTCTCCAGGGTCTCTCACAGCTGAGAAAGAAATCGTCTTTGTGTTTAGTATTCTCATCTCTAGAGCTACTTACTTGATATAATAATGATAATGGTAATATAGCTAGCATTTAAACAGTGATTTAATTTGCAAAAAGCTTTGTTAATATTATCTCATTTGAATCTCACAACAACTCTAAGAGGTTATTCCCATTTACAGATGATGACACTGAGGCAAATGGGTTAAGTGACTTGCCCAGAACAGCTAGTAAATGTCTGAGGTTGAATTTGAACTCAGGTCTTCCTGTCCAACACCCTATCAGCTGTGCCACCTGATAGATTTGGCCCTTATACCCTCTCTCCTAAACTATTTCAATAGGCACCTTTTTATTTCTTTTTATTTCCATATTAGCCATGTTGCAAAAGGAAACACACACACACACACACACACACACACACACACACACACACACACATAGAGGAAAAATAAAGAAAGTTTAAAAAGTATGCTTCAGTCTGCACTCAGAATTCATCAGTTCTTTCTCTGGAGGTGGAAAGCATTTTTCATTATGGGTCTTTTGGAACTGTCTTGCATCATTGTATTGATCAGAGTACCTAAATCTTTCATAGTTGATCATCATTAAAATATTGCTGTTACCGTGTATGATGTCCTGGTTCTGCTCACTTCATATAAATCTTTCCAGGTTTTTCTTAAATCATCTTCCTCGTCATTTCTTCTTCTTCTTCTTTCTTTTTTTTTTTTTAGCTAGGCAATGGGGTTAAGTGACTTGCCCAGGGTCACACAGCTAGTGTTATGTGTCTGAGGCTGGATTTGAACTCAGGTTCTCCTGCATCCAGGGCTGGTGCTCTATCCACCGTGCCACCTAGCTGCCCCCTTCTTTATCATTTCTTAAAGCACACTAGTATTCCATCACAATCATATACCACAATTTGTCTAGCCATTCCCCAGCTGATAGGCATCCCCTCAACTTCCAATTCTTTGCTCTTACAAAAAGAGATACTGTGACTATTTTTGTACAAATAGGCCCTTTTCTCTTTTCTTTGATCTCTTAGGGGTACAGACCTAGTGGTGGTATTGCTAGGTCAAAAGGTGTGCATAATTTTATAACCCTTTGGGCATAGTTCTGGATTTATCTTTAGAATGGTTGGACCAGTTCACAACTTCACCAACAGGACATTATTGTCCCAATTCTTCCACATCTCCTCCAGCATTTGTCATTGTCCTTTTCTGTCATTTTAGCCAATGTGATAGATGTGAGGTGGTATCTCAGAGTTGTTCAAGTTGCACTTCTCTAATCAATAGTGATTTAGAGCATTTTTTCATGTGCCTATTGATAGCTTTGATTTCTTTCTCTAAAAACTGCCTGTTCATATATCCTTTGGCCATTTATCATTTGGGGAATGGTTTGTATTTTTACAAATTTGGCTAAGTTCCCTACATGTTTGAGAAATGAGGCCTTTGTCAGAGAAACTTGTAAATTTTTCCCCAGTTTGCTGTTTTCCTTCTAATTTTGGTTGCATTAGATTTATTTGTGCAGAAACTTTTTAATTGCATGTCATCAAAATTATCCGTTTTACCTACCATGATACTCTCTATCTCTTGTTTCCTCCTGAACTCTTCCCTTATTCATAGAACTGACAGGTACATTTTTCATGCTTTCCTAATTTACTTACAATATCACCCTTTAGGTCTAAATCATTTATGTATTTTGATCTTATCTTGGTATATAGTGTGAGGTGTTGCTCTATGCCTAGTTTCTTCCAAACAGCTTTTCAGTTTCCCAGCAATTTTTGTCAAATGGTGAGTTCTTTGAGCTTATCAAATACTAGATTACTATGGTCATTTACTACTGTATATTATGCACCAGATTTATTCCACTGATCCACCACTCTATTTCTTAGCTACTACCAGATTGTTTTCATTATTAACATTTTGGAATATAGATTGAAAACTAGTACTGCTAGGCCACCTAACTTCATTTTTAAAAGTTTATTCCCTTGATATTCTTGACCTTTTGTTCTTCCAGATGAATTTTGTTATTATTTTACTAGCTCTATAAAATACTCCTTTGGTAATTTGATTAATATGGTACTGAATAGGTAAAAAAAAATTTAGGTAGAATTGTCATTTTATTATATTGGCTCAGCCTTACCCATGAGCAATTAATATTTCTGCAATTGTTTAGATCCATCTTTATGTGAGAAGTGTTTTGTAATTGTGTTCATTTAGTCCCTGGGTTTGTCTTGGCAGGTAGACTATCAAGTATTTTGTTGTCTGTGGTTATTTTAAATTCAATAGACTGCTTATTAATTTCCCTGCCTCAAGTCCAATTCGTTCTCCACTCAGTTGGTAAAGTGATTTTTCCTAAACCCTAAACCACATCACTGCTTCACTCCTCCCCCATTGAATAAACTTCAGGGGCCACCTATTACAGCCACAATCAAATATAAACTCCTCTATTTGACAATGGAAGCCTGACTCCTTCCTCCCTTTCCTGTCTCACAGACTTACTGTCTACCTTTACTTCCATTCATACATTCTACAGTCTAGATACACTGGTTTATTTGCCATTTCTTGCATCCAACACTCCACCTCCCATCTGCCTTTGTGCTGACTGTCCCCCAAGCTTGAAATGCTTTGCCCCCTCAGTCTGCCTCTTCATTGCCCTGGTTTCCTTAAAGACAGCTCAAATTACAACTTCTGCAGGAGGATTTTCATGATTCCTTCTCTCCCAACCAGTGACTTCCCTTCTGAGATTGCCTTCCATTTAAAGTCTAAATACATATATAGTTATTTCCATGTTGTTCTCCTCCTGCCCGCCTCCACCCCCCATGAATATGTGGGCTTTTTGAGCACAGGGACAGTGTTTTTGCCTTTTAGTGTATCACCAGAGCTTAGTACAATGCCTAATACATAGTGAGGACTTACTAAATGTTTTTTGATCAATTAATAAATAACCCACAAAATCTGCCTCTGACCACCTTGCAGGTCCATATTGAAGAGTGGTCTGCTCAGTCTGAATCTTCATTGACCACTGATAACTCTCATTATCCTTAGTCCTTCCTTTTAAAACATTTTGTCCTGGGGTGGATGTTTATGCTTTTTCTGGTCTTCTGGGCAGACAGCCCAGTTTGGTTGAATTTTTGTTCCTTATTACGTCCAGCATTCCAGATTTGCCTTTTGAAATGGGTGCTTTCATAATTTTGAAATGGGTGTTCTTACAAACATGCAAAAAGTTGCAGGCTCTATGGCTGGTAGAACAATAGAATGTTCCTGGGGGTAGCAAAGGGAGCCTGGTTTTCAAATATTGTATATGGTTTTAACGTATCCAAGTGCCCTGTCAGCACAGCATCTTCTCCCTCCCCATCGTACCCATCCCTTGCCTTTTTGCTATTCTGTTTTTCATCATAACATCTCTGTTTTCTATTTGGTGAATATTAGATTTTTAATAATTAGCTGGATCCATGGGTTAGCAATTTAATGTTTCTCCAGTTACTTCATGGGGCTAGGCTGAAGAGTGTGTGTATGTATCTTTTCAGAGAATTGCCAAAAAGACATTGGGAGTTCAAATGATCATCATGTCCAAATTCCAGGATGAGAGGAGACAAAAGAGTAAAAAAAGAAGAGAATAATGGGCATTCCCTGTAGGTTGAGATAATAGACAGTTATGAGCTTTGTGGCATCAATCACAAGTCCAGAGGAGTGTGATGGACAGTGCTAGGTTTGGCCTACTTGGTGCTATTGACAGAGAAGACTTTTGTGGAAGATGATGTTACAAAGTTTGAACCTTTGGAAATTTCTGAAAGTCTTTTCAAGGAAATGGAAAGTCTGTGCTGGCTCAAGTCTGTCAACAATCAGGAATCTAGGGGGCAGCTAGGTGGTATAGTGGATAGAGCACTAGCCCTGAAGTCAGGAGGACCTGAGTTCAAATCCAGCCTCAGACCAAACACTTGATACTTACTAGCTATGTGACCCTGGGCAAGTCACTTAACCCCAATTGTCTAAAAAAAAAGATTTTAAAAATTTTAATTGAAACAATCAGGAATCTAGTAACTGGCAATTCAAATGTATTACTTTATTGTTAATAAACTGGAAGGATGTGATGATGTTACCTTCTATTGTAGATCAATTTTTAAGGGTTCTTATTTGGTTAATAGTTGTCATGGATGGTTGTCTATATGCTGTGTTAAATGCACGTGGCTTAGATTTGGATTATACCAAATTGCATATACTTCTACTGAGCCTAATTTTCCCTAATGCTTAAGTAGCCCAGAATCAAAGAATCAGATTTTCCAGGTAGCTCAAAGTCCATTAGGAGCAGCTAGGTGCCACATTGGGTAGAATGCTGAGCCTGGAGTCAGGAAGATTCATCTTCCTGAGTTCAAATCTGGCCCCAAATACTTACTAGCTTTGTGACCCTGGGTAAGTCACTTAACCCTATTTACCTCAGTTTCCTCATCTGTAAAAATGAAAAGGAAATGGCAACCCACTCTAGTATCTTTGACAAGAAAACCTCAAATGGAATCATGTTTGGGGCATGGTGAATAGGCAATTGTAGACCTAGTGCTGTGATGGCTATGTGATGAAGATGAAGTCTAGGAATCATACTGGCAATCAGCGTATCCTAACGGTGAAGCTGTTGTCTTAGAGTGGAGGTCAGAACTTGTTTTCCAGGTTTGAGGCTTGGCTCTATGGTGCATACCTGATATTCTCAAAGCTGGAGCTCTGAATCAGCAGCTATAGTGATGCTGCAACTGTATTCCTGTTTCAGATCATTATAGACATGGCCTTGGGTTTGGGCCTTTGCAAGGCTTCAGCTGGTTGACTGGGAGGCATGAGTTTGGAAGAGGGTTTACTGGTACAGATGTACTGGCCTGGTAGTCAGGACACATTGAAGTTACATGTACACTTGGGGCCTTGAGTTCTTTGAATAGCGGACTCAGACTAGATGTCAGAAAATGGGTTATTGATTGAGGTGTCACTCAGCTAGTGTGACACAGCTGTGTAAAATATTGGGCAAGTTCTCAGGGCCGCTAGGAACCTCTGACCAATGTGAGGCTCAGTGGTGGCGTAATACATTGTTTAGTAGATGTTAAAGGGACAGAAGTTACTCTAGCCCTGAAAGAAAGGCTACAGTTGTGGTAAAGTTTTTTCAGTGTGGTCATAGTTTATCTGTACCTTGCCCCATATTTCAAAACAGCTAATGGCAGAGTCATTGCTACATAGGCAGGACTGGGATAGCTATTTGAAACATGGTAGATAAAAAATAGTTGTTTTGGTCTGATGATTGAAGCATGACATTTGCTTTGTGGTAGTTTTGTTACCATGATGATCCAATCTGGTCTGGAACACATGACTTGGCTGGGTGACTAGACTGGCTTTTTGGAGAGCAGACCATTGCTTCTGGAAATAGCCTTTATCTTCTTATTCCTCTGCTTGAAGACTATCTCTTGCCTATCACACCAAAACAACAAGGACAGAATAATGAATATACTGCCAGATGTGGTCACTGTAGCTTGTTTGTCTTTATCAGAGTTGGTGGGTCCATCTGAGGTGGGGAGTGGCTGCCTAGGATAAGAAGCAAGGTGCAAGGAATGAGGTAACAAGGGTCTACCTCCATCATGCTTCCAGAGCTTCCCTGCAAGACCTATTCTTGATAAAACTGTACTGCTTCCTCACAATCACTTCTACGTAGTGAGATTTCAAATGGTACATCACACTCTATGAAACTTACAGAAGCTTCAGAGCCAGCTGTTTCCAAGACTTCTAAACAAGAAGGGTTATATGGACAGCACTTTGTAATCCTTCAAGCAGTTTATAAATGTGTTGTTAATATTTCTCCTCTTTCTAGAATCCTAGAGTTGGGAAGGGGCCTATATCAAAGCTATGCAATTTAGCCTCTATTCTTCTACTTAAGGAATCCCTCCTACAATATCTCCAACAAATAGTCATTTTACCACTCTTTGAAGCACTTTACTGATTGGAAAGGCACTACCTTTTGAGATAGCCTATTCCATTTTGGGACATTTATCCAGTTGTTAAAAATTTCCTTTTTATGTTGCACACAAATCTGCCTTGCTATATAACTTCTACCTATCAGTTCCAATTCTTTTGTCTGAGGCTAATCAGAATAAATCTTCCATGTGACCTTTCTTGAAGTAATCAAAGAATGATACCATGACCATTGTTCTTTTTTTTTTCAGCTTCACCCATCCCAGTCCCTTAATCCAATCTTATATGTCATGGTTTCATGTCCCTTTATCATCCTGGTCACCCACCTCAATACACACTGCAGTCTGTCAATGTTGTTCAGTCATTTCTGTGGCGTCTGACTCATTGTGACTCCATCTGAGGTTTCCTTGGCAAAGATACCTTTTCCAGCTCATTTTACAGATGAGGAAACTGAGGCAAATAGGATTAAGTAACTTGCCTAATATCAAGTATCAGGTAATTCTAGTCTTCAGGGTCACCATTTCTATATTTATTTCCTAGTCTTTCCTAGTCACCTGCTGCTGAAAGGAGCTAGAGGAAGGCAAGCAAAAGTTGATTGGGTACATTGTAAATTCATGTCCTCCATCTTCAACTGTGCCCTCACTGCAGCCAGTGGTCCTTTTATTCCTCAATAAATTTAATTCCCTGCCTCATGTCTTTCAGGAGTTATTCCAAAGCTTCTCTTCTCTCTTTCAGTTTCCCACCCTTCTTTGTCTCTGCACACTCTCAGCTGAGAACTCTCTCCTCCCTTATTGCAAAAATTGAGGCCATTTAACATGAGCTTCCTCTTCTCTTCATCTCAAAATTTATTGTTGTTTAGTTGTTTTCAGACACGTCTGACTCTCTGTGACCCCATGTGGGATTTTCTTGGCAAAGATACTGGAGTGATTTGCCATTTCCTTCTCCAGCTCATTTTACAAATGAGAAAACTGAGACAAACAAGGTTAAGTGACTTGCTGAGGGTCACACAGCTAGGAAGTATCTGAGACTGCATTTGAACTCAGCTCTTCCTGATTCCAGGCCTGGTACTCTATCCGCTGTGCCACCTAGCTGGTCCAGTTGTCAATACTTCTCTTAAAATACTCCACAATTAGTTCAACCAGGCAAAATATAGTGGAACCCCATCAGGGTATTGCTTTTTTATTCTCTGCCAGATGACACAGCCATGCAAATGTCAACAAATTAAAATAAGATTATAAGGAGCAAAGGCATGAATTATCCTTCTCATATCATTCCAAACACCTAGTGTAGTACTGGGAACATAGTCAATTCTCAGTAAGTCCTTTGCTGACCTGATTGAATAATTATAATAAGAGGAGACCTTTCTGAAAGACTTCACTTTGCTTGGTATGAGATTTAAGACACACTAGAAACAAATACTCAGCCCACTTTGTTTTTCTCTAAAGAGTGACTAGAGTTTAGTGCACATGTGTGCATTTAGAGAACACTTTACCTTGTCTGTTTAAATGCTAGTGATTGGTAGGTCCATTTCAGAAGCATGTCACATGTGGTTGTAAAATGAGAAATGGTGTGCTTCTAGATTGTCCAACTGCACTGGATGTTCATTTGTCCATGTCACAGAGAACTGCTCAAAGAATGAGATTAAGAGTCACAATTGATCCATGGCCACAAATTAGCCAGTTTTTAAGAAAGAAAGTTCCCCCCAATGTTATTGCTGTGGCTGGGCTGACATTCCCTGGCAGAGACCAATGCTTGCTGTCTATCATTTCACTAAATAATATTTTCCTTTCAGAGAAAATGAAACAACATGCAATTAAAGAATAAATACTAACTTGAGAAATTAAGGGAAGATGTTTTCATTTTTTTAATTGCTTAGGCATTTTCTTTTAGAACAATGTTGGAAATTGTGTAAATAGAGATGAATATATTACACCAGGTTTGAAACTATCTGCAGTCTGCAAGTTAGGCCCCAAGCACAGAAATCCACCACTGTTTTTTTCCCTCTGTTCATCAGAAATTTCACTTGTCAAAACAAGAAAGAAATATGAATTTATTACACTAAATGTAAAACAAATGGGAAGGCATCACTACAGGATGTATATGCTGGTCCCTTTCAAGACAGAATTCTAAGGCAAAAGAGGTCCTTGATTTTTTTTTTTACTTTCAGAACCATAAAGAACAATTATCTCATGAGTTCTCAGAATGTCCAGATCACAATTCTGACCATCATGGAAGCCAGTTAACTTTATTTTTTTTTCACAGCCCCTTAACCCCAGACAGTCATCTTAAAGCTACTCATGACAAGGGTAAAAGGCAGAAGGCAAGAAAATGGCTTAGTGCAAACCTACCACTACTGCTTCATCAATGACTCAATGCACATATATTCTTGGGTAGTGGGTGAGTAAGTCAAATTCATATATAAAGGTTGTCACCTTTGTTTCTGGTAAGATTTTCAGGTTATCAAAACAACCCTAAACTTTTTGATAACTTCATTCAAAAGTATGTGGGAAGGAATACTTTGCAGAAAAAAATATTCCATTGATACAATTGACAACTGTTCTAACTTAGCAGTACCAAGTTGGAGTCCACTTGAATATGTCGATGCTAATGTTAAAAAGTAGGGAAAGGTCAGGAGTTGTCAATAGCCCAACTCCCTAGATTGTGAGCCATGTATAGTTTCAACTCTTCACTACAAGTAGAATTCTAACAAAGGGGATTTGCCCCTTATAGTAATATAGAAACAAGAAATTCAATTTAGAATCCGTTTTCCCCACAGAATTGGAAAATTCAGCTTAGAATTCACATATTCCGCCTAAAGGTATAAAACAGTGACTTCATTTTAAGTGAACCGTGAGTTGCACAAATATATTGCTCACTTGGAGCCTCTGTATAACATAGGAATGTGTAAATGAAAAAAAAATATTCATCACTTACTATGTGCAAATTACTGGGGATAAAAATACAAAAGCAAGGGAGGTTGTGTTTTAAAATGAGGAGACAACACCGTTAGGGAATGGTGGCCAGGAAGGAACACTTTAATCCAGAAAGATAAAGGGATGACAAATGGAGTCATAGGGAGTAGACTGACATATTGTTTCCTGGAACAATGGCAGAGTTAGTTCACCATGGTTCTAAAACTGAATGGGGTGGTGAGGGTGGGAGTGGAAAAGATTTGTCTTGTTTCCCCATTACCTCCATAGAGGAGCAGGATCTAGACTGACAGTCAGATGGTCAACAGGAGATGATCTTCCCTCTACTGAACTTTGCTGGCAGCCCAAAAGCAGCACTCCCCTGCTCACTCAGGACTTGCTGCTTCAGTCAGCTGAAGGGGGCCAAGGAGGATGAATGACACACAGTGAAGAGGTGGTTGGCAAGACAGTGGAGAAAATGGCAAAGAGAGTAGGGAATGTGAGAGGCAATGTGGTATAGTAGAGGGGTTCTGAACAGAGAAGCTGAAGCCCTGAATTTAGTTCCTTCCTCTGATGTAAGCAACCTGACCCTGAGCAAATCATTTAATTCTCCTAGGCCTCAGTTTCCCTCTCTTTAACGTAAGAGGAATGATTTTTACTCTCCCTCCCTAACCGAATAGTGAGGAAAGTGCTTTGAGTTCCCCAGAGTACCATAGAAATGAATTATTATTTATGACTTCCAAAGTGAAATAAGTGTTCATGTTAGACCTTTCCAACTTAGTAAATTTATAATTGGAAGTACCAAAAGGAACTCACTTAGATCTAGGCTACATATTATAGAACTTAGAAACACCCTGACAGTCAGGCACCAACAAACTTAAAACACCACGAAGCCTTGGTTAATTAAAGATATGTTTGAGCCTAGTAATCCATTATCCATCCCAGGCCTACACTATGAGCATTCATCCTCCTTGGCCCACTTCAGCTGACTGAAGTCCAAGTCCCTACTGTTCCCTAGCAAGGGGAGTGCTAATTTTTAGGTTGTCAGCAAAGTTCAGTAAAGGGAAGATCATTTCCTGTTGACTGTCTGACTCTCAGTCTGGACCCTGCTCCTCTATGGGGTAAAGCGGAAACAGGACAAGTCTTTTTCAGTCCCACCCTCACCTGTGGCCCTCCATTCACAGCAAGATGCTCCAATCAATCTCCACTCTTTCTTCTCCGTTAGAGGGAATGTAATCCAGTAATTACTTGCTGAAAGTGAGAAACCTGTGTCCCACTGTAAAATAGCCCCTCGAGGCTAGAGGAAAATGTCTTGAGGAGGAAGGTGTGCCTATAAAAAAATAGCCACTTGGGAGCCTGAGCCCACTGTGGTTTTCTGAAATATCACAGCTGTTCCTGAAGATCTGGTTCTCCATAAAAGACGTGCAGGCCACAATTTGGATTTCTACTGTTATTATTTCCTGTTAACAACTATGAAACAGAGACATAAGAAAATGCACCAGCAAGTAACTGTGGCTCTGATCTGGGATTCATCCCAGTGGAGTCAAACCTCCTGACTCAGTCTGCAGAGACATTAGGTCCAGAATACCTACATTGTTTTATTGGCCTCCCTTATACTCATAGTTTATCTAGTGCTTGGGATTGGTGAGAGGCAAAGGATGAGGAGAAGCAGAGTTCTAGCCTTCCAGTTTTTCCAAGTCAAGGTGCCTTGCCTAGATGCTATGATCCATAAAGTACAAGCTTCTCAAAGGCAAGTGGTCCTGGGTTGTCTACATTTTGCATCTACACCTGAATAAGTTGAAATAATCTGAAATAGTAGAACATAGTTGGCTTTTAATAAAACTCTGATGGACTGAATTGAATGGTCAAAGAAAGCATTTAAAACACTATAAATATATAAATATAATCTGCTCTTTGTTTCTAGTGGCTTTGATTCTAAAGGAAGGTAGTCATGAATTATGAACATGAAGCTTCTGTCTAGTCTACCAACCTTTGGATGATTATTTCTTATTCCTAAACTACATTTGCAGGCATATATTTTTGCTATCCTCCCCTATATCCACCTTACATTGAAGTCACTAAGCTTACGTTGATGCAATTTGAAAGATCTTAATCAGGTTCTTGGGCAGCTAGGTGGCACAGTGGATAGAGTGCCAGGCCAGGTCCTGAGTTCAAATCTAGCCTCAGATACTTATTAGCTATGTGACCCTGGGCAAGTCACTTAACCCTGTTTATCTCAGTTTTCTCATTGGTAAAATGAGCTGGAGAAGGAAATGGCAAACCGCTCTAGGATCTTTGCCAAGAAAATCCCAAATGGGGTTATGAAGAGTCAGATACAACTGAACAACAACGAAAATCAAGTCCTTAATATAAGTTCTTTACTTCCTCTCAGACTCTCCAACAGATTAGCTATTGGCACGCTAAATTGCATGTAAGCTGCAACTACTTTGGTTGATGCTCTTTTTGCAAGCACATTTTGAGCACTGGAATATGAGATGACCAAATATCCCTTGAAATGATATTTCTTTGAATACATAATTTAAAGCATCTCTGCCAACTCTTCTATTTACTTATCCAGAGAGAACCTGTGAGCCATCCTTTCACTTCAGTACAATTTCCTTCTGTCTTCTGGTTTAACTTACAGTGAGAATGTCAGTGTTGTCATGATTCATTCCATCTAGACATACACTTAGGCTGTCTTCTTGTTATCCATCTGACCATTCTAACTTCCAGATCACTGGACCTCCTGAGATCATGCCCTGGGGGAGCTTCAAAGCTCCCTTTCTGGAGTTGAGCCTGATTGATGAGTGAATTCAAACTCATGTACTCCCTATATCTAGTCCACCCTAGGATAGACACCATACTTCCTATTCTATCCAGATCACCAACCCAACCATCTTCTCGCCATCTTCCTGGTGCAAAGAGTATAACACTCAACCCAACTCCAACCTTCCCCTCTCTTGTGCTGGGAATCATTATCAAAGTAAGACTACTATTGATTTTGGAGAGGGTAGGTCAATCAACCTCCTCAAAGTTCCATTCACCATCCCTGTGATCCAGACCAAAACATCTCTCCCTGGTCACTTCTATATATGTTATTTTTCTCTATTAGAATATAAGCTCTTTGAGGGAAGGGATTTATTTGTCTGGTTGCATTTCTATCTAGCACTCAGTACAGTGGTAGGAACATAGTAAGAACTTGATAGATATTTTTTCATTCATTCATTATGTTCATTGAACATGGTGATATGTTCACTTGTTGCTATAGTTCAAGGATCTCTCAGGCAGCTGGTAGCACAATGGATAGAGTGTTGGGCCACGAGTCAGAGAGAACTGAATTCAAATCCAGCCTCATATATTTACTAGCTGTGTGACTCTGGGCAAGACATTTAATTTCTGTTTGTCTCAATTTCCTCAACTGAAAAATAAGGATAATTACAGTACTGACTTCATAGGGTTGTTGTGAGGATCAAATGAGATAATGTTTATATTTTTTTAAAAAAAGCACTTAGCCTGTGTGTGGCACATAGTAAGAACTCTATAAATGCTTATTCCCTTCCCTATCCCCTTCTCTTCATTGATCTTTTATTTAGAATACCAACAGCCAGGGCATCTAGGTGGCACAGTGGATAGAGCACCAGCCCTGGATTCAGAAGGATCTGAGTTCAAATCCAACCTCAGACACATAACACTCACTAGCTATGTGACTCTGGGCAAGTCACTTAACCCTAATTGCCTCACCAAAAAAAGAAAAAAATAGAATAGCAACAGCTAAATTAATGTTTATAGATAGTCTAAAAACTATATGATTCTCAATATTCTCTGCCTAGTGCCTGGCACACAGTAAGAATCGAATAAATGCTTAATCTAATCTCTTCTTGCTTTTCTCCCACACTGCTAACACTACTGCATAAGCAGAAAGCCTCCCAGGTCTGAGGGCCACTTTGTATTTTGCTTTGATTCATGGTTTATCATGGACAAAGAATTCTTCACCAAGATGTCAGTCAGCCTTCTGGTGACAAAATCCTCAACATGTAGTGAGGCTGGTCCTTGCATAGAAGACTTATCCTGCTGCCAAGACCATTATGAAACCTTTTGAGTTTTGTAGAACCTGTCACCATCATTGTCTTTGAGACAAGGTTGCCTTCATGCCACAATGACACATGGGAGTGAAACCTTATAGAGAGAAGTCCTGGGAAGTGCTAGAAGGTTCCTTCTGTTTCATGGTTTGATCAGGATTCAACTGCAGGGTTGGAATTAACTCCCAAGTCCTTGGATACAACTTGCTAAATCTATGTGACCATTGGTGGATCAAATGATTTACCACACGTAAGGTGCTTTACAAACCTTATAATTATTATTGTCATTATTATTATGAAAAGTGTCAGATTATAAGTCAAGCCAAGATTAAATAACAGCTGATGTGTGAGCCTGGACAAATAACTGTTTCCTTCTCTGTAAAACCCATGGGATTAGACTAGGTTATCTCTCTCCTAGCTCCACTTAGTGACGTCTTCCCTGTCAGTCCAGGACATTTCATACTTTACCTCTTTCATATGATCTGCAACTGAATGTAGCCTCTGCTTCCTCTGGAACCTCAAAGCATTTTGTTTGTATTTATGTTACGGTATGGTTATATATTTATGTTATTCATGTTATATGGTAACATTTAACTTGTATTATTAGAGGCAGCATGGCATAGGAATCAAGAGCTAGCCTTGGAGCTGGGAAAACCTGGGCTCAAGTTCCACTTCCACATGACCCTGGGCTGTAAGACCCCGGACAAACCCTCAACTTCTCATTCAGAAATCCCCTCCACTGATAAAGTCACAGGTTTAGTCCCCAACTCTAGAATATTCCTTACCTCTGCTGTTGTGCCCCTTCTCTCCTTCAAAGGTCCACCCCAGGAGCCATCTGATCCCTCCAGATAAAATAAGTGTTGTCTCTAATTTTCTTAGAGTACTTTAGATGACTTATTTGCCATCTTTCGTGGCATTCTACTTCGTGTCTGTATCATGCTAACTGGCGTACAGCATGTATGTTCATTATTAGATGAATTAATGAGCTTATAAACTCCTTGAGGACAGACTGGTATGTTTTATCTTTGTATCCCTCCGGCGCCTAGTGCAATGCATTAAAAATAACAACGAACATTTCTGTGATGCCTATTATGTACCAATGTTTGTTTAATTAAATTAGGTTAGCTCTGGAGTCAGAGGACCTGAGTTCAAACTCCACCTGTGACGTGTGCTATTTGTGTAACCTTGGGAGAATGCCTTAAATCTCCAGAGCGTCAGTTTCCTTTTCTGTAAGATGACACGGTTGAACTAGATGGTCTTTGAGGTCACTTCCGGTTCCAGATCTATGATCCTAAGATCTCAATATGAATAATTATTTTTTCTACTTGTCTTATTCCCCTTCTACTCCCACTGTTACCATTCCCTCATTCCCACCCCACTAAAAAAAGAAACAAACCCCTAGACAATAATCTACTTGAAGGTAAGGACAATGCTTTTTACTTGATTTTATGCTTTGTGGTACCTGGCAGGGTGATGTGGAATTAGGAAGACTCATCTACCTGAGTTCAAATCTGGTCTCAGACACTTACTAGCTGGGTGATCTGGGGCAAGTCACTTAACCCTGCTTGCCTTAGTTTCTCATCTGCAAAATGATCTGGAGAAAGAAATGGCAAACCACTCCAATGTCTTTGCCAAGAAAATCCCAAATGGGGTCATGGAGAGTCAGACACAACTGAAAAATAACTTCACTATGACAAAAGTGTTTAATAAACATTGGTTGCATTGAATTGAAATAAACTGAAACCTGCTACTTCTCTTCAAAATCAGTTCTGATTTAACTTTGAACACTGGCTTTAAGAAAAAACAGAGATTGGTTTTACCATGATGAAATAATGATATAAAGTTGGCAGTGGAAAGTGACGGCCAGCAAGTGTGTCCCTATGTTGACTTGGGTGTGAATCATGTCCATTTCCCTAATTCTAACTCACCAGGTACAAGCTGGAATGAAAGGTATCACATGTTTCTCTAAGATTCCCCTAAGTCCTTTCAGTGTCCTTAAAGATCCTGGGTGTGCAATGCTCAGAGGGTAGAATTTGGCTCAGCTACCTCTTCTCCTCTTTTCCAATCAAATGGAGGCGTGTTCTAACCTGTCAGTCACAATGAAAGAGACCGTTTGAGACCCAAGCTGATCGCAAAGAGGTTCCATTTTTCTCCCTGAATATAGCATTAGTGTAATTTCCCCAGACTATGTTGTGGGAGACCTTGAAGGAGCAGCATTTGCAGCTGGCCAGCTTCTATTGGAAATAACACTGTTTCTAGACAATGCAAGGCTCTGATGGGCAGAAAAACAAGAATTCTTTCAGTGGTCTTGTTTGCAAGTCTTTGATGTTCCATCTCAATCATTTTTTTTAACAGTGGAAATGTTGGTTCAGGGAGACACTGGCAATTCTTTCAAAATGTAAAAATGTGAGTATGTGTTTTTAATGGTTTCAAGTCATTAAAATAATTGAAAAATAATTAGAAGTGTTTGCACACTAAGCCATGGAGGATGGGGGGCCTGGCAGGGTTACTGGTATTTAGCTGTGCCTGGGACACTGTTAGGAAAAGGATACTTAGGTCAATGGTTGTTCCTGCTCAGTAAACTCTGGGTAATTTAAATCAGCTGCTGCCTCTGTGGTACATATGACTCTGGAAATGGGTCATTAGAAATAAAATGGGGAAGAAACATAGTCCCTTGGGGAAGTGATAATTAAACACAAATGCAGGAAAGAGCAAATTACATTTGACAATTTGATTCCAAACACATCTCTTAAGCACCTACTGCATACAGAGACTGGGTGAGGTGTTGGAAGGAATATAAGGCTTAGATAAGATAGAGGCCCCTGCCCTCATGGAGTTACAGTCAAGTTAAGTGAGATGTGAAACATACAAAAACAATGATGGTACAAAATAGTAGATATTAAGTCCATCAGAAATGCTAAACAGAATTTTTTGATCCCTATAGGACAAAGTTAGTACTGATTAGGGGGCATTACTTCCTTGGGGAGTATAGTCTCCATTTTACAGAAGAAGAAACTGAGTCTCATCAAGGGTAAATTACTTGCCTAGGGTCAGTAAGTTCTCAAAGTGACAGAACTGGGATTCCCATCCAGGTTCTTCTGAGGAATGCTCTTTCTACTACGCCGTAGAGCTCTTCATGAAATATAAAGAAACAAACTCCCCAAATCACACAACTCATCTCAACCTGAAAAGCTATAAAAACTGGAACTACTCCATCCACCTCACCTATTATTTACTATTGAAGGAAAACTTATGTTAGAGAGGGGAAGAAGCTGGGACTAGAGAGGTGGGGAAAGTAATTGAGAGGACTTTGGAAAAGGACTTTCAAAAAGATGTGTCCAATGGTGGATTAAAGAAGCCATAAGGATATTAAAATGTTAAGATTAAAAGAAATTCCAGAATCCAGCTGAATAGAAGCCTGAAACATCATTAAAATGAATCAGAGGTTAATGGAAGCAAAATCCAAGAAGACTGAGCCAAGGTTATCTGGTATCAATGGGACTTATTTTAGTAGTGAATTATAATGGCTTGATCATATAATATGGATAAAGAGTTGCTCTTAAGTCTTTAAAGGGATACAACCAAGTGGTCTAATGCTACATGATGGCATTCCTTTTTAAAACTATTCATATTTAAGACCCAACAAAAACATATTGATTCAAGGACATGTTTATAGTATATATTTTTTCAAACTAATAACCAGGGAGAGATTGTAAAAGTAAAATATGTCAGCTATCTTTATATTCTCTTCTTTTTCTTTCTCCTCAAAGCAAATTAAAGAATACCATGAATATCATATTCCAGAAAGTGGCACCTAAAATGAAAAAGAAGGATTTTTTTTCAGTTATTTCACTTTTTCTCCAAATCAGAGCCCATTTTCCAAGAAAATGTACCATTTTTCTTTGATCTTTCACTTTTTAAGGTTGAAGTTAAAACTACAATGTTCAGTATTCATATCATCGTGGAAAGTACATTAGACTGGGAGCCAGGAGTTTGGGCTTAGACTGCACTGTCACACACTCACAACTGACTGTAATATCTTGCCCTGAGCCCAGCTGCTTTATCTGTAAAATTGGAATAAGTTATCTCCAGTATTCCTTGAAGCTCTAATATTATATGATTCTATGAAGACAGAGAGCCATGATTGGAAGAGCAGGGGACTAGAGACCTGAGTTCTAGTCTTATCATTACAAAAATTACTTGTGTGACCTTGGATAAGTCACATATATCACTAGGTTCCAATCCCTACCTCTGCACTATGAGGGGATTGTGTTAGTTTCTAAAATTCTATGATCTTTGGCTTGACAATTTATAAAAATAATTTTAAGGCATTGAGGCCTTTTTATTCCTTTCTCCCTTAAGCCCTCACCCAAAAGTGATTATTTATTCCTTATATTACTCTCTGGATGTTTCTTTCTTCAGAGGTCTTGCAGCTAACTAGTGTTCTCCTTAAGCTTCTGTTTTGTTTTTATAGTTAACACAGAATTAAGTAATTCTAGTCTTCAGGGTCATCATTTCTGGACTTGTTTGCTAGGTGCATTTCACCTCTCCTAGTCACCTGCTGCTGAAAGGAGCTGGAGGAAGTCACACAAAAGTTGATTTGGTACATTGTAAATTCATGTCCTACATCTTCAACTGGACCCTCACTGTAGCCAGGCAGTCTTTTTATTCCTCTCTACTTACTTCCCTGCCTCATTTCTTTCAAAAGTTATTCCAAACTTTCTCTTCTTTCTTTAAGCCTACCACCCTTCTGTCTCCTCACACTCTGAGTAGAGGGCCTTCTCTCTTATTTTATTGCAAAAATTGAGGCTATTTAACCTTTTCTCTTCATCTAAAATTTTATTGTTGTTTTCAGTCATGTCCAACTCTTCATGACCCTATTTGGGGTTTTCTTGGCAAAGATAAAGCAGTGGTTTCCCATTTCCTTCTCCAGCTCATTTTACAGATGAGGAAAATGAGGCAAACAGGGTGAAGTCACACAACTAGTAAGTGTCTAAGGCTGGATTTGAACTCAGGTCTTCCTGACTCAAAATGTTTTGACTTGATTTCCTATGCTTTCTTCCCTTTCCCTAGTCTCTGATAATGAGGTAATCAAAACCGTACTTCCCTTCTCCCCAAGCAGACTGTCCCTTAATTATTCTCCTAACAATCACTTCAAACCCCTGATCCAATTTCAATCTCTTCTGAGCTACTACATCCTTCTCTACTGCTTTACAATATGCCCAAGGCTCCCCCCTTCTTAAAAAAAAATAAAGAAAAGAAAAATAAGCTTCACTGGACCCTACCATAACTTCAGGCTTATTGTCCTATATCTCTCCTCCCCTTCTCCGCCCTTTTCTCTGGTAAGCTTCACTAATTATATACACTCCAATCACCAATTACCCATTGGACATTCCAAACTTGATGTCCCACAAACATTTTCAATTCAATATACCTAAAACAGAACCTATTATCTTTCCCTTAGTAAGCCACTCCTTTTCTAAACTTGTCTATTTCTATCATAAGTACTACCATTCTTCCAGATTTGTAATTCTGCGATCATCTTTGAAATGATCACTCCTTACTCTCCATTACCCCCTACACCAAATTAGTTGCCAAATCTTGCAGTTTCTAACTCCACATCTCTCTCGCCCAGGACTCTTTATCACATCGCTACCATCTTAATTCAGGCACTTATTACTTCTCACCTAAATTATTGCAATAGCTTCCTAACTAGTCTTCCTTCCTAAAGTCTCTGCCTGTCTATCCATAGCTATTAAATTGATTTTCCACTCTACTACTCAATAAACTCCAGTGGCTCCCTATTGTCTCTAGGATAAAGCATTTTTGTTATTCAGTCATTTTCAGTCATAGACGACTCTTCATGACCCCATTTGGGGGTTTTCTTGGCAAAGATATTGGCGCACTGTGCCATTTCCTTCTCCAGCTCATTTTACAGATGAGGAAAGTGAGGTAAATAGGGTTAAGTGACTTGCCCAGGGTCACATAGCTAGTAAGGGTCTGAGGCCAGATTTGAACTCAGGAAGATGAGTCTTCCTGACTCCACACCCAGCATTCTATTCACCTAGCTGCCCCTACGTTCCTCTGTTTATCTTACCCCTCACAACCTAACCCCAATCTATATTTCCATCCTCATTTGTTTATTACTCCCTCTCCTGTACTCCATCATCCAATTAAACTTACCTTCGTCCACTTCCTTACACATAGAACTCTATCTCTTGTCCCTGTGCCTAGTGACCCTCCTCTATGTCTGGAATGCACTCTCTCTTTCCTGCGGCCTCCCAGGAAGTCGTCTCTTCCTTCAAGACACAGCACAAGCACCACTTTCTACCTAAAGTCTTTCCTAATCTTCCAATTGCTGATGCCCCTTCAAACTACCTTGCTTTTAACTCTGCTGCTTTATCTGTATTTATTCTCTCTTGTCTCCCCATTAGGATGCAAGCTCCTTCAGACTGGGGACTGTTTCCTTCTTTGTGTTTGTATAGCCAGTACTTAGCATAGTACTTGGAAAATAGTAGTAATAGTAGCAGTAGGAATAAATGCTTGTTGACTGATCGAATTGATCTAGATACAATTCCACAAATGATCTCAATTTGCTTTTCCCATTCTAACTAAGAGTGTACCAGGAATTGGTCTCTTGCCAACCCTCAGATGGTGATAGAAATGACAAGAGGTGCAGCTAGAGGTCTCAGTATCCATTGAAGTATTATTTGTGTTCCCTGAACATTGAGGGAGTTGCCCTTGTCAGAAGACAGAGAAACAGAGACCAGTAAATGCCCCTGAAATTCAGAAGTGCTACCTAGCCAGGAGAGGGCTGAACAAATAGTGTGAGTTACTTCAGGCCACATCGGTTATATTTGTGTCCAGTTCTGGACACCACATTTTAGAAAGGGCATGAAGTCTTGAAGTATGCCCCCAAAGAGTGTGTCCAACACAGTAAAGGAACTTGAATCCATGCAACATAAAGGCTAGTTGAAGAAACTGAAGATGTTTAGCCTTGAGAGGAGAAGATGTCAGAGTAGATGGCATAGCTGTTTTCAAATATCAAGGAGGTTGCCCTGTGAAACAAAGGCCAGACTTATTCTACTTCATCCAAGGGGGCTTACTGAGGACTGATGAGTAGAAGCAATAAAGAGATAAATCTTGGGTTAATGTAATAATTAGAACCATCCCCAAAGTGGAATAGACTGCCTCAGAAAGCTGTGAGCTGCCTGTCACGGGAGGCATTCAAAGAGAGAATAGATCACCACTTGTGACAGATATTGTAAAAGAGATAGATGGAGGGCAGGAAGTTGTATATGATGACTTGCAAAGTCCTTTCCAACTCTGAGATTCAATGATTCTATGATGTATTGAGTGAATTTAGTAAAGACAATGCCCTGGAACGCTTCCTGGCTTTCTCTGGAGCCTGGAGTCCAAAAAGGGAAGAATATTGAATTGATCTTTTGGCTCCACTTTTTGGTGAAGTTCTATTGACTTCTTGGATGCTCAAATTTAGGACCATGTCCCTTCATCTTTAGCTCACTCATTACCTTGAGATACAGTGACTGACCTGGTCTGCCTCTCTAAACTCCTGCCTTGCCCATAGTGCCTAACATTTCATAACACAGATGGTAAGCTGGAGATTGGAACTCTCTCTTGGCACACCTGGTTTCTAGCTGCAGCATTGACTTAGTCATGCAAGACCAGTATTGAAGCAAAGAGATCACAGCTTTAATTGAGATGGCGCAAAAGTAAGAGATGGAATGTGATATTTTTAGATGAAACTGCTCTGGAAAGCATCAAGTTTCTTGCAATTGCAAATCCAAAACACTAAATCATTTTTAAGGTAAAGGATAAACCTCAACTTGAAGAGAAGACGTTTACACATTTCCATTGATGCTGCAGGTGAATTAAAAATCACTTAGGTTTAATGTTGAATGGAAAAGAACATTTTAGGGTGATTTATTCTCCTTTTGGCCTGCAGGGCCTAGAGTAAACTAGGGATAATTTTCACCTGAATGAACTCTATGGTATTTGATGTGAGTAGAGCATGAGGCTTTCTGATTAGTAATGAGTTGCTATGCACATGAATGATCAATTTTCAAAGACTTAGAATATAAGAAAACATATTCAAGCATACTGAACTTGTGTTTTCTTTTTATGTTCCCAGAGAAACTTCAAGATCTCAAGTTGCTTCATGGACATTCTAAAAACCAATACTCATCATACCAGTGACTTATAAAGTATGCAATTAGAGATTTTTTGTTGATAGAAAGTAGGATAATAAAATGTTCACTATATGTTCAATATATAAATTATCTGATAAAATAAAGGCAGTTTCCCTTTCAAATGATCAAAATAAGATACTTTGTAGTCCCAGGAGAGTTCTATACTGATAAATATAAGATAGAAAATTATAGCAACAAAAACTACTGTTACTCAAAATATCCTAATAAATCAAATGAATGGACTTTGGACTTGAAGAAGATCAAGTGTAATTGTAGGAAAGTCCTTTCATTTCCTGAGTTTCAGTTGCCTGATTTGTACAATGAGGAAAGTAAGATTCATCCTATCTACTTCAAGGACTGTTAGAAACCTCAAATAAGAAAAATAAAAATAAAAAAGAAACCTCCAATGTGAGTTAAATGATGAATTTACCACTCTATGTAGCCACCTTATTTCCCATTAATACCCAGTAGGCATCCAGGAAGCCAGTCAGGTCAGTCAGTCTCTTCATTCCTCAGAGTTCCTTTCCTTCTTTGCCAATTCCCACTCCTTGCCATACTAATTATATCTCCTGCTGATTCCCCTTCTCTGGTCTACTCTCCTTCTCCTTGCTCTCTGTAAATCCTACCCATCCTCTCCTGCCCAGCTGAGATCCCTCTTTTCCTTGAAGACTTTTCCAACTACTCCAACACCAGTGATTTCTCCATTCACTACATGGCAATTGCACTTCTAGGCTGAACCAAAACCCCAAGCACTCAGTTATATCCTGTCTTATAAAACTTCAAATTTATTTCATTGTTTGTCTCCATAAAAAGGTTTAAGAACCGTGAGGTCAGAAACTCACACTTTTCTGCATTCCCTACTAAAAGCCTACCTAAATCTAGTCTTCCAGTTTCAGTGTTTGTTCAGTCATTTCAGTCATGTCTGACTCTCTGTGACCTCATTTGGGGTTTTCTTGGCAAAGATCCTGGAGTGGTTTGTCATTTTCTTCTTCATTTCATTTTACAGATAAGGAAATTGAGGCAAACAGGGTTAAGTGACTTGCTCAGGGTCACAAAGCTAGCAAGTGTTGGAGGCTGCATTTTGTCTCAGGTCTTCCTGACTTCAAACCCAGTGTTCTATCCATTGGCCTCCTATTTGTCTAGATATATTGAATTTGTGGCTTTATTAATTTAGAGGACTTCCATACTGGACACTTCTACCCTCTGTGTAGGTCAGCAACTCATCTGTAATCTAAAATATTAAAGAGTTGCTTGGAACATGGAGAGGTTTTCTATGGTCACACAACCTGTATGTGTCAGAGACAGGACTTGAACCCAGGACCTTCTGACTCCAAGGCTACCTCTCTGTGCATTATGCTATGCAGCCCCTCTTATTTATTTATATGACCTACATCTTATGACATACCAAAAGTCAGACATTTTGACAAAGAACTCCTTTTATTATGGGAGAAAACACCAATTTGAAATTAATTTTATGAAGAAATTTTAGTTGGACAGATCTGTTTCCAAGGCATGTTAAGAAACTCCAGTTCTTGCCTACATTGACTAGTTTATTCCTTCTAAACAAGTATTTTTTTCTGTCATGTAGACTGAGGCTATGTTTAGGTTTTAGTCTTTCAATATGGTTTCACTATATAAAGAAATTAAAGCAATCCAGGGAATCATAGGACTGTGCTTTTTGTGTCTATTTCAAGTCAAAGGATTTCTGACACTGTTTAGTTTCAAATGAAGCAACAGGACACATTTTTCTGATGTTCTGTGAAAAACCTAATGATAGAAATTCATAACATCTTTATCCTCAAAAAGCCCAGAAAGTCAGGGGACTCGGGTTCTAGTTGCAGTTCTGTTACTACTATGCAACCTTGGACAAATCATTTTACCTCTCTGGGCCTCAGTTTCCTCACCTATAAAATGGGGATTATCATCCTTGTACTATGACTACACAGGGTTGTGGAATACTGAGGTCTAAGAGCGGAAAGAGTCCTTTGATGTTAACAGTCCACTCTTCTGCCTGAAGCATTAATCTCCATAACAATCCTGGGTTCCCCTCAACAAAGTGGCTGTCCATGCTCCATTTAAAAGTTACCAATAACTTGGAATTCATTGCTTCCTGAAATAGACAGCACCAATTGTTAGGAAGTATAAGGAGCCACATGGGTGACCATTTACCTCTCTGTATCCCCTTGGTTTGATGGAGCCACACACACCAGATCTCCTCTCTTATAGATGTGCTAGCCTTTTGGATGCTTGAAGAATTGCCCTGGCCCCAACCTTTGTCTTTTCCAGGCTGATCACCCTAAGTTTGTTCAATTTTTCTTCATATATCACAGTTTTAAGTCCTCTCACCATGCTAGCCACTTTCCTCTGGATTTAATTAAGATTTTATTAAGCTGTTTTAGGATTACTAAATTGTGATGCACTTTGCAAATACACTTTAGATGTTATATAAACGGGAAACTATTGCCATGATTTTTAGCTGCCTTCTAAGGTCCCTTCCAGGTCTACTATCCTCTGCGCTAGCTCACTATCATTTCTAGCATACCACTCAAGGAACAACTGCTTTGCAACTCACTCCCACCAAACCCCCTCCCCCAACTCATTAAATACCTAAGTATTGAGGAGGAACTTATTAAAAGAAGCCTTAATTTGGTCTACTATTTCACCCAGGCTGCGTCTACATATGCAAAATTATTTGAAGCAGCAATCAATCAACAAGTATTTATTGAGCACTTACTATATATCCTACACACCTGGCTCTAAGATTGGGCTCTTGAAGACAAGCCAGACCAAACCTTCAATAGCAGCCAGGCTTTAAAAACTTTCCCATGTTTAGTATCCTCTATGGTATAGTGAGAAGGATATTGGCTTTAGGGACTCTGGATCTATAACTACCTGTCTGGGTCTCATACCTGTCTGGTGTGAAATGAGAGGATTATATTATGTGATCTCTAAGGCCCCCTCCTCAGGACTTCCAGCTCTAAGTCATAATGATTTTTGTATTGAGTGATAGTAGAGAATTTGAGACATCAAAGGCATTTTGATTGCAGACATGGAGAAATTGAGGCCCAAAGAGGTTGAATAATGCACCTAGGTCCCACAGATAATGACTGGGAGAGATGGGATTTGAATGCTGTAATTGACTCCAGAACCAAGGTTCTTTAGACCATACCTTTTGTTGTTCAATCATTTCCATCTATCTGACTCTTCATGACCCAATTGAGGTTTTCTTGGCAGAGATACTGGGGTGGTTTGTCATTTCCTTCTCCAGCTCATTTTACAGAAAAAGGAAACTGAGGTAAAGAGGGTTAAGTGACTTGCCCAGGGTCATTCAACTAGCAAATGTCTGAGGCTAGATTTGAATTCAGGTCCTCCTAACTCCAGGCCCATGCTTTATCTACTGCACCACCTAGTTGCCCACTCTACTATATTGTCTCCAAAAGTTCTTGCCCTTCCCTGTGTGAGGCAGCTAGTGGCAAAGTCCAAGCAAAAAGCCTCTGTTTTCCCACACTCATTCCAGTGTTCTTGACAACACATTATTCTTTCTTTCTTGAAAATAGGCAATAGGAAGGCTAGAGGAAGGTAAGAGGGGACAGTGAAATGATACAATGTATTAGAAAGCTTGGCCATGTAGACACAATTTCGGGCATATTTTAACTTTTTAAGGAGTGAAACTGGTCCATTCTTCAACACATCTTTTTGTGGTACTGGGATGGATGGCCTGAGACAGGTAGACTGGGCACTAGACAGGAACAAGCAGATCTGACCCATTGTGACAGTTCTTCTGTTTCTCTAGCCCACCATAATGTATACACATCTGAATCTTGCCCTGTGTCTGAATCTTTCCTCATCTGGTACAGTTTCATCCTGGGGAAATTTGCTAAGTCTGTCCAGTTGATGTGTGGTTTATAAATTCCCATTCAGCTGAATTCAAAAGTATTCATTGAGGCCTTTCTGTGCTAGATGCTGGGAAGCATGGGAACACATCTTAGACCCTTCCCTAAGACTATTCCAATGTTACTGATTAGGAGACATCACACAGCTGAAGGAATAAGTCATGAATGGACATGTCCACAATGATTAGAGTAGAGATAGGTGGTTGTGAGCCAGCTTGGTAAAGGAGGATGTGGATAGGGGACCAGCCCTTGAAAGTTGGCTAGCATTTGGACAGGTAGGAAAAGCTGTAGTTATTTCTGCTTTACTTACTCACAGAGTGCTCTGTATATCACCTTCCCTCAGGATTTGATTGTGAAGAAAGAAAAATTATTTTCCCCTCCTCAATTGCCATTAAACATTGTTATTCTCTCATATTCTTATTACAACCTACTTCATGTTAATATTTTTGTGAGTGTGTCTTATATTTCCTCCTAGATTGTGAACTCCCGTTGGTCAGGTCCAGTATTCTCAGTAATCAGCACAGTACCTTGTACATTTTAGCATTCAATACGTGTTTGTTAAATGAATGAATGAATGAATGACTGTAGGCAAGCCATTTAAGTTTTCAATGCCTAACTGTGGTGGAAAGAATGGGGACCCTTAGGATAGAAACTTAGTCCCAGGGCCTGGATTCAAATCCCACTTGAGATACTAGCTGTGTGATTCTGGGCAAGTCACTTAACCTTGCTGTGCCTCAGTATCCTCACCTGTAAAATGCCTAGGATGGACTTGATGGCCTCCAAGGGCCCTTCTAACAATCTTTTAAAAATGACTTAATGATGTTCTTTTTCTTTTACATTTGTACCACTCACCAATGTTGCCTACTTCACCTGTAAAACCTTCCTTTAGAACAAAGAACACTTTGTCCACATCTAACACCCTGTACCTATAATTAACTACATCTCTGATAAGAGGAATGCATTACCAGCAGCCCTGTGAAGTCACTTTGGGTCACTGCATTAGTTGGAGTCCTGAGGTCTTTCCATGTTGTTTTGCTTTACACTAATGTAGTCAGTGTGTGAATTGCTCTCCTGGATAAGCCTTCCCAAATTTATATGAATTCTTCCTATTTACCATTTCTTACATATGTCCCAACTTCTTTACAAAAATAATCATAAAGTCAGAGGATCTAAAGTTGGACAGGACCTTGGATATCTTCATGATGAAATGAGATGCAAGGCTCAAGAAGGGTGCTTTATGGAAAGAGCCCTGGACTGGAAGTCAGGAAACTCAAAATTCTTGTTCCAGCTCTGCAATTAGCTGAAGAAGACATTTCCCCTCTCTGGGCCTCAGTCTCCACATCTGCGAAATGATGGCACTGAACTGGGTCACATACAAGGTCCCTTCTGGCTCTAATATTCTATGACTCCAAGGGGACTCTCAAAAAAACAACTTTATGTGGGTGTCAGGTATTATATGAAGTACAATGCTTTTGATTTTAGGGCTATTTGTGTTCTAAGTGGGTGAGTCCTTTGACGTTCATCATTCTCAGTTACATTTCACACAGTTATTTATAAACTCAGGTATACAACACGGGGGATAACAGCAGGAATTGATGTGAATGGAAAGTTTAAAAGAAGAATTGACAGATGGAGCTGGGTATGTTGTTTAAATGGTTGTCAAATTGTCATCAGGGTATATATTTTTGAGAGCCCAGGTGAGCAAGGATTTGTGCAAAGGAAGCCACTCTGGGTATTTCTGGAGGAAGGCTCCAAATACGGGTAATTAATAGGTAAAGTAAGACCAATAAGTAAAGTAGGATCAAAGGCACTACAAAAGGAGCACCATCCCACCAAGGGCACTGGCTTGCATCTTAAAAATGGATCATTTTTGTAAGCCAGAGGGAAGAAGATGACCTGTCCTTGTAACAGGAAGAGGATGGTCTGATCTACTAGTCATAGCAAGGGCATCATCCTGGGAAAGAGGGGGGACCATTCTCCTCCCAACAAATGCAACATCCTTACTCAAACCTATTGAAGATGAATTAGCAAGAGTAGGTTGAAATTGTAAAAACAATCATGAAAGGGCAACAGTGTGAGTTCGCGGGGGAGGGTGTTAAGTTTTATCCCTGTTGCCTTAGTAAGGGTGGGAAAGGAGAAGTTTCTGAGACAACTGGCTATAAATGAGACTCAGGTCTTTTTCTGAGTAACGGATGTCCAAAATCCTTCTTCTACTTTCTAGCAATGGGGATGAATTTGTGCTATTCTGGCCGTACTCTCATACTTCTTTCTCACCTCATCTGTGACAACAGAACATTTACTAGATGGGGGATTTGTGTAAGAGGAAATCTATGGCCACCAATGAAAATAATTGACCAAATAGGAACCAAGGCTAGACCCTTAACCCCATTAGCATTGTACTCTAAGCACTGAGCCAACTAGATATAGATCAAGGGAAAACAAGACTAAAGCTATAGTTGTGTCCCTGAGCCAGGTCCAGACTGAATCTGCTTTTGAACCATATATGGATCTGTAATGTGTTATCAGCTTTTGTGCTGATTCTTTAAAGACTCTAAGCTGAGCTACCTATTAACTACAAACAAATGGAACTGAGTCTTAAAATGGTGATATGCATATAAAAAAATTAAAATATGCAAGTAACTGAAAGGATCTGCACAAATGGCTAATAAATTTGGAACAAATACAAAGGAATACTCCAGCCAGAGTGTGGTCAACCTGTGGAATTCACAGCTGCAGGAGGCAATTGAGTCAAATACTGTGGGTGGATTTCATAAAGAGTTGGTGTGGCAGACAGCTGCCTAGGCAGTGTAAATTGTACTGGGAAAATTATGTACTACTTGGGAAATAACGATGGTAGTGAGGGGACAGACACCAGGACTAGAGACCCAAGTAGGGGGTATGAGCTATTTATATTAGGGAGCACTTTACTTTTTCAAAGGGCTATAGTATCATTTCAAAGTACTTCCTTACAACCATTCCTCCAAAGAAAGGTAGCATTAACATCCCCATTTAAACCCTGTGGGGAAGGAGCAGCACCGAGCTCAAGTGCAAGGTTTTTAGGGAAGAAAATATGGTGCATATCCCTTTTCACCTTCTGTAGCTCGGAGATTCATTTCACCATTCCAATTCCTATCAAAGACCTGCCAGTTCTAAAAACAAAACAACCAATATCCTTCCTCCCCTCTTCCCCATGTAAGATCCTTTTAAATGTTTCTCAGATAGCACAACAAAATTCCCACATCTGAGCACTCCCTGAAATCTCCCCATTTCTGCCAGGAATTTGCAGAGTAGAAAGGGCCCTGGATTTGGAAATACTTTGGGCCTAGAATGCCACTTTCCTGTGGGGTAAGTCTCTTAAACTCTGAGTTTTTTCCCATGTAAAATGGTACACCATTTATGCTACCCAGCTCGTGAGGTTATTCTGAGGATCAAATAAGTTCATTCATTCATTTATTCATGCCTAATAGGCACTTAATAAATGCATGTTGATTGACTGATTAATGCTTATGTTGATTCCACAACCATTGACTAAACAAGTCAATCAACTAAGAACCTATGATGCCTGAATAAATGAACGAATGGTCCCATTTGATTCCCATTCCATGAACCTAAGAGACATGACATCTTATACACAAAATGTTTAGATAATGTATGTGAAAGTGTCTTGCAACCAAACAATAATCTAACACTTACTGGCCTGTGATTGAAATGGGAATGAAAATACTTGTACTCCCTAACTTAGAGGGTTTGTAAGGAAAATGCTTTGTCAAGTGTTAGTGTGTGAGCTATTGTGATGTGAATACAATTATTAGAAATCTAATGATTTAGATAAGACACAGAGCTTTTCTTGTATAGTTTGCTTTCTCAGACCTCTAAGTTATCTATCTATATCTCTTACATTCTATCAATAGAGGCAAAGAAAGGTGGAGAGTAGAATAACCAAGTACTGAGTCCAACTAATTCTGAGTCTGAACAGTAGATAGAGTACTGGGCCTGGAGTCAGGAAGACCCGAGTTCAAATCCAGCCTCAGACACTTACTAGTTGTGTGACCCTAGGAAATTCACTTAACATCTGTTTGCCTCAGTTTCTTCAGCTGTAAAATGGGGGTGATAATAGCACCTACCTCACAAGTTTATTGTGAAGATCAAATGAGATACTATTTGTAAAGCACTTTGGACAGTGTCTGGCACATAGTAGGCACTTAATAAATGTTTATTTCCTTCCTCCCTACCTTCTCTGCCAGAAATACTCTAAATTATCTGAATCAATTGTGTACAACCGCTTGGTGGTTGTAAGAACCTACCATTCCTTGACCTCTTCATATTTTTCTCCTTCTGAAAGTGTTGGACTATTGCTATAGCATAGGGGTTATCAATTTTTCGTAGTTCATGGGATCCAGACTTAGAAAGAACCTTAGAGATTACCCATGACTAGATTCTAGTTCAACCCTCTTATTTTACAGATTAGGAAACTGAGGCTCAGAGAAGTCATGTGACTTGACCAAAGGTGCCCAGGGGAAGGGTCAGGATTCTGACCAAAGTTATCTGATTCCAGGGGCCAATATTATTTTTTCTTCCACGATATGTTGACTTTGAAAAGATCAGATGAAGTATTAACTTCTGATCTTTGATGGGGGATTGTGAGTGGGGGTGGTGGTGATGAAAGCTGAGAGGATGGCGTCTGCTCTGGATCTTTCCGGGGGGGTTCAAGAGCAGCATCAGCTGCTAACCATCTAAAGTAAGAGCAGAGGAAGCATGGCAGCAGAGCACCCCATGTGCCACCGAAAGTCAGTCTGTGTACAACCTTTGGCACGTCTGCCTTCCAGCCAAGATTGCTGAGGCACGCCACCATGGGAAGATATGTCTAACTTGCTTCAACTGCCGTCCTCTGCCACACTGGTGTGATAGGAATCCTTGTAATTATGCCCAGGATGCAAATGAGGAGGAGCTTAAGGGATTCAGATACATTAAGTATTCAAACCTAAGGCCCCGGGGGTAGTCCATCTTGTCTTTTTGTGATAGCATTCCAGGGGCAAGGGGCCTTTTAAGAGGGGGCTCTCTCAACCTGGACATTCAATAGCTCCTGCCTGCAACTTCTAAGCCCTCTTTGAGGAGCTGACACATAGCAAGATCAGACAAACCTGCTGAAGTTTCAGGTTCTGTCAAAACCTCAAGCTCATTTGTTCATTCTGAGTCAGTAAAACCAAAAACACATTTTTCCGAACATTCTCCCCCCCCCTTCATTTTTAAAATCCTGTGTAATTTAAGGGAAATTCAATCCATATGCTTGTGATTTGTTTACACTTGTATCATCAAAATATGTTTTTAAAGAGCTTGTGGAGATCCCAAAAGGCTTTTCAGCCTTTTAAATGAGCTTTTTAAAGCCTTTTTTTCTTAGTAACAGGAGGTTGCATGTTGCCAAGGGTAAATGAACTTGAAAATGAAGAGGTTTCTGCTGGGTTCTGAATTTCAAATCCACCCGTTTTGATTGAGGTTTAAACTCTGACATCCCCTTGGGTTGCCTTATGTTCCCTATCCCGGTAAACCAAGACCATACTTCCTAGGGCTACCCAGGGAATTGTACAAGCACTGACCACATGGCCAGAGCAGTGGACCCAAGGACCATAGCACAAAGACCAACTCAAGAGGAAGGAAAAGACCTAGAAAATGTGCCTGCTTGTTCCTTTTCCTTCACAGAAATAATAATAAATTGGGAGAAGGGGAGAGAGACCATCACTTGGTGGGAAAATCCTAAGAACTCTTGCCAGGACCACATGATAGAGTCAGAGATGACATAAACAAGTAACCAATAGATCATTCTGTCCACTTTTCCAATTCTTTGTGACCATAAAACCACTCTATGTAAGATCGTCAGTATTTTATACACAAACACACACACACACACACACACACACACACACACACGTGAAACTTAGAGTCCACAGTCCAGTCCTTTGTTTTTTAATTTTTTTACAGAGGGGGGAAAATGAGGCCCAGAAACAAAATGGAACCACTCAGGGTCCTATTGCTAGGTGATGAAGTCAAAGATCAAGGACCAGTGCCCCAGTCTCCTCTCAGGATGTCCTATTGCCTCTCTGTCACCAGCAAACCAGTTGTAGATAGAAATAATTTATGTGATTACTCAATTGTAAATGTCTTGCATACAGGCCCTGTGTTTCATTGTCTGGAACATATTAGGTGTTTGATATTTTGGGGAAGGAGCAAATAATGTGCAAGGTCACAATGCCAACACTGAAAAATAAGAAATCCTTGTATTGTGGGGTTGTGATTTTTTAACAGTTTAAATCCTTTGACTCTTGTGGCATCACTTTTATTCTCCTGTCCTGTCTATTCCCCATCCTTGACAGATGCTTTAAGCTGAAGGTATTTCTAGCATGATGTCTTCTCTCCGTTCTTTTCTCATCTCAGAACAGGCAGTCTATAAGTCAAGGGAATCAAAGAATGAAGGTTTTAAGAAAGATGCAGAAAAGCCCCTTCAAAGCCTGTCTCCCTCATCAGCAACAAATATGTGTTGAGTAAGTGCCCAGTGTGTGCACAGAAATTTACTGAGTATTAATGAAACTCAGCACAAAGGGAGACAACTCTATATTCTGAGAGATTAAAGCCTTGTTTTCAGGTAATTTCCTCTTTGTGGTTCACACTGTGCAATCCTTGAGCAGACTAAAAGTGTGTTTAGAAATGATTCATCAAAGGTCTGCAAATAGACAAATGTCGTTTGGCTATGAGCAAATTAGCAAAGTCTATCTCACTGACCCTTCTGCTTTCACACTAATTGTTTATTTAACCAATGGTTGCTATTCTTGTTGAAAAGCCTTCAGAATACTGCCTAAAACCCTTAAGATTAGCCTTGTGAACAAACGAGTAAATATAAATATCTTTATCAACCTTTACAAGCCTCTATAAAAATCGACTTGATGTGACAATTCATGTCCTTCCTTTCTTTCTCTCTGTCTGTCTGTTTCTATCTCTGTCTCTCTGTCTTTGTCTCTCTCTCTCTCTTTCTCTCTCTTTCTCCCTCTTCCTCTTTCCCTCTCCCTCTCCCTCTCTCCCCCTCTCTGGCTCTCTTTTCCCATATGTTCACGTGTATGAACAAATTTATAAAAGATGAAGTAATTCCATAGCAGACCATGGCCCCAAGGCAGATCATCAACTCATTATTAATCTTATCTTCAGGTGTTAAAAATCAATGTAATTCAGTACAGTTTCTCTCAGAAGCCAAAATAAGAAGCTGTTAAAATGAGGAGGCCAAGTATACTTCATACTAGGAGTATGCATTTATATGATGCAGTATAGGGTGATTTATATAGTGTTTTCATTTTTAGAAGCAAGATACTAAGTACACAGTATTACTTTATTGCATATTTATAAGAAGCATATTAAATACTACATATTCATTGATTTAGCCTAATCCTAGAATAGAATCTCAGAGCAAAAAGAGGTCTTATAGATCATCTAATTCAACCCCTTCATTTTAGAGATAAGGAAAATGAGGCCTAGAGAGGGGAAATAATTTCCCTGAGGGATATTTGTCTAGTTAGTGGCAAAACCGGGACCAAAATCCAGGTCTTGAGACTCCTGCTTCTCCACGTCCTGTGGTCTTTCTTTTGCCTTTGGGGAAAAACTACAAAGAACACTGTGAGTTCTAATCCTTAGGCAAGCCATTTAAGGGACACAGCTATGACAATGTAGAGAGAGTGATGGATTTGAAGTCACTTCTCTAAGGCCTCAGTTCCCTCATCCATGACTGAGGAGATTGAAGCAGATAACCACTTAGGTCTCTCCCAGCTTTGAATCCGTAATCCTATTACCTTTAAGGTCCCTTCTGGTTCTAAGTTAAGGAAAGAAAGACCTCAGCATGTTGGGTGGACCTTGTGGGCAAATTTATGAAAGGGTACAGGAGTGACAAAGCGTGGGTGACAATCTGCCCACTTTCTGGTGGTTTTATTTTTTTTCTGCGCTCTTAGTTGCAATAATGTTTCTCGTGGAAGCAAATCTAATGTGCCTGTAGTCTCTCATAAATAATCACCAATCCAACAACAAGCCACAGGAAAAAAAAAATCTATCATTGTTGAGGGGTATGAATGACATAAGAGCCACACTCCTAGTGCATTTTAAAAAGCCAGGTAGTTTCCTTTTTTTTTTCTTGAATGATCAACCAAACTCAAAAAAAGCAAATACTTCAGTCATTTCCTCTGTTTTCTTTAAAAATGAAAACCAGGTAGTAGCATAAGCAAGGCTCTTATCTATTTAGCATTCTTGCAAGTCCTGGAGAACAGACAGACTTCTTCGAAGGCAGTGTGTGAAGACTTAAAGTCTTGCAACTTCGAAATTCATTTAAAAAATATGGGTGGATCACCTCATCTTCTGAAAGGCTGCTATTCATTTAAGTCTCGCATTTGGATAGAACACAGGTGCAAGCCTTTAAAGCAATTCAGGAAATGAAACGATGGAAGACATTAAGCACTTACCTAAAACATTACTTCACTCCCGGCAAGATGGCTGAAGCCGGATCGAAACCAAAGAAGAAGCACATGTGGATGTCATGTCTCAGGTGGAGCCCGTAGGTCGATAAGGGATTCTTTGTTCCATCTGGTCCACATTTAATGACTTCACAGGACAATAGAGGTGGTTGAGGAGGGAGAAAAAGAGAGAAGTGGCATGAATGGCTTTGTGAAGTCCTATTTCAGATCCTTCATAGATTTAGAGTTTATCATTTCAAGAGCAGATAAAATGCTCAAATTCCACACCTTCTGACTTTCAGAATGTTTACCCACATGATCTGAGAAAGAACAATTAGCAGAGAAAGTCAGTGTCTCTGACAACTTACTACCTATGTGACCTTGGATAAGTCATTTAGGCCCCCCCTCTCCCACCTCAGTTTCCTCATCTGTTAAATTAGGGGGTTGGATTAGATGGTCTCTGAGGTTCCTTCCTGGATCTGTTATCCTTTGATCACCATATCCCCAGGGGTGGGGGACCTTCCCTCCCTGCTCTTTCCCCTGTGTTCTGCTATGATGTTGGGATCATTTAGTCTTCTGTCAGAATTTTAAGTAAACCTTTAGAAATGAAATTGTTAGCACCAGGGTTGTGTCAGAAAGCCAAAATTCATGATTTGTGACTGGCTTTTGTTATTTGACCTGTGGTGTTTTATTTGTGGGCTGACACTGTCAAGAACACTCCCAGGAAAGATCAGAGCGCATGAGATTTCACAGAGACCACAAGTTTATTTCAGACATAACCTTTCGCAGACAGCAATGCAAATAATGATTCAGCTAACTCAGCAACTGTCTTTCCAAGAGAGGTTTGGATGAGGTCTTTGGAAGGCAAACATCTTTGAAGGGCACCTCCTGGTCCCAGGAAATGATCTATCTTATCTCCATTCTCTAACTCCTCCCTGTAACTCCCTGGCAGTCTCACCTCTTCCCCTTTCAATTCACCTTAAAAAAAAAAAAGGTTTATTGATGCCTTTTTTTTTGATATCCAAGTCATCTGCAGATTTACCCAACCCCACTGAATGCTCCTTTGTAACAAAGAAAAACGTTTTAAATCCTACTGAGACAATGACCACATGTAAGTGTATACAGCATTCTGTACCCATAGTTCCCCATCTCTCTGCTGAAAGAAGGGAAATTTGCTTGGTCATCTGTTTTCTGAGACCGAGATTGGTCATTAGAGTTTTCCAGAGTTTGACTTCCATTCAACAGTCTTTTCATTTGCATCATTGTTACCATTTTATATGTTGCTCATTTGGTTGTTCTTGGGTTCTGTGGCTTTGTAAGTATTTTTAAATCATTATGGGCATGTTCCTTCTCTTCCTCTTTAACTGAAATGCGATGGAGAGTACCATGACTCAGATGGAGAGGATCTGGGCCTAAGTCCTGCCTCTGATTCTGACTACCTGTGTGACCTTACTCGAGTTATTTAACCTTCTTCCTCAGCCTCACTTTACTCATATATAAAATGAGCAGATTGGACTAGATCATTTTTGAGGTTCCTGACAGCTCTAAAGCTATATTTAATATACATATAATGTATGTAAATACACACATACGATACATAAGATAGTTAATTATATCTTTTTTAAAAAATCTTTGTATTCTGCATATAAGGTGATTTGATAAAGCTGTGAATCATGAGTAAACTCCTTGAGGATAGGAATTGTTTTTCCTTTGTATCCTTGATGCTGAACATAAGGCTCGCACAAAGTGAATGCTTACGAAATGTTTGCTTATTTCTTAAGTGGACAACTTCTCTCCCTTTCATCTGCTTTAGCACAAAGACATGCAGTAAGTCAATGAGACCCTTCCAAGACTTCCAGGGTAGAATTACGAGCAGATACCTATACAGCTCTGTTTCTGAGGAGGCTATCATTGAAAGGTGTCATTATTTAGAGTCAGAAGATGTGAGTTCAAGTCCCACCCGCCAGCTCTGCCATTAATCAGTTACACCAGTTACTTTTCCTTCTCCAATTCTCCATTTCTTTATCTGTGTGGTTGTAATAATGCTCACCTACCTAATACAGTAATTAATGCCTGTCTACCTTCCAGGGTTGTTGTAAGGAAAAGGCTTTGGACCATCCAATGGGAGCCATTATTTTATTTGCATCCCCTGAATAAGAAGCAGGCCAGGATTACACACATCAATCTCTGACTCCCTCTCAGAGCCTGTGCCTGAGCCAGGGGGCCTTTCCAACTGGAGAAGAGCCAGAGCCTTTGTGAGGCTGTTGCCTGGGAACACAGCAGAGCTCACCTATTATGTGCAGTACCTTGGGTACCATGCTTCTCCTCTTTTTTTCTCTGGTCAATGGGATTTGGGTGACAGGAGACACAGACAACCTACTTACATGAATGGAGTGAGCAAAGTGAGAGGCAAATCATTCTTTACAGTGTACTCTCCCAGCCAACAAGCCAGGGGAGCAAACACGGCGGTCATGAGAGACTCCAGATTCAACGCCTTTGGCCACCCAGGCAGCTAACCCCTTCCACAAATAACAGGATGAAGGACGGAGGGGAGGGGCAAGGCAGCTCCATGATGTTACTCAGGCCCTGGAAAAAGGGAAAAGAAGGTGCTATTCTATGTCAAAATACTAAGTCGCTGGGCAAGAGTTGAATGAGGGAGGCCACCTACACTTATGGGCTCAAACCCTGCTTTTTGCTACTACTGTTACCACCCTAGCTGAGGTCCTCTTTATTTCTGCCCTATTCTGTTGCAATAGACTGCTAACTTTTTCCCTACCCTCTAGTCCAAGGATTCTTAACATTTTTTTGGTCATGGACCTCTTTAATAGTCTGGTGAATCCTGAGCCCTTCACAGAATAATGTTTTTAAGTGCATAAAATAAAATCCATAGGACTACAAAGGAAACCAATTATAGTGAAATATTTATCAAAATATATTTTTTATAAAACAAATTCATGGACCCCAGGTTGAGAAGCCCTGTTCAATTGCCTCTGCATCTGATCTGTCCTTTATGCCACTGATTGAGTAATCTTCCTAATGTACAGGTCTCATTATATAACTTTGTATTTCTAACCAATAAAATTCAAACTCCTTAGTTGGACTTTTGAGACCCTCCACAGCCTGGCTTCAGCTCTGGCCTTGCCTAATGCTACCTCCCTGTATCTCTGCTGTTATTTTCTGAATACATGTCCTGCTTTCCTTTTTTCGATTCTTAGTACTTGAAATGCCCTTCCCTTCCATTTCCCCTCCCCCCAATCTTCCATCTTGATCTGTTGAAATCTACTAGTCCTTCAAAATTAAATTCACATACCACCTCTTCTTTCCACCCTCCTCTCTTAGCTTTCAAGCCTGAAGTGACCTTTCCTACCACTGAGCTCTCAAAGTACTTTGTACATCTTCCATGTGCCAAAGAATCATAGATTTAGAACTGAAAAGGCCCTTAGAGATTGTATATTATCTGACCTTCCCACTTTATTGAGAAGAAAGAAAATTGAGGCCTACAAAGTTAAAACGACTTGCCCAAGGTCACACAAGGAGAAAACCCAGATCATCTTGTTCCTGATAGAATGGTCTTACCACTCACTACACAATGCTGTATCTACTTTATTTATTCTTCATCATATTATACTCAGTTCTGCAGCAGTTTGCTTATATCATCTCCCATCCTAAGTGCCCTAGATCATGGAATTGTGCAGTCACAGACAGTTATGGGAGCTATAAGGGGACTTTAGAGATCATTTAGTCTAAAAAAACTCTCATCTTCTAGAAGAAGAAAACAACGTTTGTAAACTTCTTAAGAGAAAAGATGATGCCTATTTAACTTTGCATCTCCTTTAAGAGATGGACAGTGTCTTATACAGAGTAGTTCCTTGAAAAATGGTGAGCTGAATGAAATGGGGTTTTAAATACAGTCCAATTGCTACCATCTGATGATCATGTAACTATATCTGGAGCAATTTTGGAGTTTAGAACTGGAAGCAATGGATAGATGTTACCATGTAACCTTTGCACATAACACAGCCTCTGAAACTTAGATGTCTCAACTCTAAAATAAAGAGGTTGAACTAGATCATCTTTGAGGTACTTTCAAGTTGTAAAAATCTAACTTTATATCTAAATATAAGAATTTCTTAACAGCTAGCACTGATTATGATTAAATTGCCCTGTGGGGTAGCAAATTCCTCATCACTAACACGTGTTCAAGCAAAAGTTGGTTGCGCACTTCTCAGAGATGTCACAGAGGGAATTTATGCTTCAGGTAGGAACTAGGTGGAGAGCTGGGAATGATCATGAATACCGTGGTTGACCAGGACAGGATTGCAAATTATTCAGACTGTCTAGAATTATAGGCCCCAATCTCACAGCATAAAATGGATTTATGACAAATGTGAAGTCCTATACTTTGCACAAATCATTCAACCAACAAGCATTTATTAAGTCCTGTCCTGTGTCAGGGACTATGTTAGGTGTTGAGAACCCAGAAGGATGAGCAAAAGAGTCCTGGTCCATTGTAACAAGGGAGAAAGTAGACACATTATATAATAGATACAAAACAGCTAGAATATAGTGTTTTGTGGGCTTTGAAGGAGAAGGGGAATCTGGGAAATATACCCACATACAAAAGGTAGTGTTTGAGGCAGAGGTTAGGAGGGAGTACATTCGTGGGGGACAGCCAGGGCAAAAGCACAGACAGAAAAGAGGATTTGGAGTGCCACGTGTGAGAAATAGAAAGGACAGTTTAGCGGGCATTCCCATGTCTATCTCTCCCATCCCTAGAATGCTCTCCCTCCTCTGCTCTGCTTCCTGGACTCCTTGGCTACTTTATGTCCCAGATAAAATCTCACCTTCTAAAATAAGCCTTTTCCAATTCCTCCTTAAAGTTAATGCCTTCCCTTGACTGATTATCTCTAGTTTATCCTATATATAACATGTGTGTACAGAATTATTTACATGTTATCTCTCCCACTATAATGTGAACTCCTTGCTGTGTGTGTGTGTGTGTGTGTGTGTGTGTGTGTGTGTGTGTGTGTGTGTGTCTCAGCACTTAACACAGTGCCTGGTACAATGCTTGTTAATGCTTAATAAATGCTTGTTAACTTACCAACTGACTGGACCACAGGATTAGTAGGAAGGGACCAGTCTGTGAAGAGGGCCTTAAATGCTAGACAGAAATTTATATTTGATAATAGGGAGGGAAACACTGGAGTTGAATGGATATGTGAATTTGGAGGAGTTGGGGAGGTTTGACATAATCAGACCTTTTCTTTAGAAATAGAACTCTGGCTATTCTGTGGTGATGAGTAGAAAGAGGAGAGGCCTCAGACAAGGGAGATCGATCAGAAGTCTATTGCCATAACCCAGGTAAGAGACAATAGGGGCCTAAATCAGATCTGTGTCTGTGTGAATGCAAAGGAGGCTATGCAGAGACAGTGTGGAGACAGAATCAATGTGACTTCACAGCTATGCTGATGTGTGGGGTGAGTGAGTGAGGTGGCCAGGAGGACTCTAGGGTTGGGAGTATGGTGGTGCCCTCAAGAGAAGAGGAAAATTTGGAAAAGAGATGGTGGGGAGCAGGGAGATGGAGAATGAGCTCTGTTTCAGATGTTTTTAATTTGAGATGCCCATAGAATAACCAGTACCAAATGCCCAATAATTAGTTGATGATGTAGCATCAGGGCTCAGGAGAGAAACTAGGACTGGATATATGAATCTGGTACTTATCCTCACAGAAATGATGATTGAACCCCTGTAAGCTAATGGGGTTACCTATTGTATAAGTGGATGAATGAACATTTAGCAAGCCCTTTCTATGTATGAAGCCTTGTGCGAAGCAGTGGGGATATAAAAAGAGAACAAGATAGTCCTCGCTCTCAAAGTGCTCCCATTCTAATGGGGAAGATGACACATATGGAAGATTTCAGCTGCAAATCAGATGGCAAGATCCCACAGTCCTTAGGGAGCAAAGGTAAAGCAGATAGTAATACTTCTTCTTTACTATCATTTCCACTGATAAAATGAGACCTGTTTCTGATGCTGAACCATTAGCAAGACAGTCAAGATATAAAGAGCAGAATATTGGGCTTAGGACATAATGTGGATGATGAGTCAGGCAGAGTCAACTGCAGAAATATGGAATGGGGGCAGCTTGAGTAGAAAATTCATGTAGAAATGATTGAGGGCTTTTAGTAAATTGACTCAACATGAATCAATAGGCCGAATCACAGCCCAAATCTAATCTTAGTCTGTTTTAGGCTCCTCCACAGGAGTGTAGTGACCAGAATGAGGGAGTTGGTACTGGACCCTGCCCTGGTCAGACCAGAGCTGGAATTCAGTTCAGGTACAACATTTTAGGAAGGTGTTGACAAGGTGAAGAGAGTCCTGAGAAGTAAGCAAGATAGTGAAACTTTGGAACCGGGGCAAAGAAAGATTGGTTGAAGGGCCTAAGAATGTTTAGCCTGAAGAAAAGATTACTTAGGAGGAGCATCAAAACTGTCTTGAAGTTCAAAGAACTATGATGTAAAAGAAGGTTTAGATTTGCCCTGCATGGCTTCAAAGGATAAAACCAGGAAAAAAGGATGAAAACTTAAGGGGAAAAAAATTCCTTAAAATTAGAGGTATCCTAAAATGGAATTGCTGCTTCAGGAAATAATAGGCTCCTCGTCATTGGAGGTGTTCAAGTGAATTTCTTATTGGGATATTGTAGATGGAATCGAGGCTTTGGATATGGTGTGGAGGCAGAGACCTCTGCGCTCCCTCCTCGCCCTAGAATTCTCTGAGTTTATGAATTCTGCTCTATGGCAAATCACATTATATTAAGATTCCCTTGCTTTAAGTAAAACTATTTTATTTTTAAAAAAGTTTTTATGGCACCTTCTACGTAGAAATCTAGTTCCCTGCACTCTCCTGTTCTTACAGCAGTGAGCTTATGTAAGTTGGAGAAACCCTGTCATAGAAAATCCAGCGTTCTTCTTCCCATATATCCTATGTATCCCACATCCAGGCACAGTTTCTTTCTATGTGTCTATCATTTTGACCAAGGTCACATGGGAACCAGAATTTTAACAGTTTTGATGTGGAAGAAAGTTTTTGTGCTACTGCTTGTAGCAAATTGGGAAAACTGAGGAAATATTTCACAAGGCAAGCAGATTCTCCTGTCAAATGTTAAATTTCTAGAACGAAGCCAGGGACCATCCATCTCTTGTCAGATCTAAGAAGTAAATGGATGTCTTTATTTTTTACAGATCAAAGTGAAGCCTAAGTGAACCCAATTTTAATAAGGTCACCTTAAAAAAAAAAGCAACAATTCTTACCCTGTAGTTCATAGGAATGTGTTAGAGTTTGCACAGGATTATGGGGACAGACTGCAATTACTATTTCTTTGACAGCTGTCTCTCCTCTGCCCTCACTCTCTTGTGGGGTTCAGAAACATCATTGCAACATCTTTCTTCAGCTGCCAAGCTTTGGTCCTTGAGAAATAGAATTCTCCCAATTTCTTCAGAATAAAAAGCCCTTAAGGAAGCTTAAATGCTTCCTAATTCCTTTCTTCTCATAAAGTGGAATGAATCTTTATTGAATCAATAAAATATGAAGATTTCAATACCAGTGCCATTCCAGAGATTTTAAAAGGAGCTTATTAGAGAGATTGCTTTTATTTTAGGGCCAGAGGTAAAGAGAATGGGATAGAGAGAAAGAAGAGGGTTTAAGGGAACAGATACCCAAGAAAAAAGGAATGAAAAACTAGATTGTGAACTTACAATAAAACCCTGTTATAAAGCCCCTTTCTGCACTATATCATGAATTCCATTGTGCTAGGAATCATATCAGGGTGATGTACAGATGTATCTTCTTTCATTAGAACATTGAAACCAGCAACACCCTTCTTCCCAGGTGCCAGTGTTATAAAGGGGTGCTGCCCTAAGTGATACACCTCTAATTATGTACTCTTGTGAAGTTAGGAACCAAAAGGATGAGAAGGAATGTGTTACTTTATTTACATAATGGTTAATTACACTACCCAGCTAGGGACAGACCTGTGATTTCTTTGGAACACAGAGCTCTTGAATGAGGAAACGCTGGCTACCAGTTCAGGTTGGTCCTTCTCTGTAATTTACAATCTTAGAGTGGCCTAGAGCAATGTAGGGTTAAGGGTTAAGGTCACACAGCTAGAATGTGCCACAGGAGGAATTTGAACCCAGGTCTTTCTATATATACTTTGTTGCCTGTATATTCACTATCTCATGTTCCTTCTCTCAATTATTATATATGGAGTAAAATTAAAAATGGAAACAAATGCAAACTTATAAATGCCCATTATATTGTCACATCACTAAATTTAAGCCAACAATTTATTTTATTGCTATGTTCTTCACCCTAAAAGGAACTGGTAGAGAATAGGGGAGCAAAGAATCCAGGGAATCATTTTGTAATAAGGAAACAGAAAGGAGAATTGAGGTCTGAAACTGTTGAGAAATGCTTTCTTTCTTACTTCATGCCTGGTTTTAGCCTAAAGGTTGGCACATACAGTGCATGGCAGATGGGCGGCTTTTGACACATTGTGTTAGTATAACATGTACTGGTGTTTACTGGTTGATAAAAACCTACTCTCTCTATCGCTACCCCCTTCCCTCTGTGCTTCAGCCTTTATTTTCATTTTTCCTATTCCTTTGTTTCCTCCTACTATCCCTTTCTTTCAGGCTCCACTAGAAATCAAAGTCTATGAATGAAAATGAGGGGAGTGATTGGAAGCAAAGAAAATTTAACCCAAACCTAAAACCACCATCCTTGACCAGTAATTTTTTTTTCCAATTATGTAAAACATTTCCATATCAGTCATTTTGTACAAAAAGAAAAAATGAAAGAAAGTGAAAAATAGCATGCTTCAGTCTGTGTTCAATTAATATCAGTTCTTTCTCTGGAGGCAGATAGCATGCTTCATCATTAGTCCTTTGGGATTGTCTTGGATCATTGTATTGCTGAGAATATCTAAGTCATTCACAATTCTTCATTGAACAATATTGCTGTTACATTGTACAATGTTCTCTTCATTCTGTTCACCTCACTATGCATCAGTTCATGTAAGACTTTCCAGGTTTTTCTGAAATCATCCTGCTTGTCATTTCTTACAGCACAATAATATTCTACCACAATCATATACCACAGCTTGTTTAGCCATTCCCCAATTGATGGGAATCCCTTTGATTTCTAATTCTTAGCCACAACAAAAAGACCTGCTAAAATGTCCTTTTCCCTTTGTTATGATCTCTTTAGGATATAGATCTTTGGATCAAACAGAATGCACAGTTTTATAGCCCTTTTAGCATAGTTCCAAATTGCTCTCTAGAATGGTTGGATCAGTTCACAACTCCAGTAACAGTGCATTAGTGTCCCATATTACCACATCCAACATTTTTCTATTTTGTCAGATTAGCCACTTTGATGGGTGTGAGGTGGTACCTCAGAGTTGTTTTGATTTGCATTTCTCTGATCAATAATGACTTAGAGGGGCAGCTGGGTGGCGCAACAGATAGAGTACCAGCCCTGGAGTCAGGAGGACCTGAATTCAACTCCGGCCTCAGACACATAACACTTACTAGCTGTGTGACCTAAGGCAAGTCACTTAACCCCATTGCCTACAAAAAAATAAAAATAAAAATAATGACTCAGAGCATTTTTTCATATGACTATAGATATTTTTGATTTCTTTGATTGACCAGTGTTTTCAATCTGAGGCATCACTTTCAAAGGTAAAGCAGATAAAAAATACTAAACAGTGATCTATTAAATGTTACCAACACACCCTTAAACCGGATATTAAAATCTGCCTCTTTACCTTGTAGTCATACCCTATAAAAAGATGAAACTGGTGAAAGGAATTGGATATAGATATTTCAAACATTACAGTTTATGCATGGAGTTTATAAATAATTATCTAAAGGACAGAAAGTAGAGGGATTACCTGACACAAATATAAATAATATGTGGAAATATAACAAGAACATAAGAAGTATACACAATGATATGTGAAGTTTAAGGAAGGAAAGACCATTTTATTCTCTTCTCCTCTTCCCCTCTCCTTTCCTCCCCTTCTTTCTAATCCTACCATCTCATTCCTGGGTTGTTTTTTGTTTGGTTGGTTGGGTTTTCATCATGGCAAAGGTCTATGGTAGAGTATCTTGCAATCTAGGAAAGATTGTTTCTAACTGGGAAAATCAGGGAAGACTTTATGGAAACAATGACAGCTAGGTGGTTCTTGAAGTATAGGCAGAATGAGAGCATCCCGATTATAATGTAAAGACATTTTATGATTTATGCTTATAATGTAAAGACTGCATCTGCGTCAGAAGATTTTAATTTGAGTCTCAATTTTTGCCATTGATATATGACCTCGTGTCAGTTATTTCACTCTCTGAGGCATTGTTTCCTCATTTGCAAAATGGAAATGTTTAAACTACCTTTTTCACTAGCCTTTTACAAGGCTCGGATGAAAATATATGCAAAAAAATGTGTAAAACTATATATATAGGATGTTAATGTCATTAACAAGTAGAGATGGGTGGGGAGAACATTCTATGTTAGGGGTTTTTAACTTGGGATTTATGGACCCCCAAGAAGTTGGTGGATAGATATCAGGAGGTCCATGAACTTGAATAGTAATCTTAATTTTCATTGATTTATAGCTGAAATTTAGTATGACCTTAAAATGTGAATAAAAAAAAACTATTATTCTAAGAAGGGGTCCAAAGGCTTTATTAGATTAACAAAGGGATCCATCTCTCTCTCTCTCTCTCTCTCTCTCTCTCTCTCTCTCTCTCTCTCTCTCTCTCTCTCTCACATACACACACACACACACACACACACACACACACAGAGGATATTGTAGGTGTAGGAGATGTGAACAAAGATACAAATCTATGTGTGGGGCAGGGAAATGAAGAGGCAGTAGATAGTCAGATTTGAATGGAACAAAGAGTACCTTCAAAGGAGTGATGAGAGAAGCTTCCCAAATCCTTCCCCCCTTATCTAGCTCACAGGACTGTTTGCCTCCTCACTTCTACAACATTTAATAGTTAGTATCAAACAATTTAGCATTTCATCAACACAATCCCCTAGGATTTTCCAGTATCTTTTCCCAAGCCTTGCTTCTCCAACCAGATTTTGCACTCCTCTAAGTCAGATACCATGCATTTCTTTCTTTACATTCCCTTGATGCTGGGAGGAGAGTTAGACACACAATAGGTATTCAATAGATACTTGCTAAAAGATCAATTTGTTAGCCCAAGACTCAGAATGAACTGATTGAAAAGCTGGGTACCCTCCTCCTCCCAGATTTCTGATTCTGTCTCTTCAGTCAAAAATATCCTGTGTTTTCACTGCCAATTCCAAAGATACCAGTTTATGAACTCTAAATAGCATGGTGCTCATTCTTATGCCAACACACCCAACCAACACGCAAATGAGAAGATTTCAAAGAAGGCAGCATTTTCTCGATGCAATTAATTGAAGACATTTTCTCCTCTGAGACAGGACTCAGGAGATGAGCTTCTTACAGCAAAGGAACATTGAAATGATTTCTGCTTGTGGAAGATAAAACCTTTTTCCCTTTTTAATAGGGCATTTAGAGCCCATATATGCCAGGTAATAAATGTAAACCTATCAGGGTTATTCATCTATTGAAACTATCAGAAAAAATTGCTAACAATAAAACAACTCTTTTTCACCAGAGAGAAACATTTCTGTTTAAAGCAAAATGTTTTCCATTATTGCTAACACACATATCAAAACCAGCTGAGCATCTGTATCTCTCTAATCATTTCCTAGACACCAGCCTGAGTGGGTCTGCAGAGTCTGAAGTCTGTGCCTTGAATGCTGGCAAACAGACATATGGATCTTCCAGGTGAAAGGGCTTCCCCCCAAAGCATTCCAGTTTCCATGAGGGCAGTCAGAGGCTTTGTGGGGATGGGGGAAAGAGTCCCGAAAGTCAGGAGACATAGAGTCATTTCTGGATTTTGGAGCTGAAAAGGACCTTAGAATTCATGCAGGCCCCTGTCCCTCCCTCATTTTATGATGAAACTAAAATTCACAGAGATTAAATGATTTGCACAGATCCCTAAAACATAAGAATTAGATTTCAAACCTGACCTTTTGACTTCAAACTCAGCACTTATTCCAGACAATGTCGTTTCATAACATTTGTCTCCCTTTAACTAGCCATATAGCTAGCATTTATATAGTGTTTGAGGTGTTACCAGGTATTATCTAACTTTATCCTCACAAAACCCCTGGGGGTTAGGTGCTATTATTATCTCCATTTTACAGATGAGGAAACTGAAACAGGCAAATGTTAAGTCACTTGTCCTGGGTCACATAACTGGTAAGTGTCTGAGGCTAGATTTTTGGACAGAGGTCTTTCTGACTCCAAGTTGAGTGCTCTATCCACTGTACCACCTTTCTACCTATATGACCTTAGGCAAATCACTTAATTTCTTGGGACCTTAGTTTACTCATCCATAAAGTGAAGGATTGAACTAGATATTGATTTTAGCTCTAAAGTAGCTCTAAATTCTGTGACTTCTAGATGTCTGTGTTTATAATATCTTCAGTTCAGACAGCTAAAGAAATATGCAATATGATTCTATTCATCTTTGATAGCAGTAGCCACAGTTATAGAAGTAAGTTGTTAGAGGTATTTCTACCTATGTGCTACCAACTTTTTGAAGACCCTGAATCTGGTTATAGCAACAATTGGTCTATCTCCTGGAAACACACATCCTTCAAGCTTACATTACAGATTCCATCTCTCCTGGGCCCTGAGACAAATCTGACCCCCTGAAGGCAGATACAAGGAGCCAGAGTGAATTGAGAGCTGTCTTCAATGTTGAAAACATCCAAATTCAAGTCCTGCTTTTGACCCATACTGATTCTGTGACACTAGATAAGTCACCTACCTACTTATCAAGAAGTCCAACCTTATTGGTAGAGGGAATTTCCTCACCCAGGAAGATCTTTACACCAATGAAATTTCAGGACCAGTCCCTTTCCCTATGCCATGATTGATCTATTAAGTCTAGGGTTCAGTTTAACTAACTTAATCAAATTTGTTACTCTTTTGACCTTATACTCTGGTTCTAGCAATAGGACTTTGTCCTTACCCAATGAAACCAAACCTTGTGCCTTGCCTTATCTTGTATCCCAATCCCAACAGAGTTCCTTGTCTTGTTTGCCTATGACTGTCTCTTTTGATGTCTGTTCTGCAGCCCACTTATTCTGGGATAGATTCTTTATCTTGCTCTTTCTATTCCTCTCAAGAACTGTAGCCATTCACTTTCCCTCCTCTACCTCCTCCATTCTGTGCCACATCCATCTTCCTCCTGCCTGCTACCAAGCCTTCCTCAATTTTTTTCCTCAATTTAATTCTTCCTCAATGCTTTAAGCTCATAGCAGTATATACAAATTGGACTCTGAGAGTTTCTTTCCAGTGTAATGCCCAAATTGAGTTCTTTATAAGTAAAGCACCTCTCTGGAACTCTAACTACCACTTGCTACCCAACTATATAGACACCTTGCTCTACTCACCTGTCAGGACAACTTATTCCCCCTTCTACCACACCTTTTGGATTCCCTATGGCTGACCTTATGTGTGGTCCTTATCTATGTCTCCTAAGAACTTGTTGCTCTACTTCCTTCATATTTCAGCCATTCATTCAAAAATTATCCAGCTGGAGGTGGAGTGAGAGACATGAGACATTCCATAATACAAATAAAAATATAATACATAACAGCATGATATAGTTGAAATAATACTGGACCTGGACTGAAAAAAAAAATGTGCTTTCAAATCTTTTTTTTATGTTGACTGACTGTGTATGCGCTCTTAGGCAAATGATTTAAGTTCCCTGAGTCTCAGTCTCCTGGTATAGGAGTAGATATAGTCCTCAGTCCTCATGATATAGTGGAAAGGGCACTGGATTGAGAGTCAGAAGGCCTGGGTTTCAATCCCGTGTCTGGGTAACTTTGGGCAAGTTGCTTAGTCTGTTTGGGCCTCCGTTTCCTCATCTGTAAATGAAGAGGCTAGCCCAGAAGAGTTGATAAGTTCTTAAGAATGTATTTGGGAAAGCACAAAGAGAAACAATTTTAAAAAGGAAGAAAAAGGGAAATTGTTCTACTCATTTCAAGTTTTAAAAGGCAACATAATATAGTTCTCTAAGAATAGTTTCAGAGCTCTGACCTTCAGAGCTGAGGATGGCAGGAAAATCGAAGAACAACTTAAGAAAAAAAAAACTTATTTCACTATATTGAGAAAGAGAGAAGGGCTAGGACTGTTGTTTCAGATTAATGGGATAATTATTACTAATAACTGAATCAGAACATCTCCTTTTCCTTTTTCTCTGCCATTCATCTTTAGAGTGGAAAAGAAAGGAACAAAAAATGGCTAGTAGGAAGCAAGTTGATACTATGTCCCTACTTACTGTGGGTAAGAGAGCATCTGGCTAATCTTAATGAGTTCTAGTCACCAGGCCCAAATGATCTGAATTCTAGGGTACTGGAAGAATTGGTACATATAAATTGCGGGACACTACCAGTGATGGAAAAACTATGGAGAAAATATGAAACTCTGGATAAAGAAGGGCAGATATCTCACGTTCAAAAGAGGGAAGAAGATAGTATATACAACTTATTTACAACTGTTGAGTTTAGCTTTGATTCCTGTCAGAATCTGAGGATGTAGTATTTGTGAGGTGGTTAGTAAATACATAGAAATAGAGGAAGCGATCCCCAAGAGCTAGAATAACTTTCCAAGGACAGGTCCTGCTTCACTCATTTTAGGTTCTTTTTTTGGTTAGGTAATGGGTTAAGTGCCTTGCCCAGGGTCACACAGCTAGTAAGTGTCAAGTGTCTGAGGCCAGACTTGAACTCAGGCCTTCCTGACTCCAGGGCCAGTGCTGTATCCACTACGCCATTGAGCTGCCCTTAGGCTCTTTTTTTTTTTTGGATGAGCTCTCTTAGACTGGTAGATAAGGGGAATTTTATATCTATATCTATATCTATACACACACATATATGTGGGGTGTGTGTGTGTGTGTGTGTGTGTGTGTGTGTGTGTATTATTTAGGTCTTAGCAAAGCATTTGACATAGTCTTTCAGTTTGCTCTCATGGAAAATAGAAAGATGTGGGTTAGTTGACGACACAATTAAGTAACTTCAGAATCAGTTGAACAGCTGATCCAAAGAGTAGTCATTAGTGGTTCAATATTAAACTTGAGAGGAGAGCTTCAGTGATTTCTGCTTTGCCTTGCACTACTTAAGAGTTATTATCAAGGACCTGGCTAAAGGCGTAAATGGCGTGCTCATCAAATTTATAATTGACACAATGCTTAAAATAATACCTAATGCACTGGATGACTAAGCCAAGATTCAAAAGGATTTTAAGCTAAATACAAACTAAATCTTACACAAAACCTAAGAAGATAAAATTTATTAGGGATAAATGTAAAATCTTACATCTTTTGAGATAAAAAAAATCCACAAAATAAAAATGGGGAAGTCATGGCTAGAGAACAGTTTATTTGGGAAAAATCTCTAAGTTTTATGGAATTCAAGCCTAATATGAGTAAAAAACATTGAGACCAATATGCTAATGGAGGTCTTAAGATGAATTAAAAGAGGTTCAGGATCCATAATCAGATAGGTCAGTCTGCCCTGGTCAGACAACAAATAGAGTATTGTGTTTAGTTCTGGGCACCACATCTAAGAAAGAACATTGATAAACTGGAGAACATTTAGAAAAGGGCAGTCAGAGGGCAGCTAGGTGGTGCAGTAGATAGAGCACTGGCCCTGAAGTCAGGAGGACCTGAGTTCAAATTCAGCCTCAGACCAAACACTTGATACACTTACTAGCTGTGTGACCCTGGGCAAGTCACTTAATTGCCCAACTGCCAAAAAAAAAAAGGCAGTCAGCATGATGAAGGGCTTTCATATTATACCATATTGAGCTGAAGGAACTAGGGATGTTTATTTAGTCTAGAGAAGAGAAAATTGGTAACTCTTGTCAACCGACCTCCAGGACCCTCTCTTTCCCTCTTCAATGAGTATGGTGCCTGGCTCAAAGTTCTTCTCTTTTCCCCAACTCATGTCCTTATACTTCAACATTCATATTGATACTCCATTGAGGCAGAGCCAAGATGATGGAGTAAAGCTAGAGACTCACTGAGCTCTCCCAAATTCTACTTCAAACAACTTTAAAATAACACCTCAGTGGCAAAACCCACAAAAAGATGAGGTGAAACAATTTTGCAGCCCAAGACAATTTAGAAAGTCAGAAGGAAAGGTCTGTCTCATTGGTTGAGAGTGGAGTGCAGTCTAGCACAGATCAGGCCAGTGCAGACAGAACCCTGGTAAGCCAGCAGCAGCAGGTGGTTGAATCAGTGGTAGTAGCTTTCAGAGCTTTCAGACAACTTATCAGAAGGAAATTACAAAGAATCTTTTGTTGGCGCTATGAGCAGGACTTGGCCACATTGGTCATACATGATTTTAAGTCATGGTCCCAGGGTGAGGAGGAACATTAGCCCACTCAAGTGGACACCCACAGCGGAGGGAGCCCTGGTCACAGTTCCAGGGCAGAGAAGAGTGCTTGCAGTTATTCGCAGAACAGAGCCTGGGCCAGGAGAGCAGTGATTTTACCTCTCTTTAGATCACACCATCTTGAAAGAAGTGAAAACTTACAGAACTGCCTCTGAAAATAGCAACACTAAGAACTTAAAGCTGGAGACAGTGGCCCCTCCACCCTGGGAGCAGAGCCCAATTTTAACATACAGGTAAAAGTCAAGAAATAGGTTAGAAAAATGAGCAAACAACAAAAACGACAAAAAATAACTTGACCATAGAAAGTTACTATGGTGACAAGAAAGAGCAAAACATAAACTCAGAAGAAAACAAAGTCAAAACAGCTACATACAAATCCTCAAAGAAAAATTTAAATTGGTTTCAGGCCCAAAAAGAATGTTTGAAAAGCCCAAAAAAGATTTAAAAGTCAAATAGAAGAGGCAGAGGAAAAATTGGGAAAAGAAATGACACTAATGCAAGAAAATCATGAAAAATGAGTCATCAGCTTAGTAAAAAATACAGAAGAAAATAATATCTTAAAAAACAGAATAGGCCAAACGGTAAAAAAGGTACAAAAATCCAATGAAGAGAAGAATTCCTTAAAAAGCAGAATTGGCTAAATGGAAAAGGAGGTATACAACCTCACTGAACAAAATAATTCCTTAAAAATTAAAACTGGGCAAGTAGAAGCTAATGACTCCATGAGACATCAAGAAACAATAAAGTAAAATACAAAGAATGAAAAGATAAAAGAAAATGTGAAGTATGTCATTGGAAAAACAAATGACCTGGAAAATAGATTGAGAAGAGGTAATCTAAGAATTATTGCACAATCTGAAACCTACAATTTTTTTAAAAAGGGCCCAGATATCATATTTCAAGAAATTATTAAGGAAAACTGCTCTGACATCCCAGAAGCAGAGGGAAAACTAGAAATTGAAAGATTCCACCTATCACTTCCTGAAAGAGATCCCAAAATGAAATCTCCTTGGAATATTATGGCAAATTACAGAGCTCTCAGAGCAAGGAGAAAATATTGCAAACAACCAGAAAGAAATAATTCAAATATCATAGAATCACAGCCAGACTAACACGAGATTTGGCAGCTTCTACATTAAAGCATCAGAGGGCTTGGAATATGATATTCCAAAGGGCAAAGGACTTAAGATTACAACAAAGAATCACCTATCCAGCAAAACTGAATAAAATCCTTCAGGGGGAAATTGATATTCAATGAAATAGAGAAGTTTCAAGCAATTCTGATGAAAATACCACAGCTGAATAGAAAAATTGACTTTCAAATATGACTTAAGAAAAGCATAAAAAGATAAACAGGAAAGAGAAATCATAAGTGATTCTATAAGGTTAAACTGTTTACATTCTTACATAGGAAGATGATACTTGTAACACTTAAGAACTTTATTATTAGGGCAGTTAGAAGAAGTAATATAGACAGAGGGCATGGGCATGAGTTGACTATGATGGAATGATATCTAATAAAACAAAATTAAGGGGTGAAAAGGAGGGATGCATTGGGAGAAAGGGGAAGGGACAGGTAGAGTACTATAAATTATCTCACATAAAAGAAATGCAGTTGAGCTTTTACGGTGGAAGGGAAGATGGGGGTGACAGTGGACAAAGCTTTAACTTTATTCTTATCATAATTGGTTCAAAGAGGGCATAACATACACACGCAGCTGGATACAGAAATCTATCTTACCCTATAGGAAAGTAGAAGAGAAAGGGACAAAGAGAAGGGGGGGAGGGGAGGAGCTGGTAAAAGGGAGGAAGGATCAGGAGAGACAGTGGTCAGAGGCAAAACACTTCTGAGGAGAGATAGAGATGGATAAACGGGGGGAAATAGGGTAGAGGGAAATACACAGTAATCATAATTGTGGAAAATTTTTTTTTTACAGAATGTTTCTCTGATAAAGGCCTGTTTTCTCACTAAGTTAAATTTATAAGAATACAAGTCATTTCCCAATTGATAAATAGTCAAAGGATATGAACAGGCAGTTTTCAGATGAAGAAATTAAAGCTATCTATAGTTACATGAATAAATACTCTAAATCACCATTGATTATTAGCTTCCATGGTTTCAATAAGACCTCTTACAGTGACTGTCAGATCTCCTTGTCCAGCCCTCACCTCTCTCAGAACCTCCAATTTCACATCTCCAAACAGCCTATTAGACATCTTAAACTCAACAAGTCCAAAATTAAACTAATTATCTTAACCCCCCTCCCAAACCATCTCCTCTTCTTAACTTCCCTGTTACTGCCTAAAGTACAATATTCTTCAAGTCGCCCAGGCTAGAAACTGAAGTGTCATCCTCAACTCCTCATTCTCTCTCACCCTCTATGTCTAATTAATACTCAAGTCATATTGCTTCTACTTGGTAATCTCTCTCACATACGGCTCCTTCTCTTCTCTGGCATTGCCACCACATTGCTTCAGGACCTCCTCATTCCATGCTTGACTGTTGCAATAGCTTGGTGGATCTCACTTCCAGAAATCTCTCTCTTCTCTCCAAAAAATCCTCCACTCAACCTGAGCTTCCTAAAGTGTAGTGCAGACCATTCTTTCCCTGCCCCCTTGTTCAATAAACTTCAGTGTCTCCCTATTACTTTTAAAGTAAAATATGAAGTCCTGTTTGGCTTTCCAAAGCACCTGGCCCCTGCCTATCTTTCTGGTCATCTTATACTTTACTCTCATCCAACTACTCTGTGATCCAGTGCTCCTCTCATACAACACAACCTCTCCTGACTCAAAGTATTTTCACTGACTGTCTCCCATGTCTAGAATGTTCTCTCTTCTCATCCCTGTCTCTTGGATTTCCTTCAAGTCCCACAAGACTTTCCTAGTCTTCCTTTCTCTTAGTGCCTTGCTTCTGAGACTATTTCCAGTTTATCCCGTATATATATTGTTTGTACATCATTGTCTGCATGCTGTCTCCTCCATTAGATTGTGAGCTCCTTGAGAGCAGGCATTGGTTTTTGTTGTTTGTTTGTTTTTGGCCTTTTTTTGCCTTCCCCAGCACTTGGCACAGTGCCTGACACATAGTAGGCGCTTAATAAATTCTGCTTAACTGACTGACCAGGCAAAGAGGGTGAGTTAGAGCATTTGAAAGGCTGTGATGTGAAAAACATTAGATTTTTTTTCTCTTTGGATCCAGATGTCACCACTTAATGCGCAAGTTGCAAAGAGACAAATTTTGGTTCAATGTAAGGGAAAAATTGCTAACAATTAGAACTGCCCAAAAGTAGAACATGGTAGCCTCAGGAGAGAGGGAATTCCCTTTCATTGCAAATTTTCAGGCAAAACTTAGGTGAGCATTTGTCAGGTGATTTGTTCACAGGGTCCTTGATTAGGTCCAAGGCCTTATGGGCCACTTTCAAATCTAAGAGTCTGGGGCTAGATCTCTAGTCCTTTCCAGCTCTAAATAGCCATGATTCCATGATCCCACAAATGTGTCAGAGAGACAAGAAGATTGATGCACAAGGTCTGAGAAAGAAAAGGCTTACTGCTTGAAAGACTCAAGGTCTAAGATGGGTGGTATTCACGGGAGTCTTGAAGCATGGGTAGAATTTCACAAAGCTAAGATTGAAAGAATGCTCTTTGCATGAGGAATGGTATAAGTCAAAGAAAGTAAGTTGGGATGCATGGATTATTCATAGTGGAAGGCAACATGTATACAGCATATGACAAAGAATAGAGTGACATGAAGGATTAGAAAGCCTATCCCGCCTAATTCAACTCAATAATTATTAAATGCTTACTGTAATGAGACACAACATTAGTTGCTGGGTACACAAAGGCAAAAATGAACAAGTCCCAGCTCTACGGGACTTTACCTTCTTGTCATGTAAGCCCATCTGTGCTGGAATACTCTACCCTGACAGATATGTCTTGAATACAACTACTAAAATAATATTTATGAAGTCAAATTTATAGGAATACAAGTCATTCCTCAATTGATAAATGGTCAAAGGATATGAACAGGTAGTTCTCAGAGGAAGAAACTAAGGCTATCTATAGTCATATGAAAAAATGTTCTAAATCACTATTGATTAGAGAAATTCAAATCAAAATGACTCTGAGGTACCACATCACAGTTATTAGATTGGCTAACATGACAAAACAGGACAATGATAAATGTTGGAGAAGATGTGGGAAAATTGGAACACTAATGCATTGCTGGTGGAATTGTGAACTGAGTCAACCATTTTGGAGTCATTTGGAACTATGCCCAAAGGGCTATAAAAATGTGCATACCCTTCGACTCAGCAATAGCATTTCTAGGTCTGTAACCCAAAGAGATAATACAAATGGGAAAAGGACCCACACGTACAAAAACATTTCTAGCAGCTCTTTTTGTGGTGGCAAAGAATTGGAAATTGAGGGGATGCCCATCAATTGGGGAATGGCTGAACAAGTTGTGGCATATGGATGTAATGGAATGCTATTGTGCTATAAGAAATGATGAGCAGGCAGAATTCCAAAAAGACTTGGAAAGACTTACATGAACTGATGCAGAGTGAAATGGGAAGAACCAGGAGAATGTTGTAGACAGTAGCAGCCACATTATGGGATGACTGACTTTGATAGACTTGGCTCTTCACAGCAATGCAAGAATCTAAGACAACTACAAAAGATTCACGATGGAAATTGCTATCCACACTCAGAAAAAAATATGGAGTCTGAATGCAGATGGAAACATACTATTTGCTCTCCTTTTCCTTTATTGTTTTGTTTTATTGCTTCATTCTCATTGTTCTTCCCATTAGTTCTAATTGTTCTTTACATCATGATTAATGGGAAAATATGCTTAACATGAATGTATATATAGAGCCTATATCTGATTGCATGCCCTCTTGGGAGGGTGAGAAGAAATGGGAGGGAGAGAAAATTTAAAACTCAAAATCTTATGGAAGTGAATATTGAAAACTAAAAATAAATAAATTTTTAAAAAGAAATAATATTTATGGTAATACAGACAAATAACAAAAAAAATTGTTCTTGGGTAGGCCAAGCTAATATAATAAAAATTACAACACTCTCTAAATTGATTTACTTATGGCCAAGATGGTGGAGTGAAAGCAGTGACTTGCTTGAGCTCTCCCCCAAACCCCTCCAAACACCTGTAAGAAATGGCTGTAAACAAATTCTAAGGCAACAGAACCCACAAAAAGACAGAGTGAAACAAATTTCTAGCCCAAGACAACCTGGATGATTGATCAGAAAGGTATATCGCCCCGGGCTGGCAGTGGAGTGCAACACAGCATGGGTGCGCAGGCCACAGTGAACCTGAAGCAGGCCTCAGAGGACTGAATCACAGGCAGCTGTGGTGGTTTCCAGACTCCTCAATCCACAAATGCCAAAGACAACTTAGAAGGTCAGTGGGAAAAGTCTGTTTCTGCGGTGCTGAGAGAGGAAGGCAGGGTCTCAGATCCAGTTCCCTGAGAACGCGGCCCTGGGATGGCAGCTGCTTCCCAAGCTTCTGGCCCACAGACTGAGGGGGAATCGAGTGGCTGATCACAGGGGGATTGCAGGGATCTCTCTGCTGGTGCTGAGGCAGGAATCTCTTGCTTTGCCCGTGCTTGGATCTGGGTCACACTTCTGGACAGGGATCCTGGGGTGAGGAGGAGTGCTGGCACAGTGGAGCTTATAGTGGCTGTGGAGAGGAAACCTTCCTCACAGTTCCAGGACAGAAAGGAGTGCCTGTGGTCACTAATACACCACAGCACAGGCCAGGAAAGGAGTAAACATCTCACCCCTTTCATACCACCTTGCAAGAACTGAAAATTTACAGGGCCCTACAAGTATCTCTGAAAACAGCTGTACAAACCCCCGAAGCTTGGGACAGTACATTCTCCATATTGGAAGCAGACTCTTACCTTAACAAAGAGTTTAAAACTCAAGTAATTGGCTGGGATCATGAGCAAGCAGCTCAAAAGGAGTCAGACTATATTATCTTACTTTGGTGACAAAGAAGATCAAAATATACAACCAGAAGAAGACAACAAAGTCAAAGCTCCTACATCCAAAGCCTCCAAGAAAAATATGAATCAGTCCCAGGCCTTGGAAGAGCTCAAAAGGGATTTTGAGAAGCAAGTAAGAGAAGTAGAGGAAAAACTGGGAAGAGAAATGAGAGTGATGCAAGAAAATCATGAAAAACAAGTCAACAGCTTGCTAAAGGAGACCCAAAAAATACTGAAGAAAATAACACCTTAAAAAAGCCTAACCCAAATGGCAAAAGAGTTCCAAAAAGCCAATGAGGAGAAGAATGCTCTAAAAAACAAAATTGGCCAAATGGAAAAGGAAGTCCAAAAGATTACTGAAGAAAATACTTCCTTAAAAATTAGAATAGAGCAATTGGAAGCTAGTGACTTTATGAGAAATCAAGACACTGTAAAACAAATCCAAAAGAATTAAAAATTAGAAACAATGTGAAATATCTCATTGGAAAAACAACTGACCTGGAAAATAGATCCAGGAGAGAATTTAAAAATTATTGGACTATCTGAAAGCCATGATCAAAAAAAGAGCCTAGACATCATCTTTCAAGAAATTATCAAGGAAAACTGCCCTGATATTTTAGAACCAGAGGGCAAAATAGAAATTGAAAGAATCCACAGATCTCCCTGAAAGAGATCCCCAAAGGAAAACTCCTAGGAATATTGTAGCCAAATTCCAGAGTTCCCAGGTCAAGGAGAAAATATTACAAGCTGCCAGAAAGAAACAATTCAAGCACTGTGGAAACACAATCAGGATAACACAAGATTTAGCAGCTTCTACATTAAAGGACCAGGGCATGGAATATAATATTCCAGAGAGGCAAAGAATAGGATTACAACCAAGAATCACCTACCCAGCAAAACTGAGTATAATCCTTCAGGGGAAAAAACGGTCATTCAGTGAAATAGAGGACTTTCAAGCATTCTTGATGAAAAGACCAGAGCTGAATAGAAAATTTGACTTTCAAATACAAGACTCAAGTGGAACATGAAGAGGTAAACAGGAAAGAGAAATCATAAGAGACTTATTAAGGTTGAACTGTTTACATTCCTGCATGGAAAGATGATATTTATAACTCATGAGACCTTTGTCAGTATTAGGGTAGTTGGAGGAAAAAAATTATATATATGTATAGGTAGATGGATGGATGGATGGATAGATAGATGATAGATAGATAGATAGATAGATAGATAGATAGATAGATAGATAGAGGGCACAGGGTGAGTTGAAGATTAAGGGGTCATATCTGGAGAATAAAATTAAGGGATGAGAGAGGATTATACTAGAGAAGAAAGGGAGAGGTAGAATGGGGTAAATTATCTCACAAAAAAACAGAAAAGAAAAGTTCTTACAGTGGAGGGGAAATGGGGGAAGGTGAGAGGGAATGAGTGAATCTTATTCTCATAGGATTTGGCTTAAGGAGGGAATAACATACACATTCAATTGGGTATGGAAATCTGTCTTACCCTACAGGAAAATAGGGGGAGAAGGGGACAAGAGAGCAGGGGGATGATAGAGAGGAGGGCAGATTGGGAAAGGGGTAATCAGAAGCAAATACTTCTGAGGAGGACAGGCTCAAAAGAAAGAATAGAATAAATGGGAGGGCAGGATAGGATTAAGGGAAACAGAGTTAGTTTTTCACAACATGTCTACTATGGAAGTGTTTTGCATAACTGCACATGTATAACCTATATTGAGTTGCTTGCCTTTTCAATGAGGGTGGGTGGGGAGGGAGGAAGAGAGAAAATTTGAAACCTAAAGTTTTAAAAACATGTTTAAAAAAATGTTTTCACATGCTACTGGGAAATAAGAAATACAGGAAATGGGGTACAGAAGTCTGTCCTGCCCTACAGGAAAATAGAAGGGGAAGGGGATAAGAGAAAGGTGGAAGAGATAGAAGAGAGGACAGACTAGGGGAAGGGATATTCAGAATGCATGCCATCTTGGGGTGGGGGAGGGGTGAGATGGGATGAAAATTTGGAACTCAAAATCTTGTGGAAGTAAATATTGAAAACTGAAGTAAATATTGAAAACAAAATAAATAAATTTATATTTTAAAAAAATTGATTTATTTATTCAGTACCATACTAATCAAACTACCAAAGGATTCTTTTAGATACCATCTACAGTCTGACCCTTCCTTTTGCTACTTATTGAACCCTAGTGGGGGGCCATCTCCAGTCGCCCTGATCTATATCTTGCCACTGGACCCAGATGGCATAGTACTCTTTGAGAACAAAGGACAAACGACATACAGTCATGAGCCATGATGATCCCTCATTTTAGCGCCTCCCCTCTGGTGCCTAACTTCATTGTCATTTTAGGAACACACACATCCGTTCCATTTGCTTTCTGGTCAAACTTCATTTTTGATGCAAAGCACTATTTAATCCATCTGGATCACTCACCTTTCTACCTAAAGGTTCTAAATCACTCAGGCTATTTCTAAAGTCAAACCATTTCTTGAGGTTGAGGATTAGCCACCATTTAGGATATTCAGAAGAATATGCCCCAGGCTCCTACTTCAGTTCCCAAAAAGAAGATACTCAATCATTGTGCCAGATCGAATCAGAAAACATATGTGAAGTGCTTCGCTAAACAAAGACATGCTATTGTTACTATTATTATTGTTATCATCCTCATCCTCAAGGCAGAATTGTGAGACTGTTCATGTTCTCCCAAGGGTATCCCTTTGAAAGGGACAGAGCTCAAGTACATGTATTAGTCCTGCCTTTCTGTTTGAAAAATCAGTATTAGATGAGGCGTACACCATGTAGTGGATAGTGTATTGAACTGGAAGTTAGGAAAACCTGAGTTCAAATTCTGCCCCACTCTTACTAGTTGCATGACCCTACTGGACAAGTGACTTAATCTCTATCAGCCTGGGTTTCCTTATCTGAAATGTGGGGGTGATAATAATAGCATCTACCTCAGAGAGTTGTTGGGAGGATCAAACGGGATAATACTTATGATGTAGCACCTTGCAAACAAGCAATATACAAATGCTAGCTAGCTATTTGTAGTCCTGCTAGGTGTGCAGAAACAGATCCAGATTTCACTGAATTAAAGTCCTAAGGGCATGGGAGTGTCTTTCTCTTCCAAATTTTCATTTCAGCTCTCAGGCCTTTGGTGATCCTCCCCCTAAGCACAAGAGGAATAAATGAGGATTACCCTGGATGTCTGGACACTATTCATGGTATCAGATGGAAGCAATTTCTTCAGAACTAGAGTAGATAGATGGCTCTTTTCTAAGCAGGGGGTTAAGCTTGCTGAATCCTCGGTACCTGAGCCCCTGTCAGCCTGGGAATTCTTCACCTGGACTCTGTTCCTCTGGGCACAGAATACTGCCACTAGACTGCTGGGTTAGCCAGACTGGAATCTTTTTAAAGGTTAGCAAGTTTGTCTGATGCCATCTGTCTTTCTCTGCGTGTGTGTGTGTTTGTGTATGATTCTGTACATTGTGCAAAATTAGAATCTACTTAGAACAATGATTAGGGAACAACTGCATTTGAACTCATGGGGTATGTAAAGTTTCTTAAAAGCTTTTCTTTTAGAGACCAGGAACTAGGTAGTACTAATAACACTAGTCATCTACTCTAACGATTATAGATTGTTAATGCAGGCTGGAATCTTAGAGCTTATATAGCCCCACACCCTCACTTTACAGATGAAGAAACTAAGGCCCAGAACTAAAAGTGCCTTTGCTCCAGGTCACATGGCTAGTTAACATCAGAGACAGGGCTACAGCCAGACTCACAGATGAACATTTTTCCAGGATGATAAATGATTTGTATATTTGTGTTTTTATATTTTCAGAGGACTTTTCCATCTATTACCCTCCCAACAAAGTGTTACTAGGAAAAATAATTCAACTTTAATAAGAATAGCTAAGTTCTATATCTTTCTCTCCAGCTAATCTTGGTGAAAGTTTGGAAATGTCTCTTCTTAAACATTTATTTGCATTTGTTCCTCTTTGCTTTCAGAGTCTGTAAGTAAAATTTAGAATTTGCTTTGCACTTGATAATGAGCTCATCCCAGACAGTCTGGATGGTTTTGTTTATATGAAGGATTCCATCCTCTCTGATTCTCTCTTTAAGTACTTAAAAACATCCTCAGAAGCTGCTGTCAAGACATTGTCCTAATGTCTCTTGGATGCTGTTACTGTTATTGGACTCATCCACCTGGCCACCTCCAAAGCCTTTTCACCTGCACCTCAGCCACCCAGGTACCATCAGAGATGGATCCTATGTATCATATTCTTTCCTTTTTTCCCTGGGCCCATCTTGAAGGCCGTATTGATGGGCAAGGGAAGGTAAAGATGGGTTAAACCATATATTCAGGAAATATGCCGAGGCAAAGAAAAGTTTCTGAGAATGGACATGTGTGGAAGAGCTATGGATATATCCAAGGGAAAAAAGGCAGAGACTCCAACTTCAGGAATAATTGCTTCTTACCTTACGAGGTCAGGGGAGCTAGGGAGTAGTAAGTGCTAATCAAATTATAAGGTAGGAAGCATATAAACTGAAATATTCTTTCTGTTACTCAACTTGAGCTCAGAATTAGAAATGAGGACATTTAGGTTCCTCCTTAATAACCTTAGACTAATTGCTTGATTCACTTTGTGGCTCAGTTTCCCAATCTGCAAAATAAGGGAGTTGGACAGGTGATTCTAAGGACTATTTCAGCTCTAATATTCTATGATTCTAACAGTTATAGTCTGGGAGAAACAGTTGGAAAAGGCTTCTGAAATGAAAATGCCTAGAAGGCATTGAGCACAACTGAATGAAAATCTCTCTGATAACAGTAAAGACTAAGCTATGATAAAAGAAACAGAAAATTTCTGATCGTTGCAAACTGTAGAATTATTCACCAGTAGCACTGTGCTTAGCCTAAATAAGATGAGATTTTACAAAGTCCTGGACCTTTAATGATGATGACGATGATAGCAGTTAACAAACATTTATTAGGCACTTACTATGAACAAAGCACTGGGGGGAAATACAAAGAAGGAAATAATCCCTACTCTCAAGATTGTGGCACTTTTACCGGAGCAAGGAAAAGTATCTGGGAAACTATCATACTGCAGGTGAGAGTAGCAGAGAAATCAAATTTCTTTTGTCTGCTCTATCAATCAATTAATCAAAAATCATTTATTAAGCATGTATTACATTCCAGGCATTATGCTGGGGGTCAAACACAAAAATGAAACATTTCCTGTCCTCAAGGAGTTTACATTCTATATAAAATAAGAGGGGTATGTGTGTGTACATGAGAGAGAGACAAAGACAGAGACAGAGAGACAGAGAGAGCTGGGGGAGGCAGGGAAGTGAAAGGCCTTATACAATAGGATCTGAGTTTGGGATTAGGAAACCTTTTATTTGGTTTGTATTTCTCTGTGATGGCACCATGAAGTTAATCTTAAGGATTACTTTTTTTACCTTTCTACCTTCCTTCATCCTCTTTCTTTTCCTAGTACATAATGCTTTCAAAGAGCCCCAATCTCCTTCCTTGGAGAACAAAATGAACAAAGGACTATCATGAGTGAATTCCTAATGGGTTGGCCAACCTGGAAGTATTTGTGTTTTAATAGATATGACAGGCAAGTAGATCCAAAGTTACACGCTGTGATAAGGCATTTTGGGAAAGGGAAACTCTTTCCTGATAAATAACTTATAAAAATTAACTAATACTCATTGTCTATCTATTGTATATAGTATTTGTTAACATTCTAGAAGGAAATTGATCACCAAATTCACTCCATTTAAGAACAGGACACAAAACATGGTAATTTGGTGTATTGAGTGAGGAGTTAAAAAAAAAAAGGTGAAGGAATGAGTTAATTTTTTTTCCCTCTTTATTCTATTATATAAATGGTTTCTGAATAGGGTTGGAGGGATTGGTTACACACAGGAGTTCCTATTTCACTTAGAACAATACCATCCTCTTTTTGTTGGATACCATTCCTTTCTTTTGAAGGCAATACTTCTTCATTTGAAGGGTGTGGGGATGGTATTTATACTTTAAAATCTAGAACTATAAAGTAATACTCGTAGGCCACAGAATATAATTTTAGAACTTGGAGATAATTTGTTCAGATATCACATTTTTCTAACCTCTTCAGAAGAGCTAATGACACTTTCCAACTCTGTGGCTCAGTTTCCCTCTTTCTCAAATGAACCCACAAAAAAAGCTCTCTCATATTGTGAAGCTTTGTGGTGGGTAATTTTAGATCTTAAAGTTCTTAGATTCTATAAGTGCTTAATTAAAAAGAAAAAGAAATTCAGAACCACCACAACTGTGGGCTCTTTTTTCCATGAGCTTGGCATTGAGTGTAGGGGGAAAGATCGGGGAGGATTCTAATTATATCCAAACCACTTGTCTAAACCATTTCTGATTTCCACCCAGCAAATGTTGGTCCCAGGTATCTTATGACAGCACCTGAGCTAGTGGAATGTTAAGCCTCCATTTGTAGAACTTGGCAGAGGGCCAGAGAGCAATCTAAACCGATAGGTGTCTCTTAAAATTGAACCAGATTTCTTGAGGTTGTCCCATCAGCCCTACAATGTGAGTGTGTTTGTGTGTATGTTTTTCTTTCCCAAGTGGGAAGCTGTCTGTTTCAAGAACAAAAGCAGAAAATATCTACTTTTCTTTGTTCTGCCTTTCTTTTGTTTCTATTTTGTCAAATACCATCTGGAAAACATGGACGGATATACTGTATGTGCTATATGAACTGGCTCAGCAACGTCGATGGGATGAAGAGGTTGTTTAAAACATAGTAAAGGGAAAATTATAGGATGAGACAGTGAATTGAACAGACTAATGATAGGACCATCAGCTAGTTCAGAGCATTCCCTAAAATTGTGTGAATTCAGCTGTTGTTGCATTATTATTTGCTTAATGTTTAGGATTTATATATGTATATTATTGAAAATACCAAAAGATCCCATGGTAATTAAAGTCAGACAGGATTCACAATTCATGTAGAGTTTAGATATTGACTATGGTGCAGTCAGTTGGCCTGTAGATGATTTTGTGTTGGTACTTCAATTTATAGCCATTAACCTATTAAGGGCATGGGGTCAAATTCTATCCTTTCAATAAGCTCACTTTCATAGCACCAGAGAGAAAACCCAGTTTACTGTTTATGTGACCACAACCCTTAATGTTGCTTTCTATACTTTTTAACACGTTCTTTTCTTTCCAAAAGGTGTTTTCTTCATCCATTTGCAAATAAATGCAGTCCTCATGTTTCTCAGTAATCATATATTTTAGAATGGTGCCAGTATCGTCATGGCAGATATACCAGCACTTAACATTGCTGGTGCCAGATTTTTCCTTAGACAGCCCAGGACTTCTCAGTGCTTTTCTTGGTTGATGCCACATTTTTACCTGTCCTTGGAGTTTGTGTTCTGAGCTGCTTTGAAGTTGACCCTTGGTGGTATTCAGAGATATTAGTTCATAGTGTACTGTACTAAATTAAAGCATTGCCAAGGAGAGGTCTTGGGGAGCTCCTGCAGTCAGCTGGTGCTCTGCTGATGGAGCTGCTGAGTTCAGCACCACGGGCACATTTTCATAATGTGTTTGCACAGAGGGCTTTCATTCTGTTTGCGAGTCATGTAAGCACTTTTTGAGCCTGTGTTGACAAAGTTATTTGCTTGTTGACCACTTTGCAGCATAATTGATGTACTTTTCATTGTTTCATGGATTTTCGTAGCATCTTTGGTTAGTAAATCCATGGCGATGGGCAACTGAATCTTAGTCAAAGCTTTCTATTGAGTGAAGGTAAATGATGTAATCTAGGGAGCTTCCTAAGTTAGAGGAATCAGGATTTCCATTTACTGAAAATGGTAAATTTCTCAACTTTTTTGTACCCCATCCTCATTGCCTCCCCTTCCCATTTATGGAAATTCTGAATACTAAATTATTTTCCAGCATTAAAAGAATGTATAATAAATTTTCACCTATTTTTACTAAAATTGTTATCTCTAACATTACCAATGATTTCCTACCCAATGATTTTTCTTGGGTCTTGTCCTCGAACTTTCTGTAGCATCTGACACTGTCGACTCTCCTTTGTTCTTTGCTATTCTCTCCTCTTTGGATTTTCATGGCACTGATTCATTCTCTCTCTCTCTCTCTCTCTCTCTCTCTCTCTCTCTCTCTCTCTCTTTCTCTCTCTCTCTCTGTCTCTCTCTGTCTCTCTCTCTCTCTGTCTCTCTCTCTCTTTCTCTCTGTCTCTCTCTGTCTCTCTCTCTCTGTCTCTCTCTCTCTCTCTGTCTCTCTCTCTGTCTCTCTCTCTCTGTCTCTCTCTCTGTCTCTCTCTCTCTGTCTCTCTCTGTCTCTCTCTGTCTCTCTCTCTTCTGTCTTCTCTCTCTCTCTCTCTCTGTCTCTCCTCTCTCTCGCTCTCTCTCTCTGTCTGTCTCTCTCTCTCTTCTCTCTCTCTCTCTCTCTCTCTCTCTCTCTCTCCTTTTGTTCCATTTGACCACTCCTCAGATTCCTTTGTTGAATCATCATCCATGTTCTCCCTGTTTGCTGTGGATGTACTTGACTCTGCGTCCTCAGTCTTTTTCTACACACTTTAATTGATCTTATCAGCTCCGGTGGGTTCAATTAAAATTTCCAAATCTACTGTATCTCTCTCTCTCTGGTCTCTATCTCTCAAGTTCCAGTAGTGCATCATCAGCTGCCTATTGGCAGTCCTATAGCAAAGACAAACTCGACACATCCAAAGCATAGCTGATCATCTTCTTCTACCCCAGCCAAGAATGTCTTTTCCCTATTTCTGTCAAGAGAACCACCCATCTTGTCAAGTCAACAAGTCAAATAAAATCAAGACAAAAAGCATTTATTGAGCGCTTACTATTACTGTGTCCTAGAAATTAGGCTAAGCACCAGCAAACAAATGCAAACAAAAGAAACCTTCTCCCAAAGACCTTACATTTCAACTGGGGAAGGCAACACGTGAAAAGGAGCTGAAAATATGGTGGGGGGAAGGGGGAGGGGGGAGGGGATAGGAGGAGAAGGTCCCCAAGCGAGGGCACAGTGGTAAAGTCCAGAGAGTCAGAAGTGGAGCTGGGAGATAAGTGAAAGATGACTAGCCTGGGCACTTCCTCCGAGCATCAGGTGCCTTCTATGTGCCAGGCACTGTGCTAAGTACTTAGGATACGAAGAAAGACAGCACAAACAAGCCAAACAGGCCTGGAGGCATGGGTAGGGAGGGAGAGCATGCTAGTATTTAGTGACTAAATATTTAGTGACTCAAAATTTATAACTAAATTTTAGTGCCTCAGACTCATCATCTTGGAGTCAACCTTCACTCCACATAACCAGTCATTAATTCGTATTGATCTTTACCTCCATAACATCTCTCACATCCACCCCTTTTCTCTACTCACATTGATTACCACCCTGCTTCAAGCCCTCAGCCCCACTTTGTTGGTTGATTTCAATAACTTCACAATTTGTCTCCCTTGTCTCAAATCTGCCCTCTCTCCAATTCATCTTTCGCAGAAATTCCAAAGGGCCATTTCCATAGTACAGTTTGGACACGTCACTCCTCCGGTCATGACGCTCTAGTAGCTTCCTATTGCCTCTGGATCAAAGACAAACTCTCATTTTGGTATTTAAATCTCTTTACCGTCTAGTTCCAGACTTCCTTTCCAGATTTATCATACATTACTCTGCCTGTATACTCTATGGTTCAGCAAACTGATTTACATGCTACTCCTTACACCTGACTCTTTCCTTCTCATCTCTATATCTTTGTACTGGCAGTCCCCCATGCTAAAAGCCAGTGGACCTTCTATGCCTCTTGGAATTCCTAGCTTCCTTCAAGGCTCAACTCAGATGTAACCTCCTACATGAAGTCTTTCTGGAGCCTTGAAGATGCTAGTGCATCTCCTTCCAAAATCATCTTGTATTTACTTTGTTCATATTTTGTATTTATTCAGATGTGTCCATGTTTTCTCCCCTGGTAGAATTTTAGCTTCTTGAGGTAGTAATTGTTTTATTTTTGTCTTTGTATTTCTAGTACCTACCACAGTGCCTGGCATATAGTAGGAGTTTAGTAATGCTATTTAGTTGATTTTATCTGAAGAACTATGTCCTAAGGAAAAAAAAATCATGCTGGATTATATTTATAGAAGGAAAACTTTATTGAAAAAACCATATTAGTTAAATTAGGTAGAGCCAAATTCTCTGACCTACCGTGAAAACTCCTCCAACCTGTGGAGGAAAGGCTTCTATAAGTTAACATGGAGGTAATGGAAGAAACAATCTTTCCTATCAGGATATGGAGGGGCTCCCTACAAGGTGATTCTTTACTCATGACTAGGACAAGCTTTAGAATGTGCCTGCCTATGTGTTATTACTGAGGAGCACTGAGCATCACCTCTTTTCCACTAAGGCAGCAAAAAACTTCTTCCATTCCCTTTCCAGTACAGTGGTGCTGGATTTGGAATCAGAGGAGCTGGGTTTGAATTCTACCTCTGCTATTTACTACCCATGTGACTTTGGGCAAATGAGGAAATGGGACTAAATGACCTGTGAAGGCACCTTCCACCTCTAAATTTATAATCCCAAGAACTGTCATGGTACCTGAAATGCCACCATTAGAGACTTATGCCTTTGGGTTTAGAAGGCTTTTTGATCTTCAAGAGATCCTTATTAAAATGCAAGCACCAAATATTCCTTGGTGTTTAAATCCCTAGAGATTAATTTAGTAGAGAATGAGAACAAGGTCCCATGGGAATGTGGCACAGGATAGCCAGGAGGAAGGATACTGTAAGGATCTCTAAGGAGAGCCAGAAATACACTAAAAATGAACTTTGATTGCTTTGCAATCTTGCATAGTGCTGGCTCTGCCTGTCACCTTACTAGATGCAAAGATCACCATGTACCTTTTGTTGTTGTTCAATTGTTTCACTCATGCCCAGCTCTTTCTGGCCCCATTGGGGTTTCCTTGGCAAAGATACAGCAGTGGTTTGCCATTTCCTTTTCCAGCTCATTTTACAGGTGAGGAAAATGAAGCAAACAGTGAAGTGATTTGCCCAGGGTCACAGCTGGGAAGTGTCTGAGGCTGGATTTGAACTCATGAAGAGGAGTCTTCCTAACTCCAGGCCTGGTACTCTATCCATTGAACCACCTAGCTGCCCTTTAGGGCATGTACCTCACCTCATACCTAGGGAGATCTAAATTTTGGGGAACCTAAGCAAAGATTTCCAAAAGGGCCTATAGAAAAAAGGCTAAACCAATATAATTTATTGTTGGACAAGCTGATACCTTCTGTACTTGGTCATTTAAGGAACACTTGGGCTAATGTTTCTGGATCTTCCAGGGACTATGAGGAAATGTCTTCCTTGCTTTGCTTCTATAGCCATTTATACTTTCCCCCATCCAGATAGGGGGGATAAGGGAGAGGCAGGCATTAATTCTCCACAACATAAATGGTTTTCACAAGTTGGCATTTTCTGGGATTTTTGAGAACTTTTGCTACTGCAAGGGCAGTAGAAGTGTGGTGTAAGAGAAAGATCCATGGGTGATAGGGTCATAGATAAAGAGCTAGAAGGGACATCAGAGGCTTGCATTTGGAGTCAAAGGACTTGAGTTTAATGTCCCAGCAGTTTTGACACGGGCAGGAAGGTAGCTCCATAGTACATAGAGTCCCAGGCCTGGAGTCAGGAAGACCCATTTTCATGAGTTCAAATCCAGCCTCAGATACTTCTTAGCTATGTGACTATGTGTGACTCAGTTATCTCACCTGTAAAATGAGCTGAGGAAGAAAATGGCAAACCACTCCAGTATCTTTGCCAAGAAAATCCCAAATAGAGTCACGAAGAGTTGGACATAACTAAAATGACTGAACCACAAAAGCAGTTTTGACATTTGCTGCCTAGGTGACCTTTCAGAAGTCACTTAACCCTTGTGGGCCTCCCTCACTTTTTTTCATTTACACAAGGAGAAGGTTAGACCAGAACATTGCCAAGGTCTCTTGCTGCTCCAAGTTCTATGAAACCTATTGTTTGATGGAGTTTAACAAGAATTTAACTTACAGCTCTTTGAATAATCTTTACTGGATTCAAAAAACTTAGCATGTGGGCGTTCATTTCTGTGCTTTCCGGCTTGGTTTTTAAAGCTCATTTGTGACACCGAGCCCCGATGCCTCTTGAATACTGCTTAACTTAGAAGCTAGGTACAGTGGCACTACCCTGTAATCCTGGCTACTGGGGAGGCAGAGATTGGTGAATGCTGTAAGCTCTGGAGTTCTGAGCTGCAGTAAGGCTAATGCTGACTGGCTGTCCAGCAACAAAATGGTAATCCTCTGAGAAAGGGGGTCCACCTATAGAAGGGCAAACTGGCACAGAGCAGGTTAAAGCTTCCATGCTGGTTTGCAATAGGATCCAGCCCACATTGGCTGCCACACCTCCAACTTGTGGGATAATTGAAAGTTAGTCTCAAAAACACCAAAACACCAGTTATATAAATAATGAATGTTCCTAAATATTTGCCAAATCCTGTTATATCATTTCTGTTTGTGTCTTAATGATGCATAGAGTTGTTTCAAAGTGAGCAGTTCTGAAGAGGTGACTAGAAAAAGCTATCCTCCATGTAGTGATTCGCTCTAGTGAGCCAAGTCAGCACCACAGAACAACAGAGATCGTGTCCACAATCCATGCTGTCCCTGTACCTTACAGAATGTACAAAGAATAGGGCCAAATACGTCATTAAAGAAAAAAATCTAACACTGCCTATGGATCAGAGTATTTACACATTCTTTCATGAAGGTATGTCAAATGGTATATATTAGAATGTATGCTTTTATAACAAAACCAAATTCCAGAAGGGTTAAAATACTTTTCAAATTCCTCTCTTCATTCTGAAAAAGAAGTCATGAGATTTGGGAAAAGATTTAGGTGGCTTATGTGGTTATCAGGGTCCTTCAGTTTTTCCCATTTGTGGTTTGGGAACTGGTGAGGAAAAGTAATCTGAGTTCTCATAGAGTCATCCAAGCTATCATATGGAAACAGGAAATGAGCTGCCTATTGAAAACATGAAGGAGGAAAGGGAGATTAAGTAAAAAACAAATTAGCAAATTGTGGAGCTAATTTAGTCTTCATAAATGAAGATATTTCTTCACGCAATGTGGCATCAACTTTGGAACATGCGGCTCAAAGTGGTGTTTAAGAATAATGATATGGCTTCCTTTGAAAAAAGGATAGACTAACTATATGTTACTAAGAACATTTACTCCTCTTGGAATGACAATACTGAACCAGATAAGGAGAGTTCTTATTTTAGGGAATAAACTAATTACCTGTACAGGTGAAGGAGAGTTCTCTCCCTTTTCCTCATATAGTAAAAGCTCCTCATTTTTCTTGTCTCCTTTGTACCTCACAATGTTTTACCAGCACCAGATTTTTCTCAACAATTCCACCCTTGTAATGATGAACCAAATTAATAAATGTTCTGTCTGTGAAATAGCAAGCTTTCATAAGCCCTTGGAGGAAAGACCTCCACAAACATACATAAGAGGTGCCTTTTTTCTCTCTTTAAACAGAATCAGAATGACTCTTTGTTAAAGCCCTTCCATAGTGATAGTCTCTAGGTAGAAGAATGGGTCATGCAGCCCCAGTGAATCTCTAAGTGATGGAACAGTGGTCCTGAAGAACTATGTGTGTATGTTTTAGAGAATATGCAACAAAACTATAAGAACATATGGGCTTCTAGCTAGAGGTTAGCATTTTTATTCCTGTACCAGGACAGAGGACTAGAGAGGGTAAAGGTATTATATACATTTTTTTTCCTTCCATTGCTAGGATTACTTTTTCCTAAGTTGGTGAGAATTTGGCTAAATATCTCTATGTTCCTTTAAGAAAGAAACTGAGGTTTGACCAAAAAATAAAACAAAACAACAATAACAACAATAACAACAAAAACCAACCAACCAACAACAACAACAAAAAAAACCCAAACCAAGTACATTGATTTATCTAATAATACTGGAAACTAAAAGCAATTCATTAGGTTTCCAGTTACTGAATTCTCCTGCTACCACGTATTGTCTAATTCAATTCATTCATTCTTCCAGGGTTCAATACGTACAGTATTTACTGAGCACCTATTACATACAAGAAATTGTGGTACATTTTAAGGGGGATCCAGAAAGGTACAGAGTCATGAAATAATGCCCTAACTTAATTAAAAGGACAAGATACTGATAGCTCTTGCTGGAGACAGGAACTAGGAGTTAATTAGCCAGTTTTCTGATCCCATCCAGAAAACCCTGCAGAATGTTCCTAAACTCACTAAGGGCCAGATTCAACTTTTGAAATCTGTTTGTGGGAATCAAAGATGATGGCAGAGGCAGATGGTTGTGAAGAATGCTATGGTGTAACATTTTGTGGGTTATATTTTAACATGATGATTAGTGAGGCTTTCAAGCTTGTCTGGTCTCTGCCCTCCTCAAAATCCTTTATCCATCTATCATCCCTGTTTCTGTAATTTTGTTCCTGGGATTTTCTCTCTGAAGCTCTGGCTATAGAAACTTTATAGAAATATTGTGAGTGAATATAGAGCTAGTATGGTAGCAAGGAGCTGAACCCTGGATTTGGAGTCAGAGGACTCCAAATATGCAACTGTAGACAAGGCACTTAATCTTTCTGAGCCTCAGTTTCCTCATATGTAAAACAAGTGAGTTGTATACAATGGCTTCTGAGATTTCTTTTAGCTCTAAATCTGTACAACTTTAAAGAAGCTGTCTTCTGTCCAGCAGATACAAGAACAGAAAATTAAATATCCTTTTATCCAAATTATACCCTCATATTTGTCATACCATTTTAGTGCATTTCTTCAAAGAGTTCAAAGTACTTTTTTGGCATTTCCCACTAAGTCTTTTTCTGAGAAGGAGGTAGGAAGAAGGTATGAACAAGCATTTATTAAATGCTTACCGTGGACAAGGCACTGAGCTCTCATTGCTGGGCATAGGGACAACAAGGAATCAGTCCAATTTGCCCTTGAGGAGTTTATATTCTTTTAGAGGAACTATGTGTATACATATAAAGAAATATGAAATACATATAATGTAAATAAAGAATAATTTTGCCAGAGCATTATCAACTAGAGAGACTGGGAAAGGCCTTGTTTAGAAGGTAGTACTTGAGCTGAGCTTTAAAGGAGGCTAGAGATGCAAAGAGAAGGAAGTGATGAAGGAGTGAATTCCAGGCATGTCCCAAAGCTCAGAGACAAGAGATGGGATGTTATGTATGGGGAACAGAAATTAGCCTATTTTGCCCAGACTATATCATCAACTACATTTTCACAGACTGGGAAACTGAGGTACAATAGAAAATCAGAGGCAGAGATGAAGACAGTCTTCAGGCTGCTTAACTTTTAGTTCAGGTGCTCCACTCACTAGACCATGCTATTATGCCATATATCTATCCATATTTATGTTTATATCTATGTCTGTATCTGAATGTGTGTCTGCATCTATAGCTGTATCTATATCTAGACCTATATCCATATCCATATCTATACCTTTCTCTCTCTCCATCCCTATATCTACATCTAGACCTATAGCCATATTCATGTCTATACCTTTCTTTGCCTCTAAGTCTACAATCATATCCACATCTGTTTTTATATCTCTCTGTATCCATGTCTATATCTATACCTATAGCCATATCCATATCTCTATGCATACATAATTTGAAAATATCCAATCTTCTCCATCAACAACAACTACAGAGACAAAGAATGGGGAGAGAACATGGCAATTATAAAGAGCATTTTTTTTCCCAAACCAGCACCACTGACACAAAGAAAAGAGACAAATTTAAGTAGCAAAATGAGCTCTTCCTGCATCAAAACTCCTTGAACAAAGTGATTCTTTCACATGAAAGAATCTTTTTGCTATACGGTTTTCATCCAATGGTTGAAAAAAAATTTAAACTAAGTTCAAAATGTTATCAGAGATGAAAAACTGACTGAATACAGATCAGGTAGGAATATCATATTTCCCAGAGATGCCAGTGAAAATTCTTTGACCATGGATTGAAGGTATATTTCATTGTTGACATGACCATATTTATGTTGTTGGCATTGTATTATTATATTCATTCTTCAAACGTAAGATTATGCATGACTGTCATATCATCATATCAATACGTATATGGCATTTATGCATTCATTTGTTGATGTGGGAATGGATGTTATTGGTTCTGGGTGTAGCACCTGAGAAATTGACCAGATCAACTTTGCTTTCTTTCTTCCTTTTTCCTCAAACTTCTGTGAACCTTTCAGCATTTATTTGCTTTGGCACCATTCAACTTTCTACAGTGCTTTATTCCTTATTAAGAAACCTGGCCCTTAATTAGTTTGCCGTCCATCATTGAAACTCGTTCCATTTGATAACTCCTCAGTGCTTCTGGAGCTGGTGGTGCAGTCTTGTGTGGGCTTCTACAGCACAAAAGCCAGATGGATTTTTTAAAACAGATAAATTTAGTCCTGAATAGGGAACTGTGCAAAACACACACACACACACACACACACACACACACACACACACACACACATATTCACAAAAAAAAATGTTTCTCAGCACTGATAAAACCAGTGAGAAATCACAGTTTCTCAAATTAGGGAAAAGCAAACTTTGCTTTTTGTTTTGTTTAAAATAAAATTTTTTTTTGGTTTGGGCTCAAGAATTGAAAAGTTCTGTTCCCATTTAGAAATGATCACATTTGGCTATGAGAGGGAACTGGCTGACTCTGTAGGAGGCAGCAGTCTGTAGGCTCCAGATCTCTGATGATAAATACCTCTGACCCTCAGTCTTCTCATGGGCAGTGAAAAGTAGTGGTAATGAACAGGAATGGAGGAGAGGGGGAAGAGGAAGAGGTGATATTCATTTGTTTCACCCTGATATTTCTAAAGGAAAGGTATAGAGTTATTATAAGAACAAAAACAAGAGAATGCTAGATTTTTAAAAATGTTTTTTTATCACAAGTTAAAATGAACTATCTTACCTTGAACTTACCTTGGTTTATCCCATGCAAAGATGGAAAACTTAAGCCCCATATAGATTTCTCTGCTCTATCGCTATAAGCTGCATCCCAAAACTTAGCCAGTTAACCAGCTACTCTATTTCGTAAGGGGTATTGAGTAAGAGAGTTTGGAAGGCTCAACTCATAAATCTATCCCCTATATTATGCAAGTAATTCAGAATACATGTCCTATTGATTGTGAATCAGAGGCTTAGACAAAAAGCAGTTCTTTATCTTCAAATAGACTCTCAAAATGTTTTCATTACCTTCAGAAGTAAGTTGATTAGTGATGTTAATATTGTAAAGGTAACATTTGGAAAAATACTACTGCTCTTAATAACAGCCAACATTTATATGGCACTTTAAGGTTTGAAAAATACTTCACAAATATCTGTTTTATTTTTGTGACAATCCTGGCAGGTAAATGCCATTATTATCCCCATTTTAGAGATGAGGAAACTGAGGCAAACAGAGGTTAAGTGACTTGCCCAGCTCATCAACTCACAAGTGTTGAACTTGTGAACTCTTCCTGACTCCAGGTCCAACAACACTCTATCCACTGTACCAACTGGTTTCTCAATAGAGATTCAGATCGCTAGTTCACCCTCAACCAAATGGTACCATCCTGGAGAAGACTCCTACTTAGGGTAGGGAGAATCTTCTGCATGGTTAATCATTTGCTTTTGACTGAATGTCCAAGGGCACAGAAGGCCAGTGAAAGTAACTAAGTCAGAGAGCTGTCCTATTAAGAATCAAGTCAGTTCATCTTATGCAGCTTCCTATCTGTTGTTGTTCATTTGTTCAGTTGTGTCCAATTCTTCGTGACCCTGTGGACTATAGCACACCAATACTGTCTGTGGGGTTTTCTTGGCAAAGAAGCTGAAGTGTTTTGCCATTTCCTTCTCTAATGAAATCTGGATCTATCTTGCTATACCAGAAAGCTATTTGTTTGTAAGGACTGTGTCTACCTAAAACCTAAGCTGATCTTCAACTTGTTTTCCTATAATAAAGAAAAATTTGTAATATATGAAGATTAATGGTCAAAATATCATAATATACATTATTATTTCCAAAGTGGGATGCCTACATTTTTCAAATTCTCCAATGTTGTTAGTCTAACAGCATCAGTCAAGTAGCCATCAATATTCTTGGTCCATGTTACAATAATGAGTTAGCAAATTCCTTCTAGCAAGTTTTTTAGAGTCATAAGCCTCCCTTGCTCAAAAATGATAACACAAAGTTACTCTCTTGAATAGCTTAGGAAGGTCCTGTAGGTATGGTAGGAACCTTAAAGCTGAATGCCTTATAGGGACTGAAATGGCAATAGTGGGAAAGGAGGAAGAAAAGAGAAGAAAGAGAGGAGAAGAAAAGACAAGAAATGAGAAGAGGGAGACAGAAAAGGCACTCAGAAATAGAGGAGTAAAACAAGGGAGAAAGGAAGAAATGACTCTTCCCCACCCCCAAGCACCAGCCTCATACCTCAAGGACCAAACTGTATGATCACTTTCATTCTCAACCAGTTGGGTTTTGATGGCCATTACACTCAAGCAATGAGGGTCCTAACAGTAAATAGTGGTTCTAGTCCCTTTGTCCTCACGACCAAAATAACTGGACATAGTGTAATTATATCCATTGCTAAGTTTTCAGTGGTGCAGTGCATAGAGTGTCGAGTGTGGACTCAGGAAGACTTCCTGAGTTCAAATCTGCCTCAGACATTTACTAGCTGTGTGACCCTGGGCAAGTCACTTAACCCTGTTTGCCTCAGTTTCCTCATCTATAAAATGGGTTAGAGAAGGAAATGGCAAACCACTCCAGTATCTTTGCCAAGGAAAGCCCAAATGGGGTAATGAAGTCAGACATGACTGAAAACGACTAAACAACAAAAGTTGTCAAGGGCAAGTGATCAATCAATAAGTCAAATGAACAAATAGTCACTGAGAACCTACTAAATGCATGACACTGACCTAGGTGTTGGAGTGGGAACTAGTGGGAAGGAGAAGGGCAAAGCAGTGTAAGACAATCTCTGCTGTCCAGAAGTTCCTCTACAGTGGAGTAGAGAACATGTGAAAAATGAAATAAAAGTAAAAGATCAAAATAACAGTCAAGACAATAATAGAAGATATGACACAAGGCAATAAATGATTAATTTCTACATGAGTAGGTGCAGCTAGGTGACTCGGTGGATAGAACACTGGCCCTGGAGTCAGAAGGACCTGAGTTCAAATCTGGTCTCAGACACTTAACACTTACTAGCTGTGTGATCTTGGACAAGTCACTTAACCCCAATTTCTTTGCCAAAAAAAAAATTCTGCATGAGTGGTACAGGGGTTCAGAAGAAGAAAAGGTAACTAGATAACTTCAGGAAAGACTTGATAGAGGAGGACAGACTTGAACTGGCATCTAGAAGGCTCAGTGATAGAGCACAGGGCCTGGAGTCAGGTTCAAATCTGTCTTCAGACACTTACTAGCTATGTGACCATGGACAAGTCATTTAACCTGTGTTTGCTTTAATCCATGGGAGAAGGAAATGGTAAACCACTCTAGTATCTTTGCCAAGAAAACCCCATGGATGGTATGGTTCATGGCATCATGAAGAGCCAGACACAACTGAACAAGGATTTAGATAGGCTGATATGGGATGGAGAAGAGCATCTGGGATAGGTGAGGCAGCATAATTAAAAACAGGGAGAGAAGAAGGTACAAGGTATATTTAAGGGACTGCAAGTAGACCATAGAATCATATAACATTAGCACTAGAAAGTCCCTTAGCGATTTATTTAGGTGGAACAAGGGGGTCCATGAAGAGGAAGAACAGGAGACAAGGCAAATGGTTGAAAAGGTAGTCATGCAGTAACTCAGTCCCCTTGGTGGATGGTTTCTCAATCCATTGCTTGAATTCCCTGCTGTTAGAACATTTTTAAAGGGTTACATTTCCAATTTGGTTGACTGAACATCATGGGCTCACATTCTGTGCCTTTTTTTAAAATAGCAAGCAGTAGCACATTGAAATGGTACCTGGGTTTGGTCTCCATAGCAGCAATTCAGAAAAGCCTTCATAGCATCCAGCTGAAAGATACAGAACCATTGTTACCCCCACCTCTATTAGGAGAGGAAGAAGAGACAATAAAGAGTAAAATCATTATTGTCACCTCCCTTCACTGCCTGGTTTAGGAGAAAGGGCATCATTAGCATCAGCAGATCCAGAAAGAACGTATCATTGCAAAGAAGGCAAGTACTAGAACATAAGAAGATTGATGTGATTAGACCTGAGATTGACCATAGCCACAGTAAGGGGCTGTGAACCATAGACCACCTTGTTTACTCACTCCTGACTCCTGGCCTAGTAGCAGCCAGCACTAGGGATGGGGCTGAGCAGATCCTGAAAGCAGGAGACCAGGCTCTTCTCTTCCCAGGTTTTCAGTGCATGTGGCAAGGGCTTGGTGACTGTAATAACTGTAGCACTCTGAATACCAAGTCCTGTCTCTAAAGTGTTTGGGAGGTGACCCAAAGTGATTTAGGCATGTTTAAACTTTCTCTGGTTTTAATGAATCATCTGAATGGCTCTTAAAACTTGAGATTCAATTTGGATAATTCTTGGTTCCCCAAGGGAAGCAGTGGGGTACAATAGAAACACAGGCTGGGGCTCAAATCCCACCTTTAATACTTACTACCTTTATGACCATGGGCAAATCACTTAACAGTCCTGGGCTTTAGCTTTCTCATTTGTAAAATGATGTGATGCATACAAAGTTTGAGAGACATAGTTTCTAGGTGATTAATAATTTTATTAATTGTTGTTAGCAGATACTTAATAAAAGGAGTCAGTGGCAATCTTGAATGCCAAACACCCCTCATGGGACCCACTAAACACTTGGAAGACTGGGTGTTCCTGAGGGTGACAATCAACTCTTGATTGGTTAACTATTAGTGAGAAGAATGAATTTTATGATGGCAGTTGGGCGTATTCCAAAGAGGGGCTGGGAGATGAGATTCTGATCACTCAGTCTTGGAGAAAGAGACTTCTCTCTTTATCCAGACTACCCCTGCCTTGGGCAGTCTAGACAAAAGGGAGTCCACCTCTACTCAGATCTAGCTAAGTATTGGCCAGATTTGACCTTAGGTTAAATTCTTTGTGAGATTCTCTAGTTGGGTAGGATCTCCTACCCATGATACAAAAGCATGTACCCCAGGGATTTGGGCAGTCTCACCCATCAAAATGTCCTTTAGAGACTAAACAACCTATAGGCTTCTGAAAAAAATCCTGGTCCTAATGCAATAATTGGTTATTAATATAAGAGAGAAATAATAATTTCTCTCATTGAGGGGGTTGGACTAGATGGACCCCAAGGGCCTTTCAGCTCCAGGTCTGAGATCCTGCATGTAAATAGTATTTGGGGGACAGTCAGTATAGAGATAATGAATCAGCACAATTTCTCAATACAAAGAGACCAAGATGGCCTGAGCCAAGATGAATATCTCTTGAAGAATTTAGGGGGATAGGGAAATTTAAAAATGTGTGACTAATATGTGCAATTTGGAAGAAAACTTCCAGTTGTATGGCTAAGGCAGCCAGAAGACAGTAGTGGGAAGTTAGCAGAAGGCCAGCAGACATTTTGCACATGGACCTTTTAGCAAAAGTTCTTCCTCACAAATGGTATGGCAGCAAGTAGCCTTGAAGTGCTCCTGCTCATTGCTACTCCTGCCTATGGCCTAACTTCATAGCCCTCCAGCGGCCTTGAAGTGGTCAGGATAAGGCCAGGAAGCCATTAATACCCATCTTCTTTTCATTATTATTCTATGGTGTTATTATTGTCATGGCTATTATTTCATACTGTGTGATGGGCAAAAATGTGCTGAACATGTACACTGAAGAAGCCAAGGCCTCTGGTGAACAACACAAGAGAGGTCTTTAAATATATCATTTGGTGTCTTCAGCCTAAGGATTTTACTCCCTGACCACTTCCTTCTCAAGTCAGCAAACAGGCACTGAGCCCCTCCTAAGTGCAAGGCATTGTGCTTGGCCCCTGCGGAACAAAAACTTAAACCAAAGAGTTCCTGCCCTAATGTGGCTTACAGTCTAGCAGAAGAATACAACATATGTACCCCACTGTAAAAAGAAGGCTTTGTGGAGGGAAAAACAATGGGAGAGTTTCACACCAAACCTGAGCTAAACCTTAAAGGAAAATTAGCATTTGGAGAAACCAAGGTGAGGAGGGATTGTGTTCCAGGTTTGGGAGAAAGCTTATGCAAAAGTAGTGAGGTAGAAGATAGGATGCAGTTTGGCTGGAATGCAGAGTATATAAAGTGGAATAATATAAAATAAGGCTGAAACAACTGATTGAATGGAGGGAATAAAGGAGAGGAAATATTCAAGGAGGAGGTTCTTATTCGGAACGACTGGGAGGACGGTAAAAATGGAGAAACATTGGTCACATTCTTTTAAAAATGTAGAAAAATAGAAGAAAGTATTCTTCACAGTGAAGCAGAAAAAAGGATAAAATAGACAATTTTGACCTTTTCAAATTGAAATTTGCAGAAATAAAATCAATACCACTAGAGTAAGAAGAGAAATTGATTTGGAAAAATCTTTGAATCTAATATCTCAGATAAAAGAGTGCTACCTAAGATATATAAGAAGTGTGTACAAATAGAGGAGACTAACAGCTATTCCCTAATAAATAAGTAGGCAAGGAACATAAAGAACTTCAAATCACCAAGAGCTGTAGGGAATGTATTCCAAATATCTAATAAGGGGCAGGTAATAAGCACGTATATAAGTAGCTACTACGTGCCAGACACTGTGCTATGACCTTTATAGATACTGTCTCATTTGATGCTCACAACACCTCTGTGAGGTAGGTGCAGTTATTATCTCCACATCCTGCAAGGGAGATGCAATTATCTCCATTTTGCAGACAAGGAAACTGAGGCAACCAGATGTCAGGTGATTTGCCCAGGGTCACACAGCTAATAAGTGTTTGAGGCCAAATTTGAACTCAGCTCTTCCTGACTCCACACCCAGCAGTATCTGAGAAGAAATACAAAAGAAATTCAAATTAAAACCACACTGAAGTTTCTTTTCATTCCCATCAAAATGGAAAAATGATAATAGATGGAAATAGTCAATGGTGGTGTTTGTGCTGGACTAGGCATCTATGTATCCAGTGCTCTTCCTTCCTTCCTTCCTTCCTTTTCTTCTTCTTTCTTTCCTTCTTTTCCTTCTTTTTCTTTCTCCTTCCTTCCTTTCCTTCCTTCCTCTTCTTTCCCTTTCCTTCCTTTCTTCTTTCCTTTCTTTTTTCCCCCTCTTTTCTTTCTTTTTGAAGGGTTAGGTAACAGGAGGGCAGCTAAGTGACAGAACAGATAGAGCATTAGGCCTGGAGTAAGGAAATCCTGAGTTTAAATCTGGTCTCATACACTTTCTAGCTGTTTGCCTCAGTTTCATCATCTGTAAAGTGGGGATAATAATAGCACCTTCCTCCCAGCATTGTCGTGAGGATCAAATGAGATAATAATTGTAAAGCTCTTAGTGCATGGCATATAAGTTCTATACAAATGTTTGATACTGCTGCTTCTGATAAAACAAAAAGAAATTTTTAAAAGAAAGAAAAGAGGAAAAAAGAAAACAAAAATTCATTAAGTTATATACTAGTCACTATGATATGCACTTTACAACTATTGTCTCACTTGAACTAGCAACAACCCTGGATGTAGGTGCTATTATCCATTTTACATTTGAGGAAACAGAGGTTTAGTGACTTGTCCAGGGTCACAAAGCTAGGAAGGGCCTGGGGTTGGATTTGAATTCAGGTCTTCCTGACTCCAGGCCCAGTGCTCTATCCATTGGGCCACCTAGCCACAGAGTAACCTAGAGCTTAGTATATTATGACAAAATAGATAAGGATAGGGAGATGCAGATGGATGGAGTGAAGGTTCAGAGTGATGGAGGCAGAGAGAATACCCTGAAGGGGCTGTGTGTAACAGGAAGTGTGCCAACTCCTCCTCCTGGCCCCCTGTGCCAGAGAGTGTGGGAGAAGAAACAACCCTCTCTGTTCCCAGGGGGTGCAATGTCTTCTGGGAAGAATCAAGGTCCCAACAGAAGCGTCAGAAGATGGAAAAAATGTGAAATAATAAGATGTTAAATGAAGGGAAGCTTATTAGTAACGGTGTTGGAGAAGCTTCCAAAGGACTCAGTGGAATGGGAAAGCAGGGGAGGATATGGATTGTGGAGGGGCAGGATTAAAGTGGCTCATTGACAGCAAAAATTAAATTAAATTAAAAAAAATCATTGACAGCAAAGACTGATTTTTTAAAATTTAATTTAATTTTTTTGTATATTGTAACCTCAGCTCCTAGAATGATGTCAAGCACAAAATAACCACTTAATAAATTCTTATTGATTGATGAGAATTCAGGGAGAGGTAGTCAAGGTTCAAAGAGGCTTTGCCTCAGCTGGTGGTGACTATGAATCACAGGAATGTGGGAGCAGACAGCATGGCATGGCGGATCACAAATGGGTCTTGGAATACGGTTGGCCTGGGTTCAAGACCTACCCCTAACACTATGTGAATGTGGGATCCCAGGTTTAACACCCAGGGCAATTCAGTAAGACTTTCAGTTGCAGAAGAGCTGCTTTGACAGAGGCTCCTCCACAGCAGTTCTCTATACCAATGAAACCACTGGTTTGGCAAAAAAAAAAAGTCAAGAGGTAAAGAAGTAGAAATCACTGGATAGGAAAAGAACCAGCTGATTGGGGTTCCCACCCTCCAGGGTCTTGTGATAACTGAATATGAATATATCATGTGTGATGGGGTATGGACCCGAACAGAGACCTTTTCCCCTTACTCCAAAAAGAATTCAGATCCTATTTTTGTCTATGGACTTTCCTTGAACTCCTACTTGGTCAAGGAAGTCTCTAGTGTTTGCCTGAGGCTATAATCCTATCAACTGGCCTTTCCTTATCATCTCCCAATTTTTTGTTACCTTAATTAAGCCTAGCCCTCCATTGTCTGTTCCTGGATGACTCATTCAACCTACCAGTCACTCCCATCCAGATCCTCCCTAGATCCTCCAGTCACCCCAGCAGCTTACTGTCCACTCCCATCAAGACACTCCTTCTCCCAGCCCCTCCTCCAGTCACCCCAAACTACTGGTCCACTCTTAGATCCCTCCCATTTTCTGTATATAAGATCTATCCTGGCCATGATTTAGGGGCTGAGACTTCCTTATGCCTGCTCATCCTTACAAGTGTCACAAATGTTCAGATTCCTTAAGAGTCTGGCCCATATGGCTCATCTTTAATAAACCTTGTCTTTGACTGAAAGAAGGCTTGGATCGAATTCTTTCAGGCAGGAACTGTGTGTCATGATTTTGGGGTTCCAGCACCCCTAACATTTAAACCTCAACAATGTGTGTGGTGATTGGGGGGCTGGGCAGAATATTCTGTTCCATAGCTTAACACCGCTAACCCTAGAAATCTGAGAATATAGGTGGCAAGGAGTTTGAGATGGCCACCTACATCAATAAATACCTGGTGATTGGGTCAAGTTGCCATCAGAGGCCATTTTGGAAGGCTTTACAAAAGCCTAAGTATGTGTTGAGAAAATCAAAGACAGTATAGGGTATATTATAGGAGCAAGAGAAAATCATTTCACATTATTTAAAGTGATCTGAGGAAAGAGTGAGTTAGGAGTGAGTGGAAAAAGGATTAATCAATAAGCATTTATTAAGCACTTACTCTGTGCCAGGTGTTCTGCTAGGTGCTAGGGATACAATGCTATTCTATCAAGGATGACTAGTGCAGATAAAAGTATGCAAAAATCAATATAAGAGAATTTATTTGTGGGGTATAGGAAGGAAAGCACTAATGGGTGGGGGCATCAGGAATGGCTCCATTTAAAAGGTGGACAAATATTAAACAATGGACGTTTCCTAACTCTCATTTGCACAGAATGCTGACAGGCAGGGCCAGTAGGACGTGTACTTACCCTTGGGCTCTCTCTTTCTTCTTTTGCCTCCTTAAATTAGCAACAAGTGTTATCAAAGCAAAAAACTGGGATGAAGTCCATTAGAACCGGCTCATTACCCTTTAAATTGATGGAGGAGAGGATGTAACAAAGGGTCAGAAGTGGATAGGGCAGGCACAGGAAACCTTCATGGTGTCATTTCTGTCCCAATGCAGGATGCAGGAAGGAGAGAGGTCAAAGTGCCAGGAAGTCTAGCACAACAATCGAATACTTCATCAGGACCAATTGGTTTTTAATTGTTTCATTCTTTGTGGCAAATGCTGCAAGATCGCTTAAGCTCTGATTGTCTATTGTATTTTTAAGGAGGGGGAGGGAGGCTTATCATTATTTTTTCAAGGTCAGCAAATAAAGTTCAGCACATACCGGGGTACATAGAGCTGGGGGCTTGGGAAAGTGGTCAGAGCTTTCTGCAACAAAAGATCTAAAAATGACCAAGTCTCCAGTAGATTCTTTGTATAATTGTGATCTGCCATCCACCTGTCCTGTTAGGACTTTTACAGCCAGGCTATAATTTGGTATCTCTGGCACATGCTCAATCTGTGCCCTGGAGTACCTGGGAATCCAACTCTATCCCATTCACTGGTAGGAATTATAACAACAATATTTACATGGCACTTAAGTTTACATAGCACTTTCACACATCTCATTCAATTCTCACAACAGAGTAGGTATTATTATCCCCATTTTAGAGATAAGAAAACTAAGACTCTGAAAAGTTAAGTGATTTGACTAAGATCATATAGCTTGGGAAGCTGGGGAAATCAGGACTAGTGTGGGCTTATGGCTTCTAACTAGTCCAGTGATGCTGCCATTGCACCAAACTGGGGTGTATGGGGTGTTCAGGAAGGACTAGCACGTCTGGTGTGAGGGCTTGCTGAGCCCTTTTCAGAGCTGTTCATTGTGCTTTGCTGGCTGCCTCTTACCCAACTCTCACCTGTGGCTCCAAGAAACTGTACCATGTGCAGTGGCCACACCCCAGTAAAATTATCTAGGCAGATAGGATAAACCAGTCTGAGGGTAACTGACAGCCCTCAAACCCATTAATGAGTTAGAGAGGTGTCTACCCCAAGCATGTGTAGACTTCCCCTGGTGGAATGGGTGGCGGAGAACAAGCCTTAGAGCTTGGTCAGACAAAGAAGATACTAAAATCATTCACTGTTTCCTGAGCCATCACCAGATGTCCTGACTTTTGTCCTGCAACTGGATTTCAATGACTCTGGAAGAGATAGTGAGGCTGATGACTTTGCCCAACTCTGCCCCACTTAAATTCATTTGCACACAAGTCAATGTGTGCACATACACACACCCCATGATGTCATTGGTCTGCTTTGAAAACAAAGGACAAACAACAGCAAACTATAGGTACCATCTTCCTACACAGTGGAACTTGTACTAAGATTACATATACTTTCTCCCCTTCCTCTGGAAGTATGTAAATAATGATAACTAATATGAGCCTTTCATAGCCCAAATACTCATTTTGGAAGCTCCTTTGGCTAGTTCTGAAATTCCAGGTATCAGGCAATAAAAACTGCAAGGTTCTGGTTCTGCTGGATATTTCCATAGGCTGGTTTTCCTCTTCCAGGTTCAATTCCTGATCTATCATTCAATCAACAAATACATATTAAGCATCTAGTAAGTTCCAGACATTGTGCTAAGTGTTGGAGATACAAAGATTGAAAAAAAAAAAAACAAATAGACCATGCTTTCCAGGGGCTCAAATTCTGATTGTGGAGACAATACCCCTACCCCCAAGCACAATAAATACCAGATAACTCTCTTGTGAGAAGCAGCTGCGGGGCAGGGGAAGGGGAGGGATCAGGAAGTTCTCTGGTAAGAAGAGGTACTTGTGCTGAGCATTGAAGGGAACTGGGAATTCTAAGGGCTAAGACTATCAGGCTATCGCTTTGCCTCTTCAACCTTTCTCCTTAGTCCCCAAAGCTTGGTTCCAGGCTCCCTGTTCTGTTAGGGAGCTCAGTAGAACAGAACTCCCTAGTGGCAACTATCCTGTTACGTGACACTTTTAGGCAACAGCGCAGAATGTCCTATAAGGATTAATGAATCATGAAAACATGTACTTTAAAAAAAAAGAAAGAAAAACACTTTCCCACTTTCCTGAGTAAAATATACCAAATCTCACATGGTTATATGTTTGCTTGGGAGAACAAGCGCAAATGATACCACAAGGTACTGCAAACTCAACCTTCAGAACTCCTCAGCTTCCCAAGTGAGGGGGTCTAGGGTATGCAAAAATCTTGTGTCTCCCCCCAGCACCTAGCACAGAGCTCTACTGTCTTTCTGTTTTTATTTGTATTCCCAACACTTAGCACAATACCTAGAACACGTAAGTGCTTAATAAGTGTTTTTGACTTTAATATATATTGAATTATTTCTCAATTCTTTTTCCTCTAGTGTGCAGGAACAGTCCACAGATTCACAAGCACTTCCTTGGCTCAGTGTGAATTCTAGGCACCCCATCTGCCCTCCTTCAGTAATGTTCAAACTCAGATATTTAAGGGGATCTGCCAAAATCCCCAGGTCCATTTCAAAAGTCTCTCATAGTTCAGTGAGATGCCATGCATATTGAGTCCCAGAAACAGCCCTGGCTATCTATTACAGAGCATAAAGGCAAATAAGCAAATTTGGCCCCCTGGATTACATTTCTATGGGCTGCTAGTTGGTGTAGTGGATAGAGTGTCAGGCCTGGATTGAGGAAGACTCATCCTCCTGAGTTCAAAGCTAGCCTCAGACACTTACTTACTGTCTGGGCAACCCAGAGCAAATCATTTCACACTGTTTACTTCAGTTTCATCATCTGTAAAATGAGCTGGAGAAGGACATCACAAACCACTCCAGTATCTTTGCCAAGAAAACTCCAAATGGGGTCTTGAAGAGTTGGAAACTACTGAACATGTTTCTATAGTGAATTCAGACAAAATATTTTAGAAAGAAGTTATAGGCACCAACACTGGCCTATAATTTAAATGATTTCTTGTTATCTTAATGTCAAATAATCTATAGCTATCTGAAGTGCTATTCTAGCAGGGTATAAACATTAGATTGCTCAAAGCAATTAAGAGTGTAGGGTCAAGGTCCAGCTTGGCCCCTTACCTTTAGGTAATCTCGGGCAAATTGTTTTACTGCTCTAAGCTTCATTGTTTTTTTTTCTGTAAAATGGGAAATTTTGACTAGATTTTCTCTAAAATCTCTTTCACCTCTAAATCCTCTGATCACTAAGATTTCGCCTACCAGTTTGAGATTTCACAATCCTGTTTTATTTGAAAAGTGCTTCTCTTGGCCTAACCATTCAATTTACAGCCCTCCAGTTAATCTATCCTTAGACATAATGAGTGTCCTCCTTTTAGGATTTTCCTTAGGATCACAGATCATAGATATAGAGCTGAAACAAAACCTAGAGGTCATCGAGTCTAGCCCCTACATTTTATAAATGAGAGTGATGTTAAGTGATTCATAGGTCTAGGATTTGCACTCACATCACTGATTCCAAATCCTTTGCTTATTCCCACTGTACTACTCAGTCTTCCTACCTCAGGGTTCTCTGTATTCAGAACTATTCCTGATTAGAATAACGTACTGCATTCAAGCAACTGATGGCTGGCAGGTAAGGGGGGAAAGAGAGGCTCATCTCAGAAAGCTGGTGCCTTTTCCCCTGCACAGGACAGTGGGAAAGAATGGCTAGATGGGAGGGGTGCTACTATTATACACACTTCTAGCCACACAGCCTCAGCAGACTTGATTAGACTTTAATTTGCAGGTGATTCTATGAATAAAGAACTTATAAAGGTAAAACTCTTCAAACAGTTAATCCACCTCTTCTCCCATACTCATAGCTGGGTGGCAGCAAGAGAGAGGGAAGGGAAAGTTGAGCTGATTGGGTCTGTATTCAAGTTACACCAAACCATATACTTGAAAAGCAAAAACAAAACCATGTCAATAAAAACTACCCTCTCCCCAGTACAAATCATTGCCAAATGCCAAACTATTTTGAAGGATTGTTTGTCAATAATTTTTTTCTTAAATTTTAAACTGAGGTCCTTCCTATACATTCAAACTGATTTTAGGTAGAGGGAATAGGTACAAGTCAAAAAATGAAAATAGATATGTGATAGCAGCAAGTGGAGTTCTTAAACTTTTAGTTTCAAAATGGTGAGCTGTTCCTAAAGCTAACCAAGTTTTCTTATGAATTGGTTCATACATTGTTCGAACCATTCATTTTGGCATTAGGTAGTTACCAGAGATCCTACTGGAAATGGTCATATTCACTGTGCGTGTAAACACAAGTCTAAACCAACTAAATGTGGGTAAAATCTGCAGTTCTCGTATTGGCAGCCTTTCCAGAATGCTTTCTTCATTAGTTACAAATGTATTTACAAATTGTCTTACGCGATGTTTCTAAAGCATCATAATTTCCAAGCACCTCCCAAATATTGAATGACATTTTCATAGCAATACAAAGACAGCTCAATCAATATTTATGAAAGTTTCCAGAAAATTCCATTTCCTGATCAAGAAAAGTATAAAGGAAATGACCCTTAACTACTGAACACATTGCCACAATTATTAAAGATTAACTTAGAATAGCTTCAAAGTACCTACATATATCAAAGATGTGAGTTCTTTTATTCCTTTGGCACCAAAGATCACAGATCACAGAATTTAAAGTTGGAAGGGACCTTAGACATCATTCACTCCAAAGGCTTCATCTCATGGATGAAGAGGCCCAGAGAAGGAAAACAGCTTGTGTTGTTGAAAGCTGGTTTGGCTGTGGGACCAAACATCACATTGGTATGAAGCGCACTCATCCAAAGGTCCAAGGAATCATTCAAGCAATAACCAGGACAGCCCATCACAAGACCTAAAATACTATAAGGGAAGTGAAGGAATACATGATCTGTATTATAAACTAACTCCAGTTCTGGTAATGAAGCACAAACGGGCGTCTACTCTGATGTTAATTTCTCTTGGGTAGCGTTTGGTATAAGGCTTGAAATTGCTTTGGAACTGTCCCAAGTGGGCTCACTTACTGAAGTACTAGTAATGCCTCACATTTCTATGGTGTTTATGGGTTTACAAAGAAGTTTTTCCACAACTGCCCTGTGAGATAGGTGAGTGAAGTCTTGTTATCCCCATTTTCCAGAGAATATAACTGAGTCTCAAAAAGGTGAGGTGATCTGTTCATGGTTACAGAGCTGTTTAGCATCATAGCTGCCATTTGGTTAAATTTTCTGGCTCCAAGTCCCTTGCATCTTCAACAAGATCTCAAAAAAGAATCCAAATAGAAAGTAGTGGTACTTAGAATGCTACCCCTGAGGAATGGACTCTAAGAACAGGAGTAGTATCACAAAGCTCCTCCATAGTCACTGAAATGAGCCAATGAGATGTTGTGATAGAATCAGCAACCCAGGGATAGAGAAGGTGTTTATGGCTAATGTTGTCTAAATCTAAGTGTGTTTATATAAGTTAGATAAGCACATAACTGGCATTCAATAAATATTTGATTGATTGATAAGAACTGAAATCTGAGAGACAATATTCCCTACCCCCTGGCCATCTTGGTGAGGGCCTTATCAGCAGCCTTACTGCCTGGATCAGAAACCATACCCTGAAGGCTTTAACCCTTTCATCTCCAGAACTTACAGTCGGAGGGTCCTATTTGGTAACTGTCTCCCAGGTAGCTTGTTGTTTCAGGCAGGGCTCAACTATGATTCATTTCACTCTCTAAACCCATCATTCTGCCTTGACAACAGTCTTGCCATCCCACTCCTCCCTGCCCCAATGTTTTTTGATTCTGAAATCAACTCTGCCATTTTTTCCCTGTATATGTGATTATTTAATAATCATAATCATAATAATGACTAACACTTATATCGCACTTACTATATACCAGCTGTAATGTTATGTACTTTACAGTTATAATCTCATTTCATCCTCACAACAACTTTCAAAACTGAGGCAAACAGCAGGTAAATGACTTGCCCAGGGTCACACAGCTAGTAGGTGTCTGGGGCTGGATTTAAACTCAGGATTTCCTGACTTCAGACTAGGCATCCACTGCACTGGTTGGTTGCCCTTGAGGTCTCACTGTAACTTTCCAGACCAAAATGCACCTCCCCGGCTACTACCTTCCTCTGTTTTCTCCCCCTGCTAGAATATAAGCTCCTTGGAGACAGTGACTGATGTTGCATTTATATTGTGTTCCCAGTACTTAGCACAACATTCAAAGTATTGTAAACACTTAACTAAATTACTTTCACTCATTCATTCATTCAGTATTGTGAACTGAGATTTGAAAACCCAGAAGGTGTGGAGCAAATCACAAGATTAGTAAAGGTCAAAGGGGAAAATGGACAGAGGAGAAGCAACATTTGATGTAAAGGCAAGGCAGGCCAAGTAAATTCCTGAGGAAAATGTCCCATCCCTATCTTCCAAAATATGTAGACTGCTAGTAGCTATTTGGGCAGCTCTTTAGCTTCTTGGTGTTTTACAGAACCTGCAGTGTTGATGGTACTTCTCATAGGAAGTCATGATGCTTCATGATACTACTCCATTTTATATCCACAGCTCTGCTTGGCTTGGCTCCCTGGAACCATATGCCCTTCCTGCCCAACCTTCAGAATGAGCTGATCAGCTGAAATCTCATTACCATGAAGAATGACTCAGGCACTATCAATACTCTACGTCTTCTCAACTCACCCTCAGTTGCCTCTCCCCTCTGATTGGAGGGCTGGAATATGGAGCACTAACCTCCTCCTAGCAGGTACCCCCTGTTCAACCTCACCCCTTTTACAGCTTGTTTTTGTATATTGTCTTCTTCCAATAAGATTGTAAACTCCTGGAGGGCAGGGGTTGTTTCTTTTTCTTATCTGTACCCTGGGATCTTGCCACAATGCCTGGCACATGCTAGGTGCTTAATAAATGTTTATTGAATTTAAATATCAAATTTTACTCAACTTATTGTTTCATAATAGAATAAGGCCCAAATCTGAGCTTTGTGAGTGGGAAGATAGTGTTGGAACCATTTACAGGTAATTTTTTTTTCCTGGATTCTAAAATTCATAGGTGTTTGAGTTGATGATGAATGCTTCAGCACTTCCATGGCTATGCATAAACATCTACAGGCAAAACATCAAGCTCTCTGTTTATCACAGCTGTGTCAAAGCCAACAAAACTGTTTCTACCATTGAACATCAAAATTTCTCTTCCTGAGTCTACCATCCAAAACACCCTGAGTAGAAGTCATTCCTTTAGTGTTACCTTCTGGAATGTCATACACCCATTAAGTTTCCACTAAGAATGCTAAGAAGATTGGAAATAATCAAAACTAAAGGAGCATGGGGTCAGTTGATCAGCTTGGGAAATCCAGCTGCAATCCTTTATTTAAAGGCAAAAGTTTCTTTGTTTAAACAATGAAAGAAAAGCAAAATGTTCATTTCTGAACTCACTTAAGAGTGGCCAAAGCATTGTGAGCAGCCAAAGCATTGTAAGCAGCCATTGCCAGTTGGAATTACAATGGACCCAATTTTAACCTTGTGCCATGTTTGTTAAGTAAGAGGATAAAAGCAACAATGACAGGGTATCCATAGATATTCTGTTGACGTTCCAAACAAAACAGAAGTGACTCAGAAAGGGGTCAGCATTTTCCCAGTGAATTGGTCTCCACAAATCTTCCCATGATACCAACCCCTCACACAGAATTCCCAAGGTGGCAGGGCACTGTCGCTTCTTCCCACTCGTGGAAAAGAATAGAAGAAGCAAGTTATCCCAGACTGCTCTAAGTAAATGCCTGACTGCCCTCTGAAGTGGCTCCGTTTCCCATCTCCACGCATTTGTACAGGCTCATATATTGCGTCACCTCTGGCTCTTAGAAAGCCTCATTTTCTTTAGTTTAGCTCAGATACCATCTTTAGCTCAAGGCCTTTCCTGATCTTACCCTATCCTACCCCCATCCCTTAGATGTTAGCTCTTTCCCTACCAAAAAAAAGATCATCTGATACTTATATATTTATTTTATTTATAGTTTACATACATGTTGATTTTGTCTAACCTCAAAGAATGAAGGTTCATGATGGCAAGGACTGTCCTGGCTTTGTATTTGTATTCCTAGTGCTTAGCTAGACCTTAGTAGGAATTTAATAAATGCTCAACTGAATAGAGATAATTCAAGCCAAAAATCTTTATTCTGAGACCTAGTCTATGTTAAGAAGAGAGGACTACAATTGTCCCCAAATAAACTTGTCCTGTGAGGAAAACAGAAAGGCTCTGATTTTTTTTTCAGGCCCTTTTAAGTACAGGCAGAATAGGCAGTTGATTGCATGGAGTGGTATCAAGGATATCCCGAAGACCTAAATGTGTTGGGGAAAAGTTACCCTTATATGGTAGTTAATGCTGAAATTCTACTTTCACCCCTTCACCCATTTAGCCTAGGACTCTGATCCCTTGATAAAGTGCAGGGATAGCCAGAGGTATGTTGGAGCCAATTTGAACTGGCTGATGAAAGTCGTTTGTTAAATTTTCATTGAAAGCATTTATAGGAAATCAGGAAAGACCACAAATTAGAGTTTAACTTATTATTTTATTGATACTTAAGACCTAAGAAAGTGAGGGGAAAAATGTCAATTATGTACATCAGTAACTTCAAGCTCAAATAGAAATAGATCCATGCAGCCCACATGTTGACTTAGAAAACCACAAATTAACATTATTACAATTTGTTATATTGTTATTTATTTTGTTAAACATTTACCAAATACATTTTAATTTGGTCAGGGTCAGGAATTTTGTGAGGCTTTCTGTAGGTAGATTGGGAACTTGACACCTTGGGTTTAGATTAAACTTAAAAGTACTTTCTACTATTTTTTTTAAAGAAGTGAACATTTACCGGTATACCTCATTTAACACCATGAAATGATGCCCTAAAAACGTAACAGTAGACAAGACAACAGTTACACAAGATCATCAGACTCCATACAGATAATTTTATAAATGCTTTATTAGTAATCAATGGTGTCTTGACTTTGATGAAGGTTTTACTTCTACTTTATTAATGACTATTTGAAATTAGTTTAATCAGAGCATTATATGAGTATCGGACAGAGCACTGGATTTGAGGATAAGAGGTATAGGTTTGAATTTCAATGCTATTGCCGTGTGACTTTAGGCAAGTCATTTAACTTCTCTGGACCTTATTATTCAATGATCACAAATGTCTCTTCGATGCTAGATCCTATGAATGTTGCCTGGAAATGTGACTGCATTGACAGCTTTGGGAACAATACTTCTTTTTGCTAGCATTGGTCATTTAAACATTAGCATAAATGAAAAGTTTCTTTGGGGTCCTGGTTTTATGGTCTGGTGCTCATTTGAATGGCTCTGAGAATAGAGTAATGAGAATGATTCATAAAATGTTAGAGCTGGAAGGAATCTTAGAAATCATCTAGTACAACCCCTTACTTCATTCAGGGGTGGGAACCTGCTGCCTCAAGGCCACATGTGGCCCTCTGGGTCCTCAAATGCAGCCCTTTGACTGAATCCAAACTTCACAGAACAAATTTCCTTAATGAAAGGATTTGTTCTGTAAAACTTGGACTCAGTCAAAAGGCTGCACTCAGGGACCTAGAGATCCATGTGGCCAGAGGCAGCAGGTTTCCCACACTTGTATAGATGTTGAAACTGAGGGCAGGAACCATGCCTGACAATGAACCAGCCAGAGAACTAGGGCAAGAAACTGTATTACCTGAGTCCCAACACAGTGGTCTTCCCAGGACGTGACACTGCCTCTCTTCCCAGGATTATGTGCAGCCCATTATAATCAGTCACCTCCTAGGTTCTATAAGTTAACACAACAACAGATGATCTTTTCTATTTACAAGTTGAGAAAGCTGGCATAGAAGGATTAAGTAGCTTGTCCAGTGATGAATGAAGATTCAAAGGTAGACAAGGATTGGCCCTTTGAGCCTCTGCTAAGTACCCTGAGGCCCAAACACGAGAATGAAATGTGAAACTGTGGAAAGACCACTGGCCATGGAGCTTCGCAAGTATGAAATTAGAGCACCTGAGTCTGAATGCCCTCTCTGTCACCTACTACTTGTGTGAACTTGAGTGCATAATTTCAAATTTTTGAGCCTGCAATGCCTTATCAGTGAAACAAAAAATTCGTACTAGTTGATCTCTAAGGTACTTTCCAGTTCAAGACTCAGTGGAAGCAGAATGGGCAGTTGAGTATTCTGTTTCATTCTTATAATAGCATTATTGTCATGAGAGCAATCCAAATTGATTTGGCAAAGGAATGGTACTAAGCATGATACTGAGCCCCTTAAATAATCTACCAAGGGAAATCTCAGCATCTTCTTTTTCTAGAAAACTCCCTTCTTTTCTCAGGACATCCTCTGTTTCTCATAGTCCAATCAGAAAATGTCTCAAGGCATTTAGATGTGTTGTAATGACCTTCCTTATAGATTAAATGACCACCTAGGTAGTATAATTTCAAGAATACTTTGTTGTTATTTTTGTTCAATTGTGCCTGATTCTTCATGTCCCCATTTGGGGTTTTCTTGGCAAAGATACTAGAGTGGTTTGCCACTTCCTTCTCTAGCTCATTTTATAGATGAGGAAACTGAGGCCAACAGGGTTAAGTGACTTGTCCAGGGTCTGAGGCCACATTTGAACTCAGGTCTTCCTGACTCTAGACCCACAGCTCTATTCATTTGACCACCTATTTAAATATTTAGTTCAAGACATCAATCTTTTGGATCCTTTGAGATTTCCAAGAGACATAATACTTCAAATTCATATCAGTCACTTATATCTTAACATGAAATAATGGCACAAAAGAAGATTTTGGTAGGTGAGAGAAAGCTTGAAGACACTAAGTTTCTGGGAAATGAAGGGTTGATATGATTAAGGGCATATAAGTCTCAGAGTCTTTAACACAAACTACCAACATCATAGTTTTGTTCAAGGCTCATTTTGACTCTGACTTGGAGCCAATCTGAACCACCTGAGAGAGCACAATTCAAAGGAGCCTGTCATTGCCTAGTCTACAAAATATTTTTTCTAATTAAAGCCAAAAAAAAAAAGAGATTGTTTTGGAGTCCTTAAACTGTATGTCTAATCAGAAGGCAAAGAATAATAAATAGTACTGGTCCTTTTAAGTCCACTGCCCTCCTTAGCAAAACAACATTGGAATTATGTTTGATTTTTTATCTTTACCTTTATATTGCCAGTGCCTAGCAGATCCTTAATAAATATTTGTTGATTGATTGATCTGACCCTGCCACAGGATAAAGTGTCATTGAGAAGATTAACTGAAATTATTTGGCATTTACCCAGTGTGTCAGTAGCACGCATTGGCGCAAACCAAATTACCTAAAATCATTCGTAATTACCAGAAACGTCACCATTTACTATGATGAACCTTACCCTCATACCTATAATCAGATGGAATTGTTGGGGATTATGAAGTTTTCAAGGTAGTGAGCAATGGGGATGAAATTAACAAAATTAAGAAAAGGATTTCTACACTGTGTTCTTAGTATTTGGAAATTTGGTTTTCTGCTGGATTCAGGGTGCTTCAGGTCTGACTTCTTCATAACATAAAAGAATATACTCTTTCTATAGGTTTCCTTCCTCCCTTCCTTCCTTTCCTTCTATTTTTTCTTCTTTCTCTTCTTCCCTGCTTCCCTCTCCTTCCTTCCTTCCTTCCTTCCTTCCTTCCTTTTCCTTCCTTCCTTCCTTTCTCTGTTCCTCTACCTCTTTTCTCCTCCTCCTGGAGGTTGACAACAAAGTAACAATTTCTGCAAATTTTTGTAAACCTCTTTTTTCCCCGAAACCCCCTCGCCAGCTTGTTTTAACGCTAAACACCCTCCTGATCTTTTGCCTCCCTAGCACAGCAATGTCTGTCTTGCTCAGGGAGGACCCCATTACCCAGTGATTTATGGCTGGTGACTAATTAGGAGCCTGTTGCTCTGGTCTGAGGCTGAGATCAAAGGAGCCATGTGTCAAACTGAAGGGAGGGGTGTCCAGGCTGAGGCAAGAGGGTGGTGCTGTTTGTTTGTAATCCTAACCAGAGAAGAACTCAGCCATGGCTGCTTAATTGGGAAAAGACTCAACATCTGAAAAGAGGCATAAAAGCAAAGCCTGTTCTATGAAAAGAATCGGTGGGTTTTGCAAATCAACAATATTTAGTGGTAGGTGAACCCTCCTGGGACCAGCAATGGACGGTTTGAATTAGTACTTAAAGGTTTGAAGGGAAACGTGAAATGTATGAACACTGAGTATAAAAACATTGCCCAAATGGGCTCACTTAGGAGATTTCTGGTATTTCCTTCTTCTGGTCAAGCCGGAAATGCCATGGGAACAACTGTGATATTTCAGTACTTCTGTATCTGTCATCCAGTTTTTCCAATGAATATCAATTCTTTCGGCTGTCTGCCCAGAGTTCCCATTGAAACCCCAATGAGGAGGTCAATCCTGGGGCAGAGGTATGGAGTGAGCTGGAGTGCCAGATTCTGAGGGGTTCAAGGTCTGCCAAGGTACATACAATTGGTGGCATGGGGACAGATGGGTTTTAAATGGGGCATTAGAGGTGAGAGCTTAGGAGCTGCCATAAAGTAAGTCAACTTGTAGGATCAAGGTGGAGAGGTAAGGGAGATTTCATATGCTAATGTCTTTATAACTATATAAATTACTTTGCAGTAATAAGAAAAAGCTCTGGACTGGGAGTCAGACAAGCTGATCTCTAGTCCCATGTCTGCTTCTAGCCAACTACATTACTTTGGGCAAGTCACAACCTCTCTGGGCCTCAGTTTCCTTATAAAGCACTTTGGACATGTTAACTACTGTTAATATCATTGTATTATTATCAATCTGTAAAATGGGAGGAAACTGGACAAGGGAGGCAATGTGGTATATTGGGAAAGTCTTTGGCTTTGGAGTTAAAAGTCCTCAGTTTAAATCCTGCCTCTATGACCTTGTACAACTCACTTAATCTCCTAGGCCTCACTTCCTTTATCTGTAAAATAAAGGAGTCATATTAGATGGCCTTTGGGGTCCCTGCCACATCTCTGATCTACATCTCTGATTCTATGACAACATTTTTATGACCATTTGTGGCAGTATCATGACTGTTGTTAAATTCAGGATAGTTGAGTTAATATTTCCATAAAGCTATGCCTCCAAATAATTATATTAGCTTTTTCTTCTAAAACATATTCATTGAATAGAGATGGAAAATGGAGTCATATTTAAACGTTTGGCTTTACAAGACGAACACACTCAGATTCAAACCCACACACAGCATACAGATTGCATGGGATTGAACCGAACAGACCTTGTCAGTGTTCACAAAGTAAATAAGAAGCAATCTCAGACCTTGTTCACCTTGTAAAACTACAGATGTCCAGATGATGAGATTAGGAACAGGACTGGATGAGATAAAAGTCCTTCCTTCAGATTTTTGAAAGCCAAAGTGCTGTGGAGAATGCACTAATGCCAACCTTTGGTGAGTCGTCCATCACTGCAGCACATGTCAGATAAAGTAGAAGGACAGAGAGAGTCAAAACTGATACTCAGAAGAATGAGCCCCCTTGGATACTATGTGTATCTTCCAAAAGATACAGGCAATCAGCAGGGCTGCTGTCACTTCTCACACATGACCCATATACCATGCTGCCATCTAGTGCCCACTAAATAATGTCTTTACCACTTAGATAAAGAAGATTAAAAAAGAAAAGAGGGAAAGAAATGAAGATGGACAGAAAGACAAAAAGAAAGAAAGATGAGAAGGAAGGCAGGAAGGAAAGAAGGAAAGAAGGAAAGAAAGAAAGAAAGAAAGAAAGAAAGAAAGAAAGAAAGAAAGAAAGAAAGAAAGAAAGAAAGAAAGAAAGAAAGAAAGAAAGAAAGAAAGAAAGAAAGAAAGAAAGAGAAAGAAAAAGAAAGAGAGAAAGAGAGAAAGAGAGAAAGAGAGAAAGAGAGAAAGAGAGAAAGAGAGAAAGAGAGAAAGAAAGAAAGAAAGAAAGAAAGAAAGAAAGAAAGAAAGAAAGAAAGAAAGAAAGAGGAGAAAAAACAAATCTTGCTTTTTCAAAGACTCTTTTCTCTGTTGTGGAGAAAGTAATGCTACATACACATGAACATTGCCTTCTCTTCCCCTCTGATGATACCGCTTTTAGTTATTATCTGGAAGAATGGGGTTGGAGTTGAAATCAAAAAGATTAAAAATAAGAAGCTATTGGGGTGGGATTTTGGAAGCTAAATATATGAGACATTGTCCACTATAAAAGGTACCAAGAAAACTGTAAGTTTCTCAAATTTTACAAATGACATATAAGTGTTGGCTGAATTTACTATTAAAGTCAGTGAAAAGTTACTACCTTAGGTTTGACAGAATATTGCAAAAATATTTAACAGATTAAACATCTCTCCAAGACATGTGTACAACAATGGAAACATATTCTTGATAAGGCAAGTAATGGGTAAAATTATGCTAATCAGAAAAAAACCCCAACCTTACAGGGTGAGTAATTTAGTAACCTCTTCCTGAGTATAAGAGCTTATTTTAAAGTTCCAAATGGCACCATAAATGTAGTCAGGCATATATTTCCATACTGATACTGGATAATAAACACAGTCGGAGTCTAAAGTACCTTGAGGGACATCCCACTGTGCTTATTATCCTGTACTTCTCTACTAATTACTAGAGCCTAAACTTTAATACTCATGTATTTGTTTACCTAACACTTTGGTAAGTCCTATCCATCTTGTTTTTTTTTAACCTTTCCTAGAAATAGAGCCAGGAACATGTAACTCAACAGTTTCATTTCCATACAAACTCAAGTACTTTCGTTTATTCTTCTTTTTTTCTGGCTGGCTGCATGGAATGACTAATCCATCAAGATTCTGTCCACATCCATCCAATAATGTGCCTCATTTTGCAGTGAATTTACTCTTTTTTCTTTACCATGCCCTCCATAACTTTTCCATGTGAGGGGGTTGGACAGTAAGGTGGATGGTAAAAGGAAGATGGCTGACTACCTCACCCTGGGAGGTACCCTCAATAAAGTATAGAAGTACACAATAAGAAAGTATGGGCAAAATGAAATTAAGAGAGATTGACTCAAACTTTAACTCTCTTCTCAGGTGAACTAAAAACTCAGCACATGTTAACACAAGTCAGGAAAAAAAAATTATGAGATGTAGCCTATATCCAATGGATGGCTCACTGTGGCTGGTCTTGATGATCTCTATGGATTTCCATGTGATTGATACTACTGCAGAGATGCCAATCATTTGCATGGGCAGAGAATAGATAGGAATAAACCTAAAGATGAAACACTCTAGAGGTTTATGTGTAGGCTGCCCTCTGCATGGGAGAGCCGCAGCTCTACTAAGGGAAGGTGTGGGTAAGAGAAAAAAGTCAAAAGTGACTCCCAAATCATGAGCTTGAAGAACTGAGAAGATGGTGGTAGGGTTGAAGTGAAAGGAGAAATTGGAAAATTGTCAACTATTTGGGAGACAAGATGAAGGAGAAAAGGAAGACAAGCTCAGTCAGTCAATAAACATTTATTAATGACCTACTGCATACCAGGCACTGTGCTAAGCATTGGGATGACAAAGAAAGGTAAAAGATAGTGCCTGTTCTGAAGGCATTTATAATCTAAGGAATAGACAACATGCAAATAACTATGTGCAAACAAACTACGTGCAGGATAAATTAGAAATAATTAATAGAGAGAAGGCACTAAAATTGAGGATCAAGAAAGGCTTCCTGGGGCAGCTAGGTGGCACAGTGGATAGAGCACTGGCCCTGAAGTCAGGAGGACCTGAGTTCAAATCCTGCCCTAGACACATAACACTCACTAGCTGTGTGACCCTGGGCAAGTCACTTAACTCCAGTTGCCTATGGAGGGAAAAAAAAGAAAAAGAAGAAAGAAAAGCTTCTTGTAGAAAGTGAGATTTTAGTTGATACTTGAAGGAAGCCAGGAGACAGAGACAAGGAAAAAGAGCATTCTAGGCATGGGAGACAGGCAGTGAATATTCCTGGAGTTGGGAGACGGAGCAGTTTTAAACACATTATAATTCAGGTACAAGGACATTTAAGCTCCAAGTGCTGTTGTGTTGTTGTTCAGTTGTTTCTGTCATATCCAACTCTATGTGACCACATTTGGGGTTTTCTTAGCAAAGATGCTGGTGAGAGTTCACATTTCCTTCTCCAGCTCATTTTACAGATTAGAGAACTGGGGCCAATGGGGTTAAGCGACTTGCTCAGGGTCACACAGCTAGTAAGTGTCTGAGTCTGGATCTGAACTCAGGTCTTCCTGACCCCAGGCCTGACATTCCATCCACTTCACCAACCAGCTGCCCAAAACTCCAAGTAACTATATTCAAATTGAACGCACATTTTTTTTGAAGCAATATGATATATTTAGCCCCATACAGGGCGCTACAGAAAGGTAGTAAAAATGAACTATATGTACCTCTCTTATTCTATGTAAGACTTAATGTCTGACCTCAAACAACTTACAATCTAGTTGTGTATGTTTCTAACTCCTAATCTCACAGAATAATTCCTGATTTCCCCTTGCATCTTTCCTTTTTTTTTTCTAATCCTTTGCCATCAGTAGAAATTATCATTATCAAAGATTACTAGGTGGCATTCTACCCTGCAAGGTTCTATCTCCAAATCATCTGTGCTGTACACAACCTGACATGTTCCCATTTGATGTCTCTTGTTAAAGTCCAGTCATCAGAAGGTCCATCTCAGAACCATTCGGGACCTGTCATGTGAAAGACAGAGAGACAATGTTTTGTAGTGGATCAAGAGTTGGTCTATGACCTAGGAGGACCTGAATTCAAGTCCCACTTCTGGCTCATACTGGCTGTGTGATCCTGAGCAAGCTGCTTAACCTCTCAGGATTCTAGGTAATCCTCAAAAATCGTAAATTGTAGAGAATGTACCAACATGTATTTGTAAAGGGAATTTCTTCATGCAGGAGTTCCCTAAACAAACAAACAGCAACAACAACAAAACCTGTAGGTCTAGTCACGATTCTCCATGAAAAACAAAAAAAGGATTATTGCATGGTTTTAAAAGGCAGAAACTCCCAGTAAATGGGAGTTTTTGGTTTCCTACAAGTATAATTGCTGTTGCTTTTGAGATGTTCAATGATGGAATTTAAATCAATTAAATTTAATTCAACTAAAATTATTATGAAATGCCCACTATGCAAAAGAGACTGTGCTTTGTGCTAAGGATACAAAGTTGAACAATGACAGAATTCCTGCCTTCAAAGAGCTTATATTCTATTAAAGGATGACACAACATCTGCACAAATAAGTGTGACACCTGCAAGAAAGCAATGGGAACGCAGGAGAGATCTAGATAAAATACTGTAAGAAAATTGGAGTTGGGAGAAATCATTTTCAGCTCAAGGGAGGATCAGGACAACTTCATGGAGGAAGTAGCACCCCAGTTGGACCTGGAAATAAAAGAATGATGTTGACTAGACCTCACACTCCTTTTGCTTGAATACACAGAGGGAAGAGAGATTAAAGGCAGGGACACCTGCTAAGAAGCTATCCTAATAAGCCAGTCTAGCAGTGATAAGGTGAGATCACCCAATGAAGGTGGCAGCAGTTTGAATGAAAAGGAACCAGTGGATGTGAGACATATTGGGGAAGTAGGATCTACAGGATTTGGCAACTGGTTGAAGGGGAAAGGAGAGGAAGAGGAAAGAATCAAATATAAAGCTAAGATTTTGACTCTGGCTGACTGAGAACATGGTAGTATAATCAACAGAAATATAAATTTTAGGAAGAGGAAACAGTTTGGGGGGAGAAAGATGATGAGTTCAGTCTTGGTCACATTGAGAATGAGTTTCTTACAGGCTATCTAGGCAAAGAATTCCAGGAGGAAGTTAGAAATCCAGACCTAGATAGAGTTCAGGAGAGAAGAAGGGTTGGAATGAGCTAGCCTGTGAGGGAGCGACTTCTGTTTCAATGGAAGCATTTCGGTGGAGGCCGGATAACCACCAATCAGGACTGACATAGAGGAGGGCCAAGCAAACTATGGCCCACAGGCCAAATACATCCTACCACCTGTTTTTGTAGGACCTGCAAGTTAAGAATGGCAGCTTACAGACCACAAGAGAAACAGGCAGCAATGTGGATTTTGCCTGTGATGTTGTTTGTAACTGTTATGGAGAGAATTCCTGTTTTGGGATGGGAAGATGAACTGGATGACCTCAAAGGGCTTTCCCAGTCCTAACATTCCAAATTCTGAGAGGGATCAAATAAATGCATTAATGAGGCTTCATAAATAACAGACCTCGTGATAAGAATACAACCTCAGAGGTCTCTGTCCCTTATCTTCACATAGCCCCTTTTCCTTCATCCCTTCAAAAATGAACAATGTTTATTGTGTCTCAGAGTGGCTACTGAGCCCTTATCAGTTAAATACTCTCGATACCCCTATGAGTTATGACTGAGGCTTGAAAGAGCTTTTTGTGGTGTGGATGGATTCTTTGGGCAGCCTGGTGAAGCCTGTGGTGCCCTTTGCAGAATAATACTTTCAAATGCATAAAATAAGATACATAGGAGAACCAAGAAAACAATTATTTTGAGATACAGTTACGAACATATTAAAACAAAAAAAGTTCATGGGCTTCAGGTTAGGAATACCTGAATTAGGTAAATCTTAATTTTGTTCCTAGGCTAGGTATATGAGTTACTCAGAGGATGATATCAATATGACCAAATTAATAGCTTCAACCAAAATCAATAGATTCACTGGCCAATTAACATGATGAAAAGAAATGCTCTGTCCCACAGTCAAAGACTTTATACTGTGCCTCTATTAATTTTCTCATAATTGTTTGTTACTGGTTATACATTAAGGGCAATGAGGGAACTAGTTGGCATAGTGGATAGAGTGCCAGGCCTGGAGTTAGGAAGACCAATATTCCTGTGTTTAAATCCAGCCTCAGACACTTACTAGCTATGTGACCCTGGGCAAGTCACTTAACCCTATTTGCCTCAATTCCTCATCTGTAAAATGAGCTGGAGAAGGAAATGGCAAACCACTCCAGGATCTTTGCCATGAAAACCCCAAATGGAGTCACAAAGAATTGGATATGACTGAAAAAAAGACTAAAAACAACAACAAAGAGAAATGGGTTAGTAGTCCCCTCTCAGGCAGAATGCAGAAAAGCTCAGGCTACTGTATTCTTGAAGAAGTAGCTGTGGAGAAAGGAAGAAAAGGGTTGGGCAGCCCGGGCAGTGGCTGGAAAAAGTCAAATAAATCATGAATCTAGAGCCAGAAAGGACTTCAGAGAATATATCATTCAGCCCTCTCATTTCACAAATAAGTAAACAGAGGCTCAGGGCAGCTAGAGAGTTTACTGAGGAGGCCTGTGACATGGTCCAACCTGAACTTTTGGTCCAGGTATATGGGTGATAAAGGCCTGTACCAGGGTGGTGGCTATGTTAGAGAAGAGAAGGGGTCGTCCCTGATAGATATTGTGAAGGTAAAATACAACACATGGCAACAAATTGAATGTGGGAGATGAGAGAGAGAGAATGTGGAGTTATGAATAATTACTATTCTGAGTGACTAAGACAATGGTGATGGCTGTAAAAATAATAGAAAAGTTTGGAAGAGGAGAAGGTTTGGGGGGAAAGAAGATAAGTTTAAGAGGCTACTACTATCTATTCAATCTATTCCATTGAAACCTTATAACCTTCCAGTTATTTGGAATGTAGGTACAGTCACATGTTACTTCCCTTTGATTTGACTGCCACCAAAACAATGTTATTTGGGGAAGGGGGCAGACACAAGCCATTGGACTAGACCTCAGGAGAAGGCTTTTTGATAACTTTTTGATTACATCAAAATGTATTTATCTCTCGAAAGGGCAAACAGGGTCACGTGACTTGCCCAGGGTCACACAGCACACCAGATGGAGATGCCTCCAGTGACCATCAGATCTCATAAGGAGCTTGAAATACACAAAGGAGAGTTTTGCTTTCAGCCTTCAAGGGGAACCGAGGAGCAGCTATAGAGATTCTAGTGAGATGGAAAGTAATTACACATTACCTAACTGTTCAGCAGTATTTCTAATGATTTCTTGTCCAGGGTTGGGATGAGAAATTTTAAAAGACTGGCATATTGCCTACATATTATCAGGTTGGTGACTAGCAATAAATAAATAAATGAATGAATATATGAATGAATAAGCAAGCAAACAAATAAATCTGATTGTAGGAAGATTGTGAAGTGTTGGAATCAGCAATAGTAAATAATATATACATCAACGAAAGCATAAATCTTCAAAGTAGGAAGTAAGCATTACCCAATACAGTTTGACCACAGAATATGCCAAGTTAATGTATTTTCTCTTTCTCTTTCTCTCTCTCCCTTTCACTTTGTCTCTCTCTTTCTTACACACACACACACACACACACACACACACACACAATAATAACAATCCAAGAAACCAATCTTTTTTCCCAGACTTACTGCAATGGTAACATTGTCTTAGGACTTTTCTTTACCTTCTCCACCCTTTCCGCCTTCTGGTGGAGTAGACAAGAACACAGAAAGTCACTCATTTTTTCTCCTAAATGTTGATTCTTCATCCCTGGGTTTCTAATTCATTTTTTTTGAATAGAAATTTATTTATTTTTAGTTTTCAACATTCACTTCCACAAGTTTTTGAGTTCCAAATTTTCACTCCATCACACCCCTCCCCCCACCCCAAGATGGCAGGCATTCTGAATATCCCTTCCCCTAGTCTGTCCTCTCTTCTATGTCTCCCCCCTTCTCTTATCCCTTTCCCCTTCTATTTTCCTGTAGGGCAGGATAGACTTCTGTAGCCCATTTCCCATATTTCTTATTTCCCAGTAGCATGTGAAAACATTTTCTTAAAACATATGTTTTTAAAACTTTAGGTTTCAAATTTTCTCTCTTCCACCCTCCCCCACTCACCCTCATTGAAAAGGCAAGCAACTCAATATAGGTTGTACATGTGCAGTTATGCAAAACACTTCCACAGTAGACCTGTTGTGAAAAACTAACTCTATTTCCCTTAATCCTATCCCTCCCTCCCATTTATTCTGTTCTTTCTTTTGACCCTGTCCCTCCTCAGAAGTATTTACTTCTGATTACCCCCTTTCCCAGTCTGCCCTCCTCTCTATCATCCCCCTGCTCTCTTGTCCCCCTCTCCCCCTATTTTCCTGTAGAGTAAGGCAGTGGGTTTCTAATTCTTGATGGAATGTTTCTGCTCTCTGAGAAGTGATAAAACAGAGATTTAAAACAGAGTACTCTAGAGTTAAAATGAAGTCTCAGAGACCATCTAGTTCATCCTATTAATTTTGTGGAGGAAGAAACTGAGTCCCAGAGAAGTTGAGGGAATCTGTTGAGGGTTACCCAGCTCTCTTGTGGAAGAGTCAGAATACCAGATCCCACAGACTTTTTACTTGGTCTTCAATGCCTGGCACATAGTAGGTGCTATGTAAATGTTAGCTATTATTTATTATTACTGTTTTATGATCCATGCCATAGAACTGAGTTTCACATGATGGAGTTTGTAACATAGAGTCTGCTACATTCATTAAGAAAGGTAGTGAACTATGATCTCTTCCATAATTTCTCTACTTTTGGCAGAAACGATCTCAGGGAAATATCTGTAAACTACCTCCATAGAAAAGAAAGTAAAGAATACTTCTTATAGTAGGCCTCTAGTCAATTTGAACCATGGCACATTTGCAAGTTAAAATAGTTTGGGATGGATAGAGTTCTCAGGTCACTGAGACTGAATTCACAGAGAAGAATAGTTCGCAGTTTTTCAGAAGTCATTGTCATTTACACAGCATTGTAAACACTGACAGCTCTGTAAAGTTTTTATATGTGTAATGTACCAAACAAAGGACTTCTCTCTGATTCTGAACAATTTCCAATCTATCACCACAAGTGGAACGAGAATTCAGGACAATGTAGTACAGACCAAGTGTGTGCTGACTGATGGTGATTGTTGATGAAATTTTTCACAGGAGTGGATGTTTCTGGAGGTCTGTGAAGGTTTTAGAAAAAGGAATGTTGGCTGATATTAAATTGGCAAATGATTATAGGTAGAAGGAATTGTACGAAGGAACTAAGCATGAAATCCAAGGGAATAGAAGACCAAGGATGATTAGTGTGAGATGTTAAGGGGAGTGTAGGAAAAAGAAGGGGTCAAATATGTCAGCCAGAAAGAAAGCATAAATATCTGTGGGAAAAACAGGGGATGTAGAAATCTATTGAAACCAAGGGACGAAGCATTCAAAGATTTAAGAGAATGAAAAGTTTTCAAAAGTAGAAAAATAAGGAAAAACAAATCAGTTCACATTTGCCCACAACTGGATGGGCTGTGCCAAAATTGATTCAGTATTTGGGGCCATTGATGCAATCAACTGTAGGAGTACAGAGGAAAAATATTGAAACAAGTACTGTTAGCAATATTAATCAAAGAATTTTAGAGTTGAGAGAGATCATGTAACTAATCCTCTCATTATACATGAGAAGTTAAAGTTCAGAGTAATTACGTGATTTACCAAGATAGCTGAGGCAGAAGTAGGACTAGAACCCCGATCTGGACATTCCAAATGTAGTACTCATTCCTTTTCATTATTCTTCTTGTCTTTGTACTGTCCTTTTTTATTTTATTTTTTATTTTTTGCCTTTTTTGGGTGAGGTGATCGTAGGTAAGTGACTTACCCAAGGTCACACAGCTAGTAAGTGTTAAGTGTCTGAGTCTGGATTTGAATTCAGGTCCTCCTGACTCCAAGGCCAGAGCTCTATTCACTGCTCCACCTAGAAGCCCATGTCCTTTTTTTTTTAAACCTCACTTTAAAAAAAAAAGTGGTCACATACATAAACAGGATTACAATAAGCAAAACTTGGGAATTTTCTTCTTCCAGGGGAGCTTATGAAATCCCTTTCTCTGGAGGAAAAAGAATGAACATACTTCAATCTAAGTATCAAATCAGTTAGGTTCAATTTTGCTTGAAAGTCGGGAACTTGGCTTTGTGACCGATATTTTTGTTTCCTCTAAACCTTTTTTCATTAAAAAATATAGCATCCTAATTCTTGTATACTAAGGTGATGCTGCTGGCCCCCTGTGAGTTTCACATGGGCTTTGTATTGTGTTCCTAGTACAACTCTCACTTAGCTGTCACTCGGCTGTGATATCATTTAAGGTTTTCTTGGCAGAGATACTGGAATGGTTTACCACTTCTTTCTCCAGTTCATTTTACAGATGAAGAAACTAAGGCCAATAGTATTATGTGATTTGCCTATGGTCACCCAGCCAGTAAGTCTCTGAGGCTGGATTTGAACTCAGGAAGATGAGTCTTCCTGACTTCAGTCCAGAGCTGTGTCCACTTCTCCACCTAGCTTCCCATTTCTAATAACAGTAATGGAATTGTACCAACACATTCTTTGTGATTAATAGCTCACATTTAGAATATTAGTTCTATACGTCATATCTGTGAAGCAGAGAAGAGCCTTGTGCATAGCAGGCAGTTAAGCAATGTTTTTGTTGTTTTCACCTTGGCCACTTATAGTTCAAATTGTGACCTTCATCTCATTATCATCCAGTTGATCAGTGGAACTGGTATCAAATAAAACATGCAGGATAAAGGAAGAATATATTGCCATTGCACACTAACAAGTAATTGAGTTGGTCACAAGTGGTCAGGCTTGCTGGTTATCCTTGTAGCTTTATGTTGTCTTGCTAGACACTAATATTGCTAGCTTAGTTGATGAAATTTAAAGCTTTCAAGTCAAATAAATTGGATTACCACCCTTCAGTTGGATTAAGATAAATCTTTTTTCCAAATTTTTGGCCTGTTTTCTTTAGCTAGGCCTGAATCCTATAAACTCTGCTTTTGATAACCATGTTAAAGTGGTGAGAAATGAGCTGGATGGAGGATATGTGAGAAAGATTAAAATAGAAAATGCATAATCAACAAATGAGTTTTCAGGGGGTTTTAAAGAGCTCTTTAGAACCTGGAATCCTTCAGTAATTGCCTTCATTACCCTTGACCCTGGAACTCCATTCCAAAGTAAATTTAAATGGAGATTAATAAGGGATTTATGAGGAAGAGAAGGTATTACCAGTAATTCTCATGTCTGTCCTCCACAAATTCAATAACGGTTTCCATGAGGTAGATAGGATTAAGGGGTATATGTGACTCTAGCCTGGCTGTGCAATAACACATTTTCATTCTCACTCAATCTCCCTGCTCAGTGTATAGAATTATGTGCTCTCCACCCACAATTTCTTCTCAGGATTCTTATTTGGTTAATGCTCAGCCAAGTTCACAAGGTCACAGAGTTTCCACTTAACAGCATCAACTGAAGGCTTGTCTCACAGTCTGGGGTATCCAGAACTCTTTTGCCCTCCATTGCAAAGACTCTTCTTCTAGAAAGCATTGTATTTCCATGCAGCTGATAACATGGTCTATGTGTTAGAAAGTCCATAATCCAAATTAAGCGCCCTGCACTAATTTGTTCCTAGCTTATCTTTCTAAACTAGTAGATAAATGGATAGCTTCTCTAGGGTTGGTTAGGCAAAATGTTCAAATAGGCCAAGCCTGTCCCACTTTTTCTCCCCTCTTTTGTGTTCTTCCTCATTACTTGGAATTGAATCCTTGCTCTGCTACTTATTCCACTGTATGACCTTGGGCAGCTTGTCCTAAGAGTCTCATATAAATTCTCAGGACCTCAGTTTCCTCATCGTTAAAATAAGTTGGTTGGCCAAAGTGACCTCTTGGATTCCTTCCATCTCTGAATACTTTATTTCTCTGGTACTTTGAGGGGAAAAGAGCCTTTCAAATCATGCCAAAAGAACTGGCTACTGGTAAGGCCAAACCCGGTCTTATTTAATCACCTAACCTAAATCATTATCCACTCAAGCAAGTAGATATTTCAAAGGCTGCTATAAATCAATACATTGGTTGGATAGAAATATATTCTCTTAGTTTAAGTTGAGCCAATCTCCTAGGTCTTAGACTTAATATCTTTTTATTGGAAATGAATCTTTGGCAGAGCTAGATGAAGCTTGTTCCCCTGGATTATGAGAGAAATTAAAGCAAACAATGTTGCTATAGCTATTTGATACCAAGCTGATGGAGATCTTCAACATTTCTCCTCATTCATCAGGTTGAAAAAAGTCACCTTGATGCTCACAGAGCCATGTATGCTCACGAAATCGATTCCTTTTCTTCTAGGAATGAGAACTCTTGGAATGTTTTTTTGCTTTAAAAAATTGACCAAAGAATGCAATAAAAAATGGAATCTGTACTTAAAAATAACAAGCTCCCCTTTGAACATGGAGCTTCCCGGGGAAGAAGCTCAGAATGGACCTGCACAATTATTTTTCAAGCATCTGGCAAAGAACCATTCAGATTTAGAGGACCTCCGCAGCTGAACACAAAATGACAGTGAAATCTAAAACACGTTGCAAAGATCAGAGCCATGACTGAAGGCTTCATTTTGATGTTTGAGCCAGGGTCCCAATATGTGCTATGTTGACTTTATTTAAGAGGGAAGCTTTACTCCAATGGGCTTTCTCTCCAACCCTAACCACTGCCCTTGTTCTTTTAGACTTTTCAATCCTAAGGGATTCACAGCCTCCTCAGAAGGCAGTTTGCCTTCAGAAAGGACTTGGTGGTACTTAGGAACGCAGTGAACAGCTCCCTACGTCCACTTTCACCCCTTAAAATTGTAGTCTAGGAGTTTAGGGCCAGGTCATTCCTTAAGCATTCTAATGAGAGAACATTTCTTTTTTTTTTCCAGCCATATTGAGGTCCCTTTGTCAATTCTGAGTGTTTAAATCTTTTGTGTGTGTGTCAAGGATACCATTTAGCAGTCTGCTCACAGGTAAGAACTCTTTCTCAGAATAATGGTTTTAAATTCATAAAATATATATATAGGATTACAAAAGAAACCAATTACATTTAAATACAGTAATCAAAATTCATGAACTCCAGAGTAAGAACTCCTGACCTACAGCATTAACTAAGCAACTATTTGTGCCCCACATTGTGCTAGAGAGAAGCAGAAATTGTAGTCACTGTCCTTGGAAAGCTACTATCTAACTGGAGAGACAAGATGTGCACATAAGAAACAACTAGGAATTGCAGTCAGTGAAAATTATGTGTAGTTGTAGAGCTGATAGACAACATTGTATATGGGATGGAATGATTGACATAGTATCAGAAAGAGCTGGGTTTAAATCTTGTCACAGAGACTTGCCAACTGTATGATCCTACGCAAGTCACGTAAACTCTTTCAGCCTCAGTCTCCTCATCTGAATAACAGGAATTATAATGCCTGCAGCAGTTCCTCACAAAGTTGTAAGGATGAAAAAAAATGAGATAACATGTAACGTGCTTGGCAAACTTGAGAGCTTTATATAAATATCTGTTGTTATTATTGTTGGGAAGAAAAGCATGGATTTGGGCAAGTCACACTACCTTCCAAAGTCGCAGTTTTCTCATCAGGAGAATGGGGACAATACCTCTTGTTCCACCTAACTTACAGGGCTGTTGTGAGGAAACTACTTTGTGAACCTCAAGACACTGTGTAAATATGACTCAAAAATCATCATAAAATATCATAGTGTTTGAACTGCAAGGAGCCTTCTAGAACACATTCTATAGGACAATCCCTATACATTCTATAGAACAATGAAGCCAGGGAGGTGATATCACACAATTAGTAAATCACAGAACCAGGACTTAAATTTTTAACATTTTACTTTGTTTGCTACTCTTTCCCCTGAACCACATAATGTGCATAAAAGCGACTTTTTATCATTTCATGGTTAAGAACATAAGTTAAGGATGTAAGCTCCTCAGGAGTAGGGACTATTTTGTTCATTGTAATTGTATCCCCAGTTCCTAGCACAGTGCTGGGTGCATAGCAGGCATTTAATAAACACTTGTTAAATAATTATTTGAGGGAGATCTATGTGGTGAGTCAGGGCAAAGGCAAGGCATTTGTGTGCCCTAGGCAAGGTTCAAAAATTGTACTGTCACTTCTCAAGCAATATCCCTCTCGCCACATGCTACTTTGAGCTTTTACTATAATATGTGAGATTTGACATCATAAAATAAATACCTAAGAATCATGGAGGGTAACATTAAAAATACGTACGTAAAGAGGGATAATCAGATGAATTCCCCAATGAATTTTGGGGAAATTCCCTAACAAACCTAACAAGATCATAAGAAATGGGCCATTAGTTGGAGGCACCTCCTCGTAGCTGTGGACATTGTCATATGGTCACTGGCCTCCTGAGAATCAGGCATCCTCTTTAGTGGGCTATAAAAAGAAGATGGTTGATCTCTTTGGGTCTCTTGCAAACTTCCTCTTTGCCTTTTCCTCTTCTGCCAGAATATAGCAAGAGTTGTTAGGGCAGAAGGTTTCTTCCTCCTCACCCCCAGTCCCAGGGGCAACAGGGGATAACTGGCAGCAAAGGCACATGGCAGTGGAAGGCATGTGCTTGCCCTGAGCTTTGAAGGAAGAGATCCTGAGAGTGGAATTTCCCAGTTCAAGAGATGAGAACAACCAGGGCACAAAGAGATAGATTCCTTGTGGAAAAACATGGCAGAAGCAGACATGTGTGCCCACTTGGGTGTGAGAGGAAAACCCCAGCTTTGGGAGATGTTTTATGGGCAATGTCAAATTCCAGAGTTCCTGAGTTCAGGCACCAGTCTTCTTAAGAGAGAAATGTAGCACTCTTCTTGGAGAAAGAAGAGGACAAGTTCCTACAGTTTTTAACTTGGAGGGAACGATCAGTATAGCCTCCAAAGAATTTCACTTATTTGGGGCATCTAAACCACAGGATGTCATTGTAAGTCTGGAAGGATCTCTGGGTCAACCTGTAGGAAAGAGTGACTTCACCAGAAAGGTGCCAACAGCAATCCCAAATTCAGTTTCCTTTGGCATGGGAGAATTAGAGTGAGTGGAGCAGGACTGATGATTACATGTTTTTGTATCACTCCTTGGCCTCCTGTGTATCCTTTGAATATTTTACTTTTTTCTGCATTGTCAAATTAAAACTGTTTTATACTAAAACCCAGATTGTACCTTGAGTGTTTGGACTGAAGGTGTGCAAGGGCAACTAGGCGGTACAGTGGATAGAATGATAGGCCTGAAGTCTGGAAGACTCACCTTCCTGAGTCCAAATCTGGCCTCAGACACTGAGCAAGTCACTTAACCCTCTTTACCTCAGTTTCCCCATCTGTAAAATGAGCTGGAGAAGGAAATGGCAAACTACTCCAGTATCTTTGGCAAGAAAACCCCCAATGGGGTCACAAAGATTTGGACATGACTGAAATACCCAAACAACATTACACACTTGCAGGGAAAACTGGACATGAATTATATCACAAGATTTTCCCAGAGTTAGCTCTATATTCAGGCAATAAGCCAAAAAAGGGGAAATAATCTACCTTAGAGATTGGCTCTTATAGTAAAACCTGGCCTGCCTGTACCCAGAGTCTTTGGGGAGCTCTGAGCCGCGAGTAACACTTGGATTTATAAAAAGCAATGTTAAGGTATCTCTGGTTATGCTCTCCCTCTCTCTCTCCTGTCCCCACCTGGTTTTATGTCCTAGGCAACTGCCCAATTTGCCTATCTCTAATGTTGATTCTAGTACTCAAGGAGAGCTTTATGGAGGAGGTGTCACTTGAGCTTTGGCCTTAAAGATGAATGGGTTTTAAGGCTCTTTTCCACTCCACCCATTATGCTCCATAAGTTCACTGATGTCACTTAGGAAGTGTTCCTACTTTTACTTTGCTTTGCTGCATATGTAGCCTTTCAGAGCCTTTTGAAACCACTAATGAATATTTTGGCTTGAATGGATCCTTACCCCACTCCACACTTTCCCCACTTCCTCCCAGTCAATTTTTTATTTCCCATTGTTTGTGGTCCATTGGCCAACTTTCAACCTCTGTGGCAAGGCTTCAACCAAGGCAATTTAAGTTAATTCTTCAAATCATTTTATGAAAACACTTTCTTTCTGGGATTTTATTAAGTTCAGATGCATTGTATTTACTGTGCTCCCTTTTCCAATTTGGTAATTCAATTTAAAAGATCAAGTTGGTATGCCATGATGGGTTCTCACATACTTTCAAATAGCCTGGAAAACATAGTAAAAAAAATCCTCACTAACATTAATGTATCACAATCGAACATCTCTTAAAATTTATCTCTTTTCACCAAGATTCAATAAAATTCCCACTCTGGTGTTTACCGTGATCTGAAGGCACTTCTTAAAATTTGTGTTAATTTGGAAGGTGGGCTTGATTAATACCCTCATCATCCACTAAATGAGCCCTGATCCACCAAGCTTCTTAACTCCTTCCCTTCACATGGATAGCTCTGCTACTGTGCTTGCCTTCTCATTTTAAAAAAATATTTAAAATTTATTTTTAACATTATTTTTTTTTAATTTCGAATTCCAAATTCTCTCCCTCCTTCCACCCACTGAGAAGGCAAGCAAAATGATATCAATTATGTATGTGAAATCACACAAAACATATTTCCATATTAGCCATATTCCCCTAAAAAGCAAGAAAAATAAAGTGAAGAAAATTATACTTCAATTAGCAGTCAGAGTTCATTAGTTCTCTCTGGAGGTGGATGGCATTTTTTCTTCATGAGTCCTTTGAAATTGTCTGTGATCATTTTATTGATCACAGTAGCCAAGTCTTTTCATAGCTGGTTGTCATTGGAACATTAATGGTACTGTGCATAATGATCTCCCAGTTCTTCTCACTTCACTTTGCATCAGTTCATGTAGGTCTTTGCAATCCCATTTTTAGAAATGCCTTCAGGACAAGAGCTCAAGCTACCCTCGGAGGCAAGGAGAAGGAACAAGTTTTCAAGCATCTACTATATTCTAGGCAGCATCCTAAATGCTTTACAAATATTATCCCTTAAGGAAGGATCTGTAATAGTTGTATCCTTGAGAAGACTGATAAGTATCTGCATTGAGGAAAGTTCATGATGGACCACTTTACTCCACAACATGCCCTAAATGAATGAATGTCATCATTATAACAATGTCATCTATATCCTGCAGCATGGTGCTGGAATGAGAAGACCTGGGTGACAATGATGATAACTTTGGGCCAATTGTCCTCTCCCTGAGCCTCGGTTTCTTGATCTATAAAATGAAGGGGTTGGACTAGATGACATCAGAGGTTCCTTCTGGCTCGATACCCATGATCCTATGATAGTAGTAAGCTATTTGTAACCTATCTTTCCAGCTCTATCTTCAACTACAAACTACTTCACATGAATGAGTCTACCCACTGTACCTTAATTACATTGGCCTTTGGATTTTAAACCTCCATACTTCTACTGCCTTCTACCCACTTGAAACTCTTTTCTTCCCCTCTATACCCAATCCATCCCAGCCTAGGCCCAGCTCAACTCCTTTCTTTGGCTATCTCTTCTTTGTCTCTTTCACAGGTTCTTCATGATCTTCCTGTCCCCACTAATGCTGGTGTTGCCCAGAATTTTATCTGCTGTCCTCTATTCTCTCCTTTGGCAATCTCATCTCATTCACTCCTGTGAGTGCTGCATGGCTGCAAAGGTGACTTCGATAAACTCAATTTTTTTTAAAGATATGTACAAGATGAAAGATAATGAAAGGAAGCAAGACATTACAAAAGAGTAGCACAGTTAACAGGAAAGGGTTAAAATTCAGCAGGAGCTAGGCTTCTGGCAAATATTGGGGAAAAAGCAACGGGGCTTTTTAAAAATGTTGAGGGCAAGAGAAAGAGCAAGGAAGGAATACGACTGATGCCTGGGGTACATGTGCTTGTGTGTATATTATAGATATATCTATATGTGTACATATATATTTGTGTATATATGTGTATGTATATATGTATATATATATATATATATGTGTATGTGTGTGTGTGTGTGTACAGAGAGAGGGAGGGAGAGAGAGAGAAAGTTGTGAGTGTCAATGAGGTAACATATGTACACTTTGCAAAACTTAAGCCTCTATAAAAATACTAGCTAACATCATCATTATTAGATTATGGGAAGAATTTTGCTTCTGTCTCCACAGTTTCTCTTATATTCTTCTCCTCCTCTTTGTTCCCATTGTCATGATCTTACCCTTAATCCTCATTATTATTTATCTAAACATTTGCCACAAACTGCTAGTCATTATTACTAGCCCCATTCCTGGCCTTTTGTATTAATCCTGCATGTTACTATCAGATTAATCTTTATGCATATATCACAGGTCTGGACAGACCCGATCATATACTCAAAGCCTTTACCCTTTAACCTATCAAATAAAGTTTAAACTCCTTAGCCTGGCATTCAAGGCCCTGCATAATTTACCCTATCCTATACTTCCAGGCCTATGTCATATCACCCACTCCAAGTGATACCTGGGGCAGAAACCTTTAGTGACTTTTCCTTATAGAAATTATTATAGTATTTTGAATAGGATGGCAACATAAACTTTATTTTTTTTTTAAAAATGCCCTAGTAGTTTAAAACTGCATTCAGACTTCTGGGACACCCAGTATACCTATTTGTATTAGGCATCTGCTGAAATACATATGTAAGCAAACGATGAAAAATAATTCTACAAAGTGATTTAATTTCCTTCAAGGACCCATGATTTCAATGGTGAGGGAATATCTTTAATCACTCAATAAGTATTTATTGAGCTCCTACTATTGTGCTATATGTGGAGGGCACAAACACACGAAAAAGAACTAGTTTTTGTCCTAAACTCCTCCATCTTCCACTAGCTGCTCTTCCTCTGTTGCCTTGGCCAAAGAAATTCATTCTTCCTGGTCAAATGTTCAGGTGACGAGCCTTTCCAAACTTCCCTAAGCTGGTCCTTGTGTGACAGGAATACAAACTGTCCCTGGGCCTATACTCAGAGCTCTCCCAGCTGAGTAGAACCTAAAAGAGACTGTGCTCTGTTAGCTTTTGAGAATGAGTATTGTCTCAGGACTGTGATGAGTTACAGAGAGGAAAAAAAATTGGTTTTAATTTTTAAAATCACTGCTCAGAAAATACTGATTTTCTATGGACAGTTTTCCAAAATGTTTTAAAACTCAAATAAAGCTATTTGATTCATTTTGATTATTAATATTTCCTTCATCTTGGTCACCTTTATTGTCTTCCTCTTCTTTCCTATCCTCTCATAACATATTGCAACTAATGCCTAGTGGATTCTCCAATTCAACAAGCATTTTTGAAAGGCAGAATGGGTAAGCAGTGCCACCTGTTGAGATAGGGTGGTGTTCCTTTTATGAATACTATTGAAGTATTTATTCTTAAGTCAAAGTACACTGATTGAGAGGGTAGAGCCAAAGTCTCCTGAGGTCCAAACTGAGCAAAGTGGATCAGAGGGAAATCCAGGCAGGCAAGAACACCAAACTAGGGGGTGGGGAGAGACAGGATGAAGAAAGATGAAAATGACTAGTCCCGTGTTGCTGATTGGGAAGGAGAAAAGTTTCTTAGGAGTTTAAGAAGACCATACACACACGTATGTATGTATAGATATTAAGGCATATAACTGCACTACACCTTTTGAGATGTCCTACGTATATGTTTACACACATATTTATGTATTTCTGTATTTATACATATATTTCTATCTATCTATCTATCTATCTATCTATCTATCCATCCATTTCTCTCTTCCTACCACTATTGTAGGAGTATGGTCAGTTTTCTGAGGCAGCCTACTTACATGTACATCTATACAAACACATACACACACACACACACACACACACACACACACACACACATATATATATACACATTGTATGTATACAAACATACACAGACACATTTGAGCACATATATTGGTCCCACATGACTGCAAAATGCTTAATTCTTTTTATTATTATTCTTTTTATTATAATTTCTTCTTATCATTTATTCTACATTTATGTCTGTAAGTTGTTATAAAATATTACACGGATTTTTTTGAGTTACATAAAACATACTTTTGAGGCCTGTAGTTGAGAATTTCCTAAATTGTTCTGTTGATGACAAATAATTTAACAGCTATGTGCCTAGAGTTCTGGACAATAAAAAAAAATGGCTGTGTTTTTCCTCTGGTAAACTTTTTTTTTAATGGAAGAATCAGTAAAAGTGTCTTGTAGGCACATACACACATAATGACAGCAAAATGATCTCAAAGATGCTTTGGATATTAAATTAAAATTAATGTCTTTCCAATTATGTTTAATACATAATAAATCACTTCAGATTACTTCCTTAAGATCTTATAGCCTTAAATAAAGGGAATTAGGTAGGACTAATGTCATTTAATGAGGGCAGCTGTGACATTGAATGGTCAGTAAAAAGGGCTGGATTCTAAGAGCATTCATAAAACTCTATGTGGTTTCATCAGTATAGGTGATTTCCAGCGAACAAACTCCCTCCACCATTATAAACCAACACCTTTTAGGGCAATTTATAGTCTTAGGGGGAAAAGAAATTATAACCATAGAGAGGAGACTTCCAGGAACTACACAGCCAGCATGCGTCAGAAGGAAGACTTAAACACAGATATTCCTTGACTCCCAGGTCATCTCACTATCCACTGTACCACACAGGGTAGTCTCTATTTGAGAAGGGACCATATTTGGACTGTTAGGATAATTATTTCTTTGTGGATCATATCTCTTTACTGGATGATGAACTCCAAGAAGTTAATAATTCTGTCTTTAGCTTTCAATCTTCCCCATAACTTATTGCAATGCTCTCACAAAGTAGATACTTAATAAACATTAAATTGTTGAAAAACTGCTTTCATAAAGCAGTCTCATCTCTGCCCTCCAAAAACGTACAAAGATAGGTAGAGAGGAGGAAGAGACATAAGGCAGATATATAAATATGATAAAAAGCAAAGGGAAATACAAATGAATTGTTATGAAAATTAAATTTAATTCAAGGAAGGCTTCATGGAGGAGAAGCCTTTTAAGCTGACCCCTTGAAGGATGATTTGGATTGCATTCCAGGTTGATTAGATGGATTTTTAGATAGATAGATAGATAGATAGATAGATAGATAGATAGATAGATAGATAGATAGATACAAATGGATAGATTGGTAGATAGGTGAAGATAAATAGATGATAAGTAGACAGATACATGTAGATAGTTGGATAGACAAAGATAGATGAAGATAGATGTATAGACAGAGATAGATGGATAGATAGATAAAATAGAACATTTATTAAGCACTTGTTACATGTGAGGCTCTTAACTAAGTCCTGATAATACTAATGGAAGCACACAAATTAGTTGCTGCCCTCTAGAATCTTACTTTCTAATAGAAGAAAACAATGCACAAAAGGGTGTTGGAAGCAGGAAAAACTACAACATGGTCTGGAGATGACTTGGGAGAAGCCAAGGAAATATCATGGTCAAAGAAACAGTAAAAGTGGGAAAAAAACATGATTCATATTCAGAAAAATGTGAGTATGGCTGTAGTACATGGCAGGAAATAATAAGAGTTGAGGTTGGAATGATGGTTTGGTCTATCTTGTGGAGCCTCGAGTGATAGGTTGATATGTATGTAACTTGCAGCATAGGCTATAAGATGATATTGAATGGTTTTGAGTTACTGAATGCTATGATTGTACCTATGCTTAATGAAGATTAATCTTTCAGTGTAATATGCCCTTACTGAGGAAAGGCAATCCTTTTACATCTATCCCTGACCAATTTACTCCCTCACTCACAATAGTCTTCCTTCTGACGCATGCTGGCTGTGTAATTCCTGGAAGTCATGGTTATAATTTGGTTATATGGTTATAATTTCTCTGAACCTTTTCACCTTTCCTCAAACTTCACAAAGCTCTACCTTCCCTTCCCTCTCAGCTGAGAACCTTTCCTCATATTTCACTTAAAAATTAGAGGCTACTCACCAAGAGATCCTTCATATCTCCTCTTCCTCATTTCATATCAGCTACCTTCTGCCACTATCTCTTCCTTTACCCATGTCTCACTGAAGAGTTGGCCCTTCTGCTTGCCAAGGCACATCCATCTACAGATACAAGTAATCCCATAGCATTCTAAATGTGCTCCAGCAAATTGCTCTTTCCCCACACTCTTACTAATTTTCAATCTCTTCCTGTCTAGTGGCTGCTTCTCTACTGCTTATGAACAGGTCCATGTCTTTCCCATCTTCAAAAAGCCTTCACTTGATCCATTCATTGCCTCTAACATTACTGTATAGGCCTCTTCCTTTTTTGTGGCTAAGCTCTTTGAGAAGGACACCTACATTGAGTGACTCCATTTCCTTTCCTCTCTCTCTCTTCTTAACTCCCTGCAGTCTGGCTTCTGACCTCATCATTCAATTGAAATTGTCATCTCCATAGTTACCAATGATCTTTTAACTGACAAATCTAATATCCTTTACTTAATCTCTTTGCAGCTTTTGACATTCTCAGTTACTCTCTTCTACTTGATACTATCTTCTCTCTGGGTTTTCATGGCACTACTCTCTCCTGGTTCTCCTCCTATCTGTGTGACCACTCCTTCTTGGTCTCCTTTGCTGGATCTTCATGCAGGTCACATCCAGTAATCATGGGTGTCTCCCAAGGTTCTCTCTTGGGCCCTCTTCTTTTTTCACAGCTGTGATGTCTCTCCTGACCTCTAGCTTTCCATCTCCAATTACCTACTGGACATTTTGAACTGGTTGTCCTGTAGACGTCTTAAATATAGCATATCTAAATTTAAACACATCTTTCCCCCAAACACTCTCTTCTTATTAACTTACCTATTATTGTCAAGGGCACCATCATCCTAATAATGATAATAGCTAACATTTGTATAGCACTTAATATATGCCAGGTACTATGCTAAGTGCTTTTATAATTATTAACAAATTTGATCCTCACAACAACCCTGGGATTAATTAATTAATTAACATGTAACTAGGTAAATAGGATAGATAAGTATATGAACAAACTAATTAAGACATAAATAAACAAATTGGAATCTCTAGTTAGTCCAGAACAATCAATTCCTGAGCCCTGGAATGCTAATTAGCCTCCTTAGTTAAGGAATAGCTAGGGCTGGACCTGGAGTCAGGAAGACCTGAGTTCAAATCTGGCCTCACGCATTTACCAGCTGTGTGACTTTGGGAAAAGTCACTTGAGCTTTGTTTGCCTCAGTTACCTCAACTATAAAATAGGGATAACAATAGCCCTTATCTCACAGGTTGTCACAGGGATCAAACGAGATAATATTTGTAAAAGGACTTAGCTACGTAGCGTGCCACCTAGCTGCCTTAGTCTGGGAGCCTCCCCATCATCCAAGTTCACAAGCTAGATGTCATCTCAGCTCTACATTCTGTGTCGCCCTGCCATTTCCAATCAGTTGCAAAGTCCTAATGATTCTACCTTCATAATATCTCTCACATCTGCTCCTTTTGCTTTTCTGACATTGCCCCCACCCTGTGCAGTCCCTTATCACCTCAGTCCTGACTATTGTGATAGCTGGCTGCTCGGTCTCCCTGCCTCAAGCCTCTCCTCAACCCAGTCCATTCTCTACATAGTTGTCAAATTTATATTCCCAAAGTGTAGGTCTGACCATGTCACTTTAATAGAGTCCAAAGGCTCCCTCCAGGATCAAAAATAAAATCCTACTTGGTTTTTAAAACCATTAATAACTTGACCCCTTCATGCCTTTCCATTCTTTTTCTGTTCTACTGCTTTTTAAATATTCTGTGTTCCAGTAACACTGACTTCCGTCTGTTCTTTTCACATGACACTTCATTTCCCAATTCCAGGTATTTTCACTAGCTGTCTCCTTCACTGGTAGGGGCAATTTCCTTCATCTGAGAGTTCCAAGGATGGTGATCAAATAACAACTTTAAAGTAGGTGTACCCATACCTCCTGTGTATTACAAGGTTTACAGAGATTTAAGGGTATCATTTGAGCAGTCAGGCTTGGCATTAGCCAAACCTAGTGACAACTGGCAACTTCCTGTTTTCCAGGACTCAGGCAGAGGCAAGTGACAGATGAGACAACAGACACTAGAACGGTAGTGGCCAATGACAGAAGAAATAGTTTCAGCTTAGGTTGAAAAGAGGACTATCTATGGCCTTTAGAAAGGCAGTGACACTCAGAGTCCAGCAGAAAGCTATACCTAAGGAGAATTACACGAGGACTCCACAAGAGAAGAAAAGGATTTTCAAGGCCAAGCGTTGGGAGGAGACCCTTGGTGGCACATGTATTCTTTACTACCTTTGTACTTTAAATCTGAGTCTACTCTTCCCTTGAATGGCATGTGTATTTGTGGGAGAATATGACCCAGAATTTTTGGGGAAAACATTTCGTACTGTTTTTGCTACACTTTTTCAATACATCCCTTTCCTAAAAATTAATGGAGCTCAGCTCGTTGATGGATAACAGGAAGTATACCGTCAGCAGTCATGATACAGAAACCCAACCCCTCAGGGTCACCTGATAGAATCCTTATGGTAATAGTAACTGATCTCTGGAGACCCATTCTAATAATGTGAGTGGGAAATGACGCAGTAGCCCTGAAAGGGACACTACGAAAAGAAACAGGGGAAAGAAGAGTTGGTTAAGGTGGGGTGAGGGAGACAATGTGAGTTCAGTTTTGAACATAACAGGATTATTTAGTTTTCATATGTTTATGCTTCGTCCCCTCACTTAGAGGGGACAACTGTATATAGGCACAAGACCATTCCTTTTCATTTTTTTTGTGAGTGCCATGGCGTCAAGAACAGTGCTTAGCACCTAGCACATACTCAGCAAGTATTTGTTGAAAGATTTAAAATCTTTTTCTTATTCTATGGCACAAGTCCCCAGGAAAACAAGACAGGTTTGAATGAAGTTCCTCTTAGCAGAAATTCCCCTTTGTACTATTGAAGTTGACTGGTAAGGCTTGGCTCCTCCAGCATTCTTCAGAAGGAAAAGGAATCATACAATGGAGCTATGCAGAACCTCAAGTATCGCACCAAACCAAATGCACCTTTCTCCTGACTTACATGTAATTTGCATGTTAATATAGCTATCACACTTACCCCACCTGACTGCTATCTCTTGATAGTTTGTCAAATGTTCTTTTCTACCTCTTAAGTATAAAATATTGCGATATTAACCATCTGGTGGAGATAAAGTCAGTATTTCCGGACGTCATTGAGCTCTACTGGATGCGTGCTATTATTTTTCCCAAAATCAAAGCTGAATAATGGGCCCAAAGTAGTAATGAATTGACTGGGTATGTGGATCCTCAGTATCTTTTCTCTATCAAATTGGTTTGGGTACAATTGTAATAAAGGGATTGCCCAATGAGGCCCCAGTTCTTAGAGCATGCACAGATTTGCCCTTCATAATGGGTTACACAGAGTATGCACAGTAGTCCTTGCTTTTTTTCTTTTTTTCTTATTCTTTTTATTGGGGGGTAGGGTGGGGTGGGAAAGGAAAGGCAATCAGGGTTAAGTGACTGTCCAGGATTACACAGCTAGTAAATGTCTGAAGTCAGATTTGAACTCAGATCTTCCTGACTCCAGGGCTTGTGTTCTATCCATTGCACTATCTATCCATAGCTGCCCCATGCCTAGTTTTAATCTAACACAGGGAGGCGTGGGGACCTTGCTTCTGGCCACGGGTAATGAGGTGATAAAGAGTCTCCTTATTTGCTGAAGAGCCAAAATGAGGGTCCACATAGTTTGAGTGAATGATCTCTTTGACATCAGCTGTTAAATGGGGAGGATTGCTATGAATTATCAGATGGGAAAGGAGACACTGCCTTGTCTTCTTCCCGGTTGCCATGTGTACCTGAGTGAATGGCGCCTGTTCGGTTTGTGCTTATTCTTCCATAATTTTAGATGAATGAGTATTTAGAAGTGTAACTGTCCAGGTTATGAATTGTGAATATTTGTAAGGTTAGGAGACCCATCAGAGATCTTTCAGCAATGAGAGTCAATAGCAGAGCCCCTGGAATCAGTTGTAGAAATAGTGCAGTAGCTGAGTTCAGGGAAGAGACAGCTCAGCAATGGATTGACCCTTAAGTTGAGACATTGTGACCTACAAAGAGGTAGCCTAGCCAAGGAATGGACAAGTCATTGATTGTGGATGACATGCTAAGAAACAAATGTAGTGGGAAGCCCTGAAAAGAGGGGGAAAAAGCACCTAAGGCCAGAAGATGTGAGATACCCCTCTACTTTCTATACATGTGTCTGACTACCTTTGCACTGTAAGTCTGAGCTCTTTATGTATGCCAGAGGAGAATTCACCCCATACCTGGGGGAGATTGTTTTGTAATTGCTCTTGCCATGCCTTCTTAATAAATATTCTTTCGTAAAAGTGAATTGATGTTAACTGGTTGGTCAATATGGGGAAAGGAACACACTGGATGGAGGTTCAGGAATTAGAAAGCATAACCCCTCAGGCTTACCCCTAGAATCCTAAAGGGAAGAGTAGTCAGCATCTCTCTGTCAATTCAAGTGGAGAGTGGAAGAATGAACACAAAGTTCACAGCTGATACACAATAATGGAGATTCCTAATTGCGGGGCTTTGTCTTTGTATGTTGAAATACCTAACTGAACTTGGGAAGATGGTGTCTTCAATGGTATTTCAAGGAGCAGAATTAAATACCATATTTAGAATGTGGGCATCTTAGGGTAAAGAGAATGCCAACCCAGGGATCAGAATTACATATTGGAAAAAATGTCAGTACATGACTTCCTGGGGACAAATAACATCTAAAACTTTCATTGTTGTCAGATAAGACAAAGAGGACAGTCTGACAGCTGGTGTGGAAGTATCAGAGATTATGAGTAAGGTAAGAAAGATATATCTAAAACACAAAGAATACCAGGATTGGGTTGTTGTGGTTGCTGTTAATAGTGGACAAAAAGTTCTCAGATGCTGCTGCATGGAAAATATGGCACTTTACTTTGAGGAAGGAGGTAAAGCAACAGTGTCTTCATCCAACGGGTTTTAATAGCAGCTCAATCTAGAGCTGAGAAGCCCCATCCAGATCCAAAATTTGACAATTAAATTCGCTGATCTAAAATGAGATATACAGCCTAAAAGGTTTCTGGAATGATGGTTCTGATAATAAGTGTGAACCAAAGCTCAGCTCCCTGGAATAAGACTTACAGGAAGTTTGGAGAGGGGCTCCAAAAAGGTGTTGGGGAGGGTTCATCCCCTTTTCTGAAAGGAAATGATGTCTCCTGGAGCCTTGATCCAAACCTCAAGTCATAGTTCAGAAGAAAATCTCCAATTTACTAGGATTCTAGCTAGTAGCTGAGAAGAGCAAAATTCTATACAAAGTGAATTGCAAGTTTAATATAGGAACATCATCAGAAACCTGGAAGCATTTAAAACAATGAATTCTAATGGAGTTTGAACAAGGAAGAAGGGAAAGGACTAAGCATTTCTATGGTGCCTTCTATGTACCAGGAACTGGGCTAAGTGCTCTTACAAATTTTATTTCATTTGATCCCCACAACAACCTGTGACGTAAGCACTATTGCTACCCCTATGTTACAATTCAGGAAACTGAGGCAAACAGAGGTTAAATGACTTGCTTGAAGTCACTTGTGTCTTCCTGGGTCTTGATTTCTCACAAAGTCATTAGTTTCCATTTGCTCCATTCTAATTGTTAAGGAATTATTTTCTTCAGTGAGCTGTGGGACCTCCTTTTCCATTTGGTCAATTCTGTTTTTTAAGGCATTTTTCTCCTGATTGGCTTTTTGGACCTCTTTTACCATTTGGCCTAGTCTAGTTTTTAAGGTGTTATTTTCTTCAGTATTTTTTTGTGTCTCCTTTAACAAGCTATTGACTCTTTTTTCATGAATTTCTTGCATCACTCTCATTTCTCTTCCCAATTTTTCCTCTACTCATCTTACTTGATTTTCAAAAAAAAAATTTTGAGCTCTTCCATGGCCTGAGACCAATTCATATTTTTCTTGGAGGCTTTGGATGTAGGAGCTTTGACTTTTTTGTCTTCTTCTGAGTGTGTATTTTGATCTTCCTTGCCATCATAGTAACTTTCTATTGTAAAAGTTTTTTTTCTGTTGTTTGCTCATTTTCCCAGCCTATTACTTGACTTTTAACTCTTTGCTAAAGGAGGGCTCAGCTTCCAGGGTGGAGGGTGCACTGTTCCAAGCTTCCTGGGTTTTGTGCAGCTGTTTTCAGAGAAAATTCTAGGGACCTGTAAGTTTTTAGTTCTTCCAAGGTGGTATGAGCTAAGGAGAGGTGTTTACTACTGTCCTGGCCTGTGCTCTGATCTGACCACAAGCACTCTCTTCTGCCCATGAACTTTAAGGAAGCTCCCTGCTCCACTGTGGTCATTCTCTGAAAAGGATGCATTTAATATTTCTGCTTTTCTGCATTGGATATGCCTTAATACATGGTCAATTTTTGTGGAGGTGCCATATACTGCCAAGAAAAAGACATTCCTTTTATCCTCATTCAATTTTCTCCAGAGGTCTACCGTATCTAGCTTTTCTAAAAATCTATTCACCTCTTTAATTTCTTTCTTGTTTCATTTGTGGTTAGATTTATCTAGCTCTGAGAGGGGGAGGTTAAGGTCCTCCACTAATAGTGTTTTATAGTCTATTTCTTCTTGTAACTCCCTTAACTTCTCCTCTAAGAAGTTGGCTGCTATACCACTTGGTGCATATATGTTTAATGATGATATTATTTCATTTTCTATAGTACCTTTTAGCAATACACAATTTACTTCCTTATTTCTTTTAATTAGATATATTTTTTGCTTTTGTTTCATCTGAGATCAGGATTACTATCCCTGCTTTTTTTTTTTTTCACTTCAGCTGAAGCATAATATATTCTACTCCAGCCTTTTACTTTTACTCTGTGTGTATCTCTCTACTTCAGATATATTTCTTGTAAGCAACATATTGTAAAATTATGGTTTTTAATCCACTCTGCTTTCCACTTCTGTTTTTTGGGACAGTTCATCCCATTCACATTCACGGTTATGACTACTAACTGTGTCTCTCTCCATCTTATTTTCCCCACTGTTTATGCTTTTCTCTCTCCTTTTTCCCTTTCCCTCTTCAGTGGTGTTTTGGTTTTGACCACTGCCTCGCTCAATCTCCTTTAAGCTTCTCTGCTCCACCACTTAGGATCTACCACTGGTTTGCTGAGATGAGACTTGTCTATGGCTTGCTGGGATAGATGCCTCCCATCTTGTACTGCTCCCCTTCCACTAGAGTGAGAGGGACCTTTCCCATTAATCTACCAAGCCTCCCAGGCTACAAGACTGCTTTACCCATATTTCTGCTGGCTCTGCTCTTCCAGGATTTTTCCTGGGGTGATATTTTCTGGGTTTTTAGAGGTCAATAAGGGGGAGTGAGAGTAACTTGCTGCTTATTCTACCATCTTGGCTCCCGGAAGACCATTCCAGTATCTTTTCCAAGAAAACCCCAAATGGGGTCATGAAGAGATTGTTATGACTGAAACAAGTGAACAACATAAACTACATAAAATACACTGGATGGATATGTGTGCATATACATATATACACACGTGTATATATATATATATATATATTGTTTATATAATACATGCAGACACAATATAGGAAGGAGAACCATTTATTGAGGTCAGGGACATTTCTTCATTTTTTGTCTTCATTTCTCCAGTGCCTTTCTTCCCCCTCCATGTGGTGGGAAAGTGGCCAAGACTGACCAGATTGAATCATTCTACCCCTTGAATGATGGCATAGACAGAATCATTGAGGTGCCACCTCAATGCCATTCCTATTTATACAGGATATTGTGCTAACCTAAATGTGTCCTTCTTCTGACTTACATATAATTGCTATGTTGGTGCAAGCTAAGAATTATCCTATCTCAGATTAATACCTCTTGGAAGTGTGTCAGTCTACCTCTAACTATAAAATATTGCTACTCCTAAATGCCTCTGGAGTTGTGGTCAGAGCTGAATGTCTTCTGTCATTCTTTCCAAGACCAGAACTGAACTACTGGGACTCAAAGCAGTGGGAGATGGAGGAGGCATACGTATCTGTAGTATCCTTTATCCATCAAATCAGTTTATGTACTATCCATAAACCATAATAGTTAGATGCCCCAGTGTGGGTCTTTGTCCCTATCTCTTGAAATCCCCAAATAGACTAGAAGACTGACCTCAATCTAAGTTAATTTTGTAACTAGGGTACATGATGTTTACAGCAAATTATCTTCCCTCATCCACCAACTCTACCAAATAACTCCCCTAAAAGAACAATCTCTTTATCTCACTAGTCTAACATATTACAGAAAAATTGCCCACGAAACTTTGTGAAGAAATAAGTCAGTTTTACTAGGACATCAAGTACATGTTTACTATTTCAACATTAACAAAAATACATGCCTCAGGATTATGAGTACCTCTTATTTATGAACTATATTTACTAACAGCTCAGAGAATTATAGATCTGACTCAGTGTGTTTTCCTGTCTCTCCATATGTGACATCAAATTAAATTTCTTCCTTTCCCTTCTGGATGATTCATGATCACCAGAATGAATAGCCAATATTACTCTGTGGAATGAGTCCTGCAGGTATCACTGAGGTGTGTTGAGGTTCTTTGTGCCAACACTAAATGACACCAACCTGGTACATATGGTGGCCTTCCTCTGTCAGGATATGAGCTGGCACTTGCTGCCTGTAAGTATGCCTCTTTCTACCTCTTCTCTGCCCCTACAACCTTTCTAACTTGCTGCTTCTGAACTGCTATGGCCTTGGACACCAGATAAACAAAATTGTTAGAACAAATGTAAAGGAAGAGTATATAAATTCACTGTGAAGACCTGGGGGAGTTTGCCGTGAAATAAGTATGTAAACTTTAATGCGTTAACTTTGTGGTACCATTTTTTTATTGCTTAGGTCAGTTTCCTTTCAATATTCTAGATAATTGAGATTGCCAGGTAGATGACATCTGGATGAGTGAAACATCACACACACGCACGCACACGTACGCACACACACACACACACACACACACACACACACACACACACTGCCAAAGTCCTAAAAGGACGAGTTAATTCAACTGAAAAAAATTTGCATGGTTGGGGTTATCTAGAGGAAAGAAAAACAGCAGTGGACACACTTATAAGTTCACAGGAGACAAGATCCAAGAATGAAGCCAATAATAAACCCCCTGGCTTAAATATCTATATGCAAATACCCAATGTTTAGGTGACAGCTATTCCTAATTAAGGGAGGAAGTAGTCTCACAGTGATCAGAAAGAAGTACAAATTCACAAGCTTCAAGACTAGATAAGAAAGGATCAGAAATAATTGAACTCAATTACCCAGGGTTTGATAAACTTGAGAACTTAGATTACTTGGGGAAAGAATCCTCTACATGACAAGAACTGTTAGGAAAACTGAAAAGTAGTTTGGCAGAAATTAAGTTCAGACAAATACTTTACACCACATACAATAACAAAATCACAATGGTTACGTGATCTGAATATGAAATATCACATAATAAAAAAATTAAAAGAAAGGCACATCAGGTACCTTTCGTAGCTATACTTAGTAGAGAGGCAACCACGAAAGATAGCTGGATAATTTTAGTTACATGAAATTAAACTTTGGGACAATAAAATCAATGGAACTAAGATGAGAAGCAAAAGGGCCAACTGGTGAAAAAAAAATGCCTGCATTAGATATATCTGGTCAAGGTCTACCATCCAAAATGTGTAGGCAACTCACAGAAATACATGAAACCAAGGGTCACTCTTCATTATGTAAGTGATCCAACACATCAGTTGCAAACTATTATTGACGACATGTAAGATTGCTTCAAATCATTACTAATAAAACCAATTCACATCAAAACTATTTGAGGTTTTACTTCATATTTAGCAAATCGGCAGAGATGACAGGAATGAAAATGGTCGATGCTGCAAGGATTGTGGAAAGACAGACACAATTGGAGGTGGAGCTATGGCTTGCTCTAGCCATTCTGGAAAGCAAATTGGAATTATGCAAAGTAACTGATCAAGGTTTCTATAACTCTGTGTGCGTGTGTGTGTGTGTGTGTGTGTGTGTGTGTGTGTGTGATGGATCCTTTTGGTAATCTCTTGATGCTTTTGGAAATATTTTCAGAATAATATGTGTAATAATAATAATATACAGAATAATACATGTGGTAAATAAAATAGTTACAAAAGAAATCAAGTATATTGAAATACTTATTAAATTTTTAAAAAATTCATAGAACCCTGGTTAAGAAACTCCACTTTCCATATCCTTTGACTCTAAGATCCCACTAGGCATTATACCCTAAGGAGGTAAAAAAGAGAAAGAAAGTTCCTTTATGCACCAAAATATCCATAGCACTTCTTTTTATACTAGCAAAAAACCAGAAACAAAGTAGATATCCATTGATTAGGAAAAAACTAAGCAAATTGTGGTTCACAAATGTAATACTGTATGCATTGTATACTACTGTGTTACCAAGTAGTACTATATGATAAGAACTAGTAACTATGAATAATTCAGAGAAGCACGAGAAGACAAATGAATTGATACAAGGTGAAGTAATAGAACTAAGAAAACAATACACACAATTACAACAATATTCTTTCCATTAAGTGGAAAGAATAACACACTAAACCCGAACACCACATAATTATAATGAACAAGATTGGCCCCAAGAAGAGATGAGAAAATGCACCTGCATCCTTTGCGGAGGTTGGGGGATTATGAGCATAGAACGTTGCATATACTGTTAATCCTAGTTGATATACTGATTACTTTTTCTGAACTCCTGTTTTTCCCTTAAAGTGATGGCTCTCTGAGTAGAGGAGAAGAGAGGATATATTTGGAAATGAAACTTATGTAAGAACAAAAGATAACAATAAAATGAAAAAAAAAATCCCACTAAATTCTGAAAGAAATATAAAACATAGTAGAAATTCACATGCTCCAAAGTACAAAAGTACAGATGAAATATAAGAAGCAACTACTATGGGTCTGTTGGCTAGAGTGGTTCCTCCAAGCTCACAGAAGCAAGTTTAAAGGCTGTACTTTTGAGTGGTGAGTGGCGGAAAACAAATGTTGGGTGGTGAGTTGTGTGTGTTTGTGTTTAGAAATTGAGGCTGGGGATTTTTATTTTGGAAGCTCATTGTGATGCCTTGGAAAGCATGAGGTGGTTGGTGAATCATCGCCAGAGAAGGATTGGAGCTGTTCCAGGTGTAATTGTATTATGGTAGAGGCACAGCAAACCCTGCCCAGAAGCAAACTGGATGCAGCCAATAGGGGAACTCTGGAGGGAATTTGGAGAACATAGTGGTGAGACCCAGATGGCTTCCAACAAGTAAAGGGGCAATAGATGAAGAATAGGGAGTCAACATAAAAAAAAATACTACAGATAAATAGGAAGTGACTAGAGACATATCCTGCGCATTCTGATGTAGATGATGTATCCATTTCTAAAAGAACAGTAGTGAGGGAGCTGTGTGTGTATGTGTGTAGGACAACAACAAAAGTGGATGCAAAACCAGTAATGGGCCTTATTTCCTGCTACCCAATTAGTATGTGAAATGTGGTAATTGCTTCATCAGATACTGGCAGGGGGGTGAAAGCTTTCTCTTAGCTCTGGTTCTGAGTGAAAGTAGATGCTTCTGGCCTTAGGTGAAAGTGGGGAGGGTGTTGAAGGAGAGACCGGCTTACTAACAAAAATCATACTGCCTCTGGGGAAGGCAGCATGGGTGAACAGAAGTGTGGGCTTTGACAAGGCTCCCAGATTCTCCAGGCAGATCCTGAAATCTGAGACAGCCTCACTTTCTAGGCAAAATGGTTGTTTTGGTTCTGGTATTTTTTTCCTTCTGGGATGCAAGGGAGCAGAGAGAACAGTGCTGGGATGCTGGGACACGGACAGCTAGGTGGCACAGTGACTAGAGTGCTGGGCTTGGAGTCAGGAAGACCTGAGTTCGAATGTAACCTCAGACTCTTACTAGCTGGGTGACCCTGGGCAAGTCACCTAAACCCATTTGCCTCGGTTTCCTCATCTGTAAAATGAGCTGGAGGAGGAAATGGCAAACCACTCCAGTATCTTTGCCAAGAAAACCCCAGATGAGGTCCTGGAGAGTCAGACAAGTTTGCAAACGATTATACAATAACAACAAGCTGGGATTCGGAGGAACAATGCTGACAATGTAACATCTGACCTGGGAACAAGGAAATCACACCACTGTAGAGACTACACCCTCCCTCTGCTTGGACTATACTTAGTTAACACCAACGTCAGAATCCTGAAGGCACAAAGCAAGTAGCCATTCATGTTGTATTAGGTGGCACTAGAGTATTGGCCTAGAGTCAGAAAGACCCAAGTTCAAATACAACCTTAGATGCATATTAACTGTGTGACCCTGAGCAAGCCTTTTAACCTCCGTTTATCTCGGCTTCCTCATCTGTAAAATGCAGATAATAATAGCATCTAAGTCACAGGATTATTGTGATGATCAAATGAGAATAATTGTAAAGTACTTAGCACATAGTAAGTGTCATGTAAATATTAGCCATTATTATTTCTCTTATGTGATATGATTTGAAGAATGCCAGGAAGACTCATCTGTTCAAAATTACTTCTCCATCCCATTCCTGATACATTAAGTCCTACTAGTAGAAGTGTATTATTTTGATTAATTGTAACAAATTATCAACTGTCTTAATGCAAAGTCTGGGAAGGGAAATACAGTACTATTAACAATTTCTATCACTTTAATGTGAGTTAGTTTGTCAAATCACTTCCGAAGAGAAAGAATGCTTTCAGAAACAGATTTTGGAAAAAAAAATGCTACACTCAGAATTTATTTGGTAAGGTCAATATAGGCCTTCAGGCCCCCCATTACTGGCCTCCCAGTCTGTAACCTCAGATACTTGATACTTTGGGGCTGAGTGCTCTCCAAGTCATAACTAGCAAGCTCTGACTAGTGCATTTACTTTCACCAATCAGAAAGAAGACACATAGTTCATTAAAAAGGCATTAAAAAAAAAGAGAAATGTAATAAAGATACTGACATAATGCTTCAACTATAAACCTTGAGTTTACTCTCTCAACAATACATAAAAACTCAGGTGGGAAGATTATATCTATATAAGCATCATAAGTGAGGCATTTGAATATGGGGAATATGTGTGGCTAGAGCATCTGCATGAAGGGCTTTTGCATACTCTCAAGGACCACCTGTGACCAGGGAGTATGCATGAAGGGGTGAATCACGCCTTTAATACTGCAAAAGTTGCCAGTGTCATCTACTGGTATAATCACAACATTCTGTGCTGGACCCGCTTCCCACAAAGCCTTGCATCTTAAGTGTTTCTTGCTGAGTTATTGTGTCTCGGCTTTAGCAGGACTTCAGATATATTCAGCATGTGTTGTCCTAAATCCACTAGCGATGCTGTGATTAAGAAGTAATTCTCTCATTCAGGAAGTATTATCGCTCTTTCTGACTGCTGATTTGACTTCCTCTTTGGATCTTCTCCTGTGTCTCAGCTGTAATCCTTAGCTGAGGTGCTCTCTTCAGAGTCATCTGCTACCTGGTCCTCCATATGTTGGACATTCTGTGATTGACAAGCCTCTCCCCATGAGGAGGGCTACCATGATCAGCCAATTTTTTGTTTGTTTGTTTTTTAGCAAATAGCTGCGATGTTCTCTGTATCTTTTCTCATTAAGACTTCTTAGTCAATGGATATGAATGAACTCTTGTCAGCTTTCTCAATCATACTTTTCATGACTAAAAATCTTTTCCTCTTAGACAGGCTGCATTGGAGGATAGAAGAAAATAGCTTAAGGTCAAGTCTGCTCTTTTACTGTCATCTTTCCCCTCTCCAAATATATTTTCTGCACATCCTCCTTGGTACATATGCTGCTGGCTCTGTCCCAAGCTAGCATAGGTTGCTTTGTGACATTTTTGGTCTTTTGTATGCTATTAATTGAAAATGAATAAAGAAATCAGTCCCATTATGTATACCACAACCATTACTTTGATGTAGAGGATGTAATAGTGCATGAGGATGTGGGGTTTTATAACACACACCTAAACACAAAAACTAATTTGTTTTCAAATATCTTTCTGTCCTGGATGAGGAAGATATTTTCTTAAAGTGAGACTCAATGGTCATTTACATTTAATCACTTGCAGTCTAACCACAAAATGAAATAGTTATCTATAGACTGACAATATTATTAAGCAGTTCATTGTTGCATTGGCCTTTGGCCTTCAGTTCCTTGACTCCTTGTCTGATCATTTCTCATCCCTTTCTAAACCCTAACCCTAGATTTTCCATACTATCTAGCTTTGCTGACCCTATTCCCAAACTACTGGACATTATCATAGGAAGTAACACAACGAGGCTGATTGGGTCTATGACAAATTCATGCTAACTAATTCCAACTGGGTACTCCCTGCTACATAGCAATCCTTTGACCATTTCCTAAATGATTTCCTATTACACTTTTCCTAGAACCATTTACACCATCTCCCATCCCTTCTTCTCAATTGAGGATGTTACCCCATATTTAACAAAGAAAAAACAAAACCCTGGGATCATCTATTAGGATCTCCTTCTTCTCACATTCCCCTTTCACATTCCCCTAATATATTTCCCATCTATACCTTTGTTCCAGTCTCAGAGGAAGAGCTGGTCCTTTTCTTTACCATAGCCAAAAACCACCTCTAACAGTACAATTGACTTTATTCTCTCCTACCTCTTCTCTAATACTCTCTCTTTATAATGTTCAATCTTTTTCTATTGTCTCTTTTCTCACTGTCTACAAACATTCTTAGATCTCTCCTTTCCTTGAAGAAAAACCCTTCACTTGACCCTGGCATCCCCTCAACATATTCTTCTATATCTATCCTTCATTTCACCAATAAATTATTAGTAAGAAGTTATTTACACTCATTGCATCCATTTTCTTATCTCCTTAATCCCTTCTGATGCATTTACACATAACAATGGGCCGATTGCATCAAACCCTAAAAAACCACAAAGGCTCCTAAATGAAATCCATACCCACATGAAAGAATTCAACCTAAAAACTCACAAAAAGAAAAAAACAACAGATGAGAAATATCTATTGTCTAGACTATGGAATGCAAAGGGGTATAGAACCATAAAACTCTTCCATTGATATCTCTATGGTATCTCTAAGACAGACACAATGGATGAACCTGGACCTGGAGTCAAGTAGGAGGAGGAGAATGGGTTTAGTTGCATTTGAGAAACTACAGCATGATTTTTAAAATTCCAACTTTCTCCTTGTGAAACTAAACACTAAAATACTTCCAGCAATGCTAAATGGCTGTGAGTTACAGAATACTGCACTCTCTGAAGAATTAAAGTTGAAAGCTGCCCAAAGGCCAAAGGAGCAATAAATACTTTAGATTGAATAGACTATAATATTACCAATACAGCAGCTGGGTGGCACAGTGGATAGAGTACTGGGCTTAGAATCAGGAAGAACTGAGTTTAAATCCAGCCTCAGACACTTATTAGTAAGCCTGGACAAGTCACTTAACTCTGTTTGCTTCAGTTTGCACATCTGTAAAATGAGCTGGAGAAGAACTGGCAAACCACTCCAGTATCTTTACCAAGAAAACCCCAAATGTGGTCATGAAGAGTCAGACATGACTGAAACAACTGAACAACAACAACAACAACAAACATTATGAAAGAAGAGCTGTGCAGGGGAAGTGGAGTAAAGGAATCATTAGAGATGTGGGATGAAAAAGAGAGGGTGGGTTGGTCATATATTGCAAGTCCACGATCAATAGGCAATCTGAATGCTGAATGACACAATGTCAAGGGATTCAGAAAGAGATGTCAAGCATGCTGGGAGGACCCCCATGGGGAACTTATGAGAGGGAATGGACAGACGTTGTATGGGATGAGAAGGTATGAATGGGCTGCAATCCTATTTATCAATGAGACGCCAGTTCCATCACAGTGCCAAAATAATATATTTATATAAGACTTTAAGGTTTTTTAGCACTGTTTTTTCTAAGAATAAAAATAAATATGAGTGGAAAATATTAATCAACCAGTCGTTATCAAAATACCATTGAATTTCCTTTTCCAGGAAACTTCATCCATCTACTTTTAAGACCAGAGCTCAGTCATTTGTAATACTCAGATGCCCCCTGGGTTACATTCCATCTTCAGAGGTATGACATTTATACTTTTTCCTCTCCTCCCTCACAAGATTCTTCATCCTATTTCTTTTCCCCTCTTTTCTTTTCTCAGCATTCAGTGTTCTATTTCTTTTTTGCCAATGGGTTAGAAAGGGAGCACTGCTTGGATCTGTTGCTGATACTCTGGGCTAGTAACAATAGCTGCAATTTATAAGGCATTTTTAAGGCCTTACAGTTGTATTTACATCCAATACATCATTTGATTTTTGTAACAACCAGTTTAGGTAGGGTACCCCACCCCCAGCCTAGGGTCTCCACAACAAAGGTCTTCAGGCTCACACAGACTTAGATTCAGTCCTGGAAAGCCTGACCCCACTCAATGGTCAATACTCTTTCTTGCTTTGCCCCAACCCCAGAGAAAACTCAAGGAGACTCACTAAAACGAAGTTTGCACATGGCTCATAACTAGTTTAGCAAGTAAACAGGGTCTCTTCCTGCAAAGGTGCTCCATAGAATGTGGGTTCTAGCTTAGAACATTCTACTTCACTGCACAGAAAACACATAGAATTCATAGGACTCTCATGAAACAACCCATTACAATTTTTACACCTCCCCCAGAAGGTAAAGACCTTTTTGGGAATGGCTGAACAGATATTTAACATTTACCTGTGACCATGGTTACCAAACTGTGCACTATGGTGAACTCACAGGGGTTCAAATGAATATTTTTTCAATGAAACACAGCAATACTCAACATGTGTTAGCAACCGGTACCTTAACAGTTTTATCATAAGTTCTTCATATATTTCTTCTGACAATGTTCTTGAATGTTTGAGATATGGTTTTGTTTACTTGTACTTTCAGATACACAAGTAACTTCTTGTACTTTCTTGTCTGTAGTGTTTTCAGTGGTTGTTGTAAAGCAAGTACCATGTGAAAATCAATGTGGAACAGGAAATGTGAGTGGTGGTGTCCAATTTGATTCCACTGTTTGAGAAATTGTGCAGCATCCAACAGGTCTATGCATCCCAATAGTAATTGTGGTTATGTAAGAATAAAAATATTGTTTCAGTGTAAATGTATTATTCTTCAAACAGCTCCTAAATTGTTAGGGTATAAATACTTATTAAGTTATTTGGACCTAATTACTTAATAAATGGAACTGTTAGGTATTTCTTTTGGTTTAAGGATGCCTTGAAAAAATTACTGAAACACTAGGGCCACTGTGAATTAAGAAAGCTTGGGAACCTTTGACCTAGGACCTTCACTGCCTAAGAAACTCATGGTAATTGTCATAAAAGGTTGGTAGGTTACTGAACTGTTGCAATCTCCTCACATGGCTTTCTTTAGTCCTTCAGGTACAGGATTCTCTTGTGTTGGGTACTTTTTCAATAAGAAAGCTATGAAGGAAATTTTCTTCTGAGGATCTATTGCTCAACTCTGGAATTTAAGAGGCCTGAAACTCAAGGTAAACCTCCAGCCATGAAGTTACTAAGGTCTGGAAGCATTGATTATTCAGAATCAACAGTAACTGCCTTGTACATCTGCTATAAGCTGTCACTGCCACTAGAGGGAGTGGAGAGAAATAGCTGCCCCACATCCTGGAAGTCTAAGGGAGAGAAAATGATAGACTAGATTCCAAAGGCAGAAGTGTCACCAAAGGGAAGAGCCTCATTCTTAATGTCTGCAGGGGAGAGGTTCCTCCAACTAGAGTCTGTCCCTTTGATGCTCAGTCATCAGCTATCTTCTACACAATTCCTCAATCCCAGAGGATCAGTCAGGAATTCACCGTATCCTTCCAGCAAGGGACTGATGCTCATCACCAAAAAAAGGCCAAGGAATATGTTCAACTCCATTCGAGGTTCCTCTTTCTGACAAAGGTCCAAATGTAACTGGATTTCTCTTGATCACCCTGGCTACACTAGGTATAGCAAGTTGTATGATCCCACTTTAGAAACGAGGAAACTGAGATTCAAAGAGGTGATCATGTTTCATCTAAATTATTAGAGACAGGATTCAAATTCATGTCTTTCCTGGTTCATTCTTGCTCTCTTTCCATTTTTTTCTGCTTTCACAACTTTGCTTCTGTTTTTTACTTCAGTCACATTAAGTTTTTTTTTCCTCAGACATAGGTTCTTGCTCCATAACGGTATTTCATTTTTAACAGAGGGCCAGATACATAGCAAAGCTCTCCTACAAAGATATGTTTTCTTGAGGCAACAAGTGAGAGCAAGTCCCACAGAGTATTCATGATCCGTGGTAAGGGACAACAAGCACCATCTGTGTCCATTGCTTAGGGACACTGACCAGATTTGTCTTGACCTTAAAAAAAATTCAAAGATGCTTATACATTCTGAAAGATGTTCAGAAATTGGGATACAAATGAAAACTTTTTATACTAGCTTCCTTGTGTAAATAGAACTTTTGCTTTGTTGAGTAGTCGTATTGTCTATTCTAAAAATATTAATTAGGAACTTGAAATTAAGGCATGCTTCAGTACATATTTCTATCCTAGTTCTTCATAGTGATTAGCACAGGGGAAGCTGGTACAAAGCATGAGGGATCAGGGATGAGTCAGATTCAGAGAAAAGCTGTAAGTCTGAACCATGAAGACATGCTGAAACCAGGGTAAATATGAACAGAAAGGAGATCAAAGAAAACAGTGAGCTAGAAGCCAAATAGCCACATTGGAGAACATAAGTACTAGAAGGCAGGGCAAGGAAGGAGAGCTAGTGAACAGTTTAACATTCTACTGTCCTCTATTCTTGAGTCTTCTAGGCTCCTGATTCTATTGCCCCTCATGCCTTGCCAAATCCCAGTCCTGTACTATTCCTACTATTCACCTCTTCCACTCCTTCTTACATGCTGCTGAATGATGCTGGGGAGAGTAAAAACAACTGTGTTGGCTGGATCAATTACAAATTTATGTTATCTTGTCTCAGCTGGGTCCTCCTTGTAGCAAGGCATTCCATTTACTCTTTTCCTTCCTAATTAATGTTCTAAGACACTCTCCACAGTGACTGCTTCAAACTTTCTCTTTTTGCGTCAAGCCTCCTACACTAACCCTTTCTATCACTCTCTTAGAGGACCTCAACTGATATTTTACCAAGAAAATAGAGAAAATTCACAAGTTTCCTCTTCTCTACATTTCAAAATTGCTTGACATCACCAACTCATTCCATTCTCTCTTCCTTTATTCCAGTCTCTGATGGAGACTTATTACCAAGTCTAACTCCATTTGTATCTTGATCCCATCTCACCTTATCCTTCATACTCATTCTCATTCTCACTCTCTCTCTCTCTCTCTCTCTCTCTCTCTCTCTCTCTCTCTCTCTTCTCTCTCTCTCCCTGTCTCTCTCTCTCTCTCTCTGTATTCTCCCTGTCTGTCTGTCTCTCTGTCTTTCTCTCTATCTCTCTCTCTCCCTCCCTCCCTTTCTCTCTTTCACCCTAACCTATAATCTCACCCTATCTACTGGTGATACTTAAATGTGTCTAGTTATCTTTAAACCTTCAAAACAAAACAAAACAAAAACCTCAACTGACCTCAGTATCCCATTAAACAATTGTCCTATACCTATCTTCCCTTTTGCAAACTCATTCACTTCTAAACTCCTTGAATTCTGACTTCATCATTCAATTGATATTGTTCTCTCTGTAGCAATCAATCATCACCTAATTTCCAAATCCTATGCTTCTTGCTCATCTTCACCCTTCTTGACTTTTCTGAACCATTTGACACTCTTGACCACTTTACTCTTGTGGATACTCTCTTCTCTCTAGGTTTTTGTGACAGAGTTCTCTTAATTCTCCTCCTATATTCTGACCACTCCTCAATCTTCTTTGCTTGATCATTCTCCAAATTTCATATTCTGACTGTGGATACAGCCCAAAGCTCTGTCTTGGACCTTCCTCACTATTCTCTCTACACTCTCTTGGCAATCTTATTAGCTCTCATGGGTTCAATTGTCATTTCTCTATAGATGACTCACATGTTTATACATCCGACTATAGTCTCTCTCTTGATCTCAGTGCCACAATGCCAAATGACTATTGGCTGTTTTGAACTGTATTCAAGGAGGCATCTCAAAGTCAAGATGTCTAAAATACCATTTCCACCCCCCTTATATTAATTCTTCTTCCAAACTTTCCTATTTCTGTTAAGAATACCACCATCTTTCTAGACTCAGGATCATAATCTTGGAGTAATCTTCAAATTCTCATTCTTCCATAGCTGGTGACTTTGCACAGCCCTCCCTCACTTAAATCCAATTCACTTGCATGTCATAGCTCCACCTCCCTGTTGTCATGATCCTCTTTGAGAAGGAAGGATGGACAAACAACAACAACAACCATACTCCCCTTCATACACTCCAGGGTCTAGTCAAATTGACCAACTGACCTGGCTGTTCTTCATACACGAACTCCATCTCCTGTCCCTGTGACTTTGCAAAGGGGGGTCACTATGCTTAGATACTCTTGCTCCTTACCTTTTAGAATTTCTATTTTCTTTAAAGGATCTACTCAAACACCATCTGTTATATAACACCTTTTCTGATCACATCAATTGCTGGTGCCAGCTCTCTAAAATTACCTTGCATTTACTATATACTTATGAGTATGTTTTATATATATATATATATATATATATATATATATATATATATATATACGTATATACATATATATGTATATATATACATATATATACATATATATGTGTGTATATACATGTATATACATATATGTGTGTATATATATGTATATACATATATATATATATATACATATATATGTATATATATGGTCTTTCTTGATGAAACATACATTCCTTGAGGGTAGGGGCTATTTAAGTTTTATCTTAAATTCTCAGCACCTAGGACAGTACCTAGTACTTAGTAAGTGTTTAATAAATACTCTCTAACTGAGATACAAGATCCAGATAAATAGCAATGTAGGAGATGAAAGGTCAGGGGAGATAAATGGAAGCCATAACTGAGAGACTAGAAACAAGAAAGGATACTGTTTGCCTAGCTGGAATGTGAATTTCTTGAGGGCACAGGGACTGTTAAGAGCTTAGCACAGTGAATAACAGGTATTACACTCTGTTAAATGCTTGACTGATTTGTACCCTCAGGGAAGTGATGATCTATCCAGGAATGTGTATTGAGAATGATTAGAAAGCAATATAGGATAATGCAATGGAATTTTTTTAAAAAATTGGATATGAAGTCAGAGATCCTAGTTTCAAATTCTAGCTCTGCTACTTATTACTCTTCATTTGCCTGTGTAACTTTGAACAAGTCACTTAACTTCTCTGCACTTCATTTGAGGAAACTCCATAGTTTTTTTCATTTGTAAAACAAAGGGGTTGGACCAGATGACCTCTAAGGTCATCCTCCAGGTCTAAACCCATGGTCCTTTGCACATAAGAATGTTGTACAAATGAGATTTTGATGCCGTCTTTTTTCCCTTTACTTTTTATTTTTTACTGTTTTTAGGGAAAAAAAAATAGGACCTCCCGAGGTCCTTGATGAATGCCTATTCCTGCTGACATTTTTTAACATCAGCATTTTCCATCATACCAGCGCTTGATGATAAAAATTGCAATGCTATTGATGAAAATGCTGCTGTTCAGCACTCCCAATCTTGATACTGATCTATCTCCTTCACATGCACAGAGCAGCATGTGAGGCATAGTTTAAAGAAATGACATTTTACAGCTCAAAATGGGGGATGATTTGGGTTTTAGGGAAACTGACAATTGGGAGCTAACTTCCTAAGAAGGGTGCAGTGTGGAAACAGACACCTGCCCTTTCCGCCTCTTGTGTACTGGCACAAGTAACCCAAAATTTGTACTCGCCAATTTGTTCCTCATTTGCATCTGTAAGTGCCAGTTGGCAGGGTAAAGCTCATGTTTTTAAACACTTCAGCAGTTCTCTATGCACCCATTCGAGTGGGTGCCTCTATTGAAGTCCTGTTGCAATTTAGTTTGCTTTTTCTGCCATTTCAAAATAGAGTCATGAGTTCAGGACCTCATCCAAGAAGATCCAAAAGACTTTTTTTTTTTTTTGGTGAAGGGTGGGGGCGGGAGTGGAGTTATTCCTCCATCCTATAGCCCATGTCATTGCATGTACAAACATTCTGTAGCACAAGGTCCAGAGTTCTTATTTCATAATAATAGTGGCAGTGAGTACAAGGAAGTGAAATGTCTCTTGGAAGAATTCTGAAAATTGTCTATAGAGGACCAAATACTTGATTATCTTGGCCTTTCTGACATCTGTCAGCATCATGCAATTTTCATTACAGAAATGGAGCATAATTTGTCCATATTTCATTGCTTAGCCATCCAAATTCCTAGCTCCAACTTCTGTACTTAGTTCAACCCTAATTAAAAAACACTAAGGCTGCACCTCTGTGACATCAGTGCTCCATTTTCTTGAGCAAGAAAACAGCGGATACACTTGTGGGCAGAAGAGATATAAGAGCAAACGTGGATTGGTGCCAAAAGACATTTTAGCTTAAGTCTCCCATGAGGACCAATCTGTGCAGTCATAGCTGAGGATGTTTCTCAGAGAAGACAGAGCCTTTGGTTAATGGGTCTGCTCTGCTGCAAAGTTAGTTACAGCAACTTCTCATTCCCATACTGAACTTGCTTCGGCAACGATACATGCATGGCTAGGTCTTTAAGCAACCAGGGCCAGATCTAAGGCCAGGGGAGCCCCTCCTTCTCAGAGGAAGATCTACTTTTATTCTTTCCCCCAGATATCTTAGAATGATGGGGTGAGTGTCAGAATAGAATAGGGGTATACAACACCAGGTTGGGGGTATGTGGATGTGGAGCCACCAATGAGAACTTTAGTAACCTAGATCAGACTTTGTTACCAACCCTTGACAGGAATTGGTCTTTTGGAAAGCCCTTACCCAAATAGAAAAAGAAGATCGGTTACTGAGACGTGGTGAAGAATTGAACCTTAGGGAGTGAGGGTAACAGAGGAGAGAAAAGAATGTAACCAGGGAGGTCAGGGTGAAACAATTAAGGAAAAGTAGCCTTGCAGACTTTTCTTTTTCCTTCATTAGTTTCCTTGATTATATTTCTGTGTCAAGCTAGATGCTTTTTCTTTCTCCTCTTTCTCCCTTTCTTTTTGACTTTGCTTACTGCCTCCATGTGTACTGGGGTGAACTGAGAATCTTGTTTGTAATAGAATTTGTGATAAAAACCTATTCAAAATTCAAGATAGCCATCCCACCATCCTGACATTTAATATAGTAGTCAAAGGTTTGAACTTGATTTACATATATTTACTTGAACCTTACAACAAACCTTGTGAGGTAGGTATTTCAAGTTCATGTCTCCAACTTATAATTGAGGAAACTGGGGCTCATAAAGGTTAATGGTCTCATAACTAGTTAAAAGTCAGAAGTGGAATTCAAGTCAGTGTTTTCTTGACTCTGAGTTTAGCATTCTATCCTCCATGTAATGGCAAACTTTTTGCTCAAGTCAGCAACAGACTCCATAGGTTTCCATCGAATAGGCATAATCAGGGAATGTGGCTCTTCAGCCCACATGGTAGTCAGCTATTATCTCTGGGGTCTGTTCTGTGGAAACAGTAAGACCCTCTGATTTAATAATGTATAGAGGAATTTGTCATCCCTGAATTATCCAGCTTGGCTGTTTGTGCAACCCAAAGTCACTGCCAGACTGCTAACATGCCAACTTACTTCATGTGCTATTATCAAGAACCAAATTTAGTCAATGACTGACAAAGGAATATAAAGCATCTGTTAATATTTAAACTTATTAATCTAGTAGGTAAAAATTATTGATTATTTCTATGGGATTATGGCTAGTTCTTCCAAATGAACAAATGAAAAAGCATTTATTAAGAACCTATTATGTTCTACTAACTGTGCTAAGTACAGATACTCTTTGTCCTCAAGGAGGTTACATTATAATAGAGGAAGATAATACACATAAAAAATTGGTGGCCAGGGAAATGTTTTAGGCAGGAAATTCAGAGGGAATGGTTATTGGTAATTGGTGGATGCAAGCTTTCCAGGAATGGTAGTTTTGATTTGATTACTATTCTCAGTTGGAAGGAAGGAGAGGAAGAGAAGACATTATCACAGTGGTATAGCTGGGGTTGGTTGGGAAGTGGCATGGTGAGCCTGAGTCTGGGTGAGATAAGATGCATGCTTACTAATCAGAAGCCCAGGGTTTCAGAGGTGGGAGAATGGATTCTGATGTGAGGTAGAATTTGGAGTGTAGGCAGCATGCCTCTGAGATGGCCGGGAATAATACCTGTCTTCACACTTCTGTTTTCTGATATGCTAAGTTTAAAACAACAACAGTAACTGCAACCTGGAGAATGGGCATTAAGAAGACAGATTTACAAGCAAAATCAAATGAGATTTAAAATTTAAAAAAAGGCTCTGTCCAATTTATTTCACCAAATGCATTCCAGGTTCATACTTCTCACTAATCTAGAAAGCTGGAGTATAGGTGAATTTTCCTCTATTATATATGAGTTTTCCTGAATAGCTACATGTATACTGAATTTCTAAAAATAAAGTCCTATACAAATACTCTAAATAACCTTGTTATTAAGGGAATTATGTGAGGAGTCCTTTTTTAAAGGGAAAAAATAATTTCTTCGCACCCTCCTTCCTCAATTTATGCTGTGTAATTGTAGCTTTGGGCATCTCCATATTGTCTATGTTAGTTGAGCTCTCTCACTAAAGTTGGAGGCACGCTGACTTCTTGGTAGGATCCATATAGGTGGATTTCCCATCACAGACAGACAAAGATCTATCTATATTATTTACTGGGATGTTCTTTGTGTCTTGGAAAATCAACCAATATTAAAACAAGCAAGACTATCCCGAGAGGGTCACTGTGGGGAGGGAAGTGAGGACCACACTATGCCACTTTCCCCCTTCCCTCAACATATTTTTAAAAGTGATTTTATGAAATTAAAATGAGCATCAAGATCATTCTAGTCCCAGCTTCTTTGTCTTAGGGATGGAGGAGGTATGTAGCAAAGAATGTTGGGAAATAGAGTAGAGGAGATTTTGAACTGATCACCAGTTGAGGATCAGATACATATTTATTTCTGTGCCAGAGACTCATTCTTGACATCTTTCACAGCTGCCAAAGCAGGACAATCACCACACACAGGCCTACAGAGATATGCTCAATTTGCTGGACCTTTGGAATACATCTGGAAGCATGGGGATTATACTATGGCCTCTTGCCATGGAATTGCATTTTATCTAAATTGACCTAGTGTGGGAATGAGGTCACAAAGGAGAGCACAGAGTAAAGAAGGGACAGAGGCTACAAAATGAAATGATATGACATTTTATAAGACAACCACATCTCTTTAGGATGGATTCAAAAATACCTTCAAATCAAAAAAACCTTCTGGAGCTTTTGGAAACTGGTGGTTTACATCTCCCTGGAAGTAATATGAACCTCTTTTTTAGGCGTCAGATTATGTGCGCTCTCTCTCTCTCACTCTCTCACTCTTTATTTGTCTCTTCCTGTCTCTTTCTCTATCTCTCTCTATACCTTTGTATCCCTGTATCTATCTCTGTCTCTATTTCTCTTTCATCTGTGACTATCTATATCTGTATCTTTCTGTCTCCTTGTCTGTCTGTCTTTGCATATTTGTATCTCTGCCTGTCTGTCTGTTTCTGTCTCTATCTCTTTCTCAGTCTCTGTCTCTCCATCTGTCTTCATCTCTCTGTTTCTCTCTGTATCTTTGTGTCTGTCTGTATCTGTCTTCTTGTTTCTGTCTACATCTCTGTATGTGTGTCTCTGTCTTTGTCTCTCCTTCCCATTTTCTTCTTTCCTCTTCCTCTGCCCCTTGGCACAAGCTGTCACTTCCTAGGCCAGGGTTCTTCCTGCTTTCTCCCTGTTCACAAACATCTGGTCCATTTGTCAGACACCATTCTGTTCTAAGGAGATGGCTCAAGACTCCCATTTCTTCTAAGCTTCCCATCTTGTCTCAGCCCTCAACTTAGCATCTATAGTTTTATTCCAGAATCTCAGAGCTGATTTTTCATGCATAGAATGAATAGAAAACTCAACTCACAAAGGGAGTAGGCTCTGGCTTAGTCCTGCTGTCCCCTGATGCTGCCCATTTACTCACCGTACTTCATATCCAATTTGGCCCAGGCAAAATAAATGAATATTTATTCCAGAACCATGGAAAACTGTGCCCTTTGCAACTCCCTCCCACTTTGAGCTGGCTAAAATGGTGAATCTAGCTGTTTTTGCACAAATGTAAGGTATTTGTGTCACCGGCCAGGCAAACAGAGGTTTGGAGGCTGCTGCTGCAGATAATGAATTCCGTCCACTGTCTTTGTCCCTGGTTCTGAAAGACCAACATCCAATACCCCGGTTTGGAAATGTCCGCACCACAGCCAGCATTACCGGCAGACCCTCATGAAGTGGAGGTGGGCCAAAAGGCCCTGGAGTCCATTCCTTGCTATCTTGTGCCCCCTTGTGTTCAGTGTGCCACTTGTGCCTTAGAATAACTTGACCACACATATGGTCACAGTAGAGAAGAATGAATGAAATCCTCTATAATTCAACACCTGCCGCAGCTCATAATGGAAATGAAAATTGCCCAGTTGTATTTTTACCCAAGCAATACAGAAATGCCACCTCAAAAGCCGTCCCACAAAATAGTAAGTGGCAATTCAGCTGCTCCTCGCCAAGAGGAAGGCAGGGCAGAATCCCAACGGTTGATGTGCTCCTTTCTGGGGAACAATCCTCTAGCCCAAGATATCAGGCACAGGGCTTGTTTCACAATTCAAGCATGAATGTGGCAGCACTTTCAAGCCAATACCTTCCCGATCCATTTCCAAGTACCCTAAGCAGTGCCTCTAAAGTATTCCCAAGATAACTTTGCCCAAGATACAACACTCTCTTCTTCATCCCTCTAGGTGGGGCAAGGTCAGGGAGAAATAGGAAATTAAGGTAGGACCATTGACCTTACTATGCTCTGCCCTCCTTTCTACCTATAATAAGGTAGAATAATAATATTAATAAAGGACCAGAATGGTGTGGAGGGTGACAGAGTCAAGCATTCAAAAATATTTTATTAGCCTTGAATGTTGAGCTGAATTTAATAAGATGAAATTTAATATAGATAAATATAAAGCCTGTGCATGACACTGTAATGATTACAAGTCCTAGAATATGGCAGAACCTCCTAGGAGAGACCAATAGTCGTTCAAAGTGATTTGGCCTGACCATCCACACAGGAAAGGTAAGTAGATGAAGAATGCCCATTACCCAAGTAATGGCATGAATTTAGTTCAAAGCCTCATGGAGCTTGTCCAGCATTGCATGGGACATTCAGTATGTTTGGAAAACAAGCTGGGTCCAGAGTTGAACAGAAAGAGAACAGTGGCCTCTATTTCCTTCAGGAAATTGTAAGCTCCATTAACGACCCTAAGCTTCCTACAGGAAAAGAGAACCCATTTTTAAAATGCCAATATTTTACTACTGTATGACTCTGAGACATGGAATGTGACAATTACATGGTCAGACTTGTGCTTTGGGAAGATAAGTTTAACAGTGAAGTGGAGCGGGGAGAGACTTGAGGCAAGGGAGACCAAATAGAAGGCTATTGCAGTAGTCCAAGAGTGAGGTGATGAGGGCTTGCTGAAGAGTAATGGTAGTAGCAAAGGAGAGAAGGGGGCATATGCAAGAGATATTACCAAGGTAGAAAAGACAGAACTGGGCAACATATTGGATAGGTGGGGTGAGAGAAAGTGTTAAGTCAAGGATGACATCTAGGTTGTTAGCCTGAGTGACTGCGAAAATTATGATACTCTTGACAGGAATATGGAAGTCAAAAAGGAAGAAGTTTTTTGGGGGAAATAAGTTCATTTTTTTTTGTTTTGTTTTTAGGCAATTGGGGTTAAGTAACTTGCCCAGGGTCACACAGCTAGTAAGTGTCAAGTGTTTGGTCTGAGGCCAGATTTGAACTCAGGTCCTCCTGACTTCAGGGCTGGTGCTCTAACCACTGCGCCACCTAGCTGCCCCCAAAATAACTTCATTTTTGGATACATTGTAAACAAATCTTAAGTGAGAGGGAGAATCATAGATTTAAAGTTGGAAAGAATCTTAAAAAGTCATTTAGTTTGACATCCAGCACTTAGGACAGTGCCTAATACATAACAGGCACTTAATAAATGCTCATTGGTTTGTTGACTTGTTGATACTTTCATTTTACAGATGAGGAAACTGAGGCCCAGACCATTTCAATGATTTGCTGATGTGGTGTTAGAGGTGTATGGAGAAAAGAAGACTCCACTGTCCTCTAGGACCAGGAAGGATAAGGATGCAATGACATTACAGGATGCAAAAGTCCAGCATGGAAGGACTTAGTTTTAGGGCCACATGCTCTGAGACTGTAAAGATGTATATGTACCTTTTTAATGGATTAGGCCTGTGATTTTATTGCTCGATGATGAAACTCCCTCTACTTATTTAGGTTGGCACCTGCCCTGCAATTTATATTCTCTGAGAGTTTCTTGGAGCATTAAGAAGATATGTTATATTAGGTCTTGATTTATTTATACTCCTTTCCTTTGTTAATAAGCCTAAAATGCAACACTCTTGTGGTCTGTAGCATTTGGAGATAATGTAGAAGGGAAAGTGAGAGATGAGGGCTAAGAAAACATATCCTGAGATCATAGCAATATCAGATGGCACTGTAGGGAGGCAGGGAATTCGATTTCAGGCTTGGGGGAAGTGACAAAATAGATAAGTTGAAAACTTCTGGTGAATAATGCAATAAGATGGTGGACAGTCATTTAACTTTCTGGGCAATGTAGAATAATGCTAGGTGACTCAGTGGGTAGAGTGCTGGGCCTGGAGTCAGCAAGATTTGAGTTCAAATCTGGCCTCAGACACTTACTAGCTGTGTGACCCTGGGCAAGTCACTTAACCTCTGTTTGTCTTAATCCACTGAAGTAGGGAATGTTAAGCCACTCCAGTATCCTTGCCAAGAAAACTCCATGGACAGTATTGGTGTACTATGATCCTTTGGGTCAGAAAGAGTTAGATACAACTAAATAGCAACAAAAAGCAATGCCTGCTTGAAACTGAAATGGCTACTTGGCAATTCACTTTTCTTCTGTAAGAGTGCTTCATGGTACTTTATGGCTCTGTGGTCTGGCAGCTATCATTGTCCTTCAACTTTGGGATCTTACTAACTTCCTCTAATCTTTGGGGATCACTTACTTCAACTCTTCTATCTCTTGGAACTTTGCTCTTTTCTTCTGTGGACACTGACAATGTCAAATAGGACTAGGCTGCTAAATAAAATTACATTAATAAATACAATACTGGCCTAGAACACATGATGTAACTCAGCCTGAAAATTCCTCATATGCAGAGCTTCAAATAATGTCTTTTTTTAAAGCTGCATTATGAAGCAATGGGATTTTTTTGGACTGGTCTGAGAACCCACACACCAATTAAACATTGCTTCTATGAGAAAAATACATCCAAACTGGAAATAAACAACTTGCAGATGAAATTTTGGACCCCAATTGTTGGGCCAAAACAGTCCAAAGGAGAACATTATAGGCATCTATCATTAGTCTTTCATGCCCATAACTTCATCCAAACCACCTGCAGTCCTCCTGGAGACAAGGAGAAGGTGAGGGTCTTGTCAGTCAAAAGGCAGAAAAACCCTAAGTTCTAAGCAGGCTATATTCCAATATGTATACGTACATATTTTTCTTTTAAAAATGAGTATGGGGCAGCTAGGTGGCGCAGTGGATAGAGCACCAGCCCTGAAGTCAAGAGGACCTGAGTTCAAATCCAGCCTCAGACCAAACACCTGACACTTACTAGCTGTGTGACCTTGGGCAAGTCCCTGAACCCCAACTGCCTAAAAAAAAAATGAGTATAATAAAAGTTTACCATTGCTTATTCAATCTTTATTATTCTCTGTATATTGAAATGTTTTGTGTTTTTGATTGAGTTCACAATTAAAATTTTTTAAATTTAAAGTTAAATATGTTATACTGTGAAAAAAGATCTCCAACATACTAAGTGAGCCCTTACAGAGGATTTATAAGAGGAAAGGACAAAAATCTCACAAGGTAAGAAGATACCCTGAGATTGGCGAGATCACAAATCAGTTGAAACATTGAAGAAGAAGAATATAAGGATGTATAGTTTACTGTCTCCGGCCTCAAGGAGATTATCATCATCTCATAGAATAAGACAAAGTACATGCTTTTGGAAAAGTTAAAAAATAAATATTATAAGCAAAGGCTTACATAACAATACATGTCAACAGGACGGCCATAAGGCAGCAAGTGATTGAGTAGCACAGATCAGAGGTGCTGTGAAGCTATGAGTTCTCCTGGATGGAGGAGCAGTCCAGGAGAGCCCAGACAATAAGGGGATACAGAGAAGTTAACTGAAGAAAAAAAGGAATGTCATGGAAGGAGAGCATTGCCCACATGGAGCCACCAAGCTAGACACCCTCAAAAGTGCCTCCAATGTAATAGGAGGAGTTAGCAGAATTAGCCCAGACATTTATAGGAAACAAAAATCCATAAAAGGAGACAAATACACAAATTAAGTGTAAGAAACAAGGTGAATTAGAGACTTTTATGCAAGGAGGCAAATTTGACAACATGGATGTTGCTGAGGAGTCTGGAGATGGAATAACATACATGGGAGATGGCAGATAAATTAGTGTGACCAGGACATACAAGGCATGAGGGGTGGTATGGAATAGCCTGGGGAAAAAAGTGAGTTGGGACCCATAACTGGAATATGGCTCTTTATATGCTTTATGCAAAAGGAATAAGCTAGGTTAAAGGAGTGGGGGAGAGGTTGGATAAAATAGCACTGAATATAAAGAAGATACACAAGTGAGGAAATCTAGGATCTGGAAGGAGCGAGTAGAGAACATTCACATGAAGTTCAATAGGGGTAGAAACAGAAACAATATTGTCACTAGAGTATACTATAGACCACCTGGCTAGAAAGAGGAAATAGATAATGAGTTTGGGAAGCAGATTACAAGCCTGGCACAGAGACACGATGTGGTTGGTGGCACAGGATTTAAATTTTCAATCATATTGCCATCTGCTGAAGTTTTCTATCTGCCAAAAACAGACCAGCTAATAATTTCTTGGCTTGCCTTAGTGATAATTTCATCCTTCACTACATCTCACAGGGTTGTTATGAGGATCAAAGGCGATAATATTTTTAAGATGGTTAGCACAGTGCCTGCAACATAGTAGGAACTTAATAAATGATTGTTCCCTTTCCCTTTCTTCAGAAAGCAAAGAACCAGTGAGGAGAATTTCTATTTTGATGATTCAAATCAATACACATTATTAAGCACCTATTGTGTGCCCGACATGATATGAGGTATTAGGGATACAAAGAGGAAAAACAAATTCCTATCTCCAAGGGGCTTATATTCTACTGTACAGAAACAACCTGTCTATAGATAACTATAGAACATATGTGAAATAAATACAAAGTCATTTGAGTGTAGGGGAGCACCAACCTTTGGCTTTATCAGGAAAGGTTCTTGTAGGAGGTAATACACTGAACCTTGAAGGAAACTAGGGATTCCAATGAATACAGGATGAAGTAATTCAAGGCACTAGGGGTGATAGGGAGCTCATGCGAAGACATGGAGTCTGGAGATGGAATAACATACATGGGAGATGGCAGATAAATGAGTATGACCAGGACATACAAGGCATGAGGGGTGGTATGGAATACTCTGGGGAAAAAAGTGGGTTGGGGTGAGATTTTAGAAGGCTTTAAATGCTAAACCAAAGAGTCTGTGTTTTATCCTAGGTTTTATCCTAGGGGAAAGCCATGGAGACTTCCTGAGCAAGAGTGGGACATGGCCAGACCATATTTTATGAAAATCAATTTAGAATCTGTACAAAGGACAGATTGGAGAGAAGAGGGATTGCGTGCAGGGAGGCCAATTAGAAGGCTACTGCAGTCATTGGTAAGGACTGTAACTGGAACAGAGGACTTGCAAAGAGGGAGAAGATGAGAGATATAAGAGATTTTGTGGACATAGAATCAATAAGATTTTGCAAATGTTTAAACGTAGGGACTGAGAAAGAGTGACCAAAGGAGCTACGTGGCACAGTGGATAGAATGTTGGGCCTGGAGTCAGAAGACTCCACCTTCCTGAATTCAAATCCAACCTCAGATGCTTCCTAGCTGTGTGACCCCAGGCAAGTCACTTCACCTTGTTTGCCTCAGCTTCCTCACCTGTAAAATGAGCTGAAGAAGGAAACGATCCACCACAGGGCCAGCTAGGTGGAGCAGTGGAGAGAGGACTGGCCCTGAAGTCAGGAGGACCTGAGTTTAAATCCAGTCCCAGACCAGACACTTGATACTTACTAGACACAGCTGGTGTGACCCAGGTCAAGTCACTTACCCCCAATTGCCTTTAAAAAAAAAAAAGAGTGAAGAGTCAAGGATGACTTCAAGGTTTTGTCTGGGTAGATGGAAACATGTTGGCACTCTTGACAGAAATAGAAAAGTTAGGAGCTGGGGTGGCTTTGGGCAAAAAGATAATAAATAAGTAATGTTTTGGACATACTGAGTTTTAAATGCCCGTGGTGCATTCCAGGTAGAGATGTACACTTGGACAGAAACCTTGGGTGCAACTACACATAGGATGTGAGAAGGGAGGAGGTCATGGATGTTGATTCTGCAGAGGAAATTATGAAAGATTGTTCTGGGAAGAAGCAGGAGACAGAAGTATCATTAATTCCTAAGAAGAAGAGAGTTATCTGGGAGATGAGAATGGTCAGTAGTACCAGTGCTGTAGAGAGGTCAAGGAGAATGAAGACTGAGAAAAAGTCATCAGATTTGGCAGTTAAGAAATTATTGGTTGGGGGGGCAGCTAGGTGGCGCAGTGGATACAGCACTGGCCCTGAAGTCAGGAGGACCCGAGTTCAAATTCGACCTCAGACCAAACACTTGACATTGCTAGCTGTGTGACCCTGGGCAAGTCATTTAACCCCAAATGCCTAAAAATTATAGAAGAAAAAAAAGAAGTTATTGGTAACCTCAGAGTTTTTTTGTTAGTGATCTTTTTGCCTATGCTATGATGGACATGGTAATAAGAAGTGACCAACTGTGCCATGTAATGATGGATCTTTTTGCCTTGCCTTTCCCTACAAATCCTCCACCTCTTCACACCATGAGATATTAGAGCAAAATTTTGTGTGTTATTGCAAATCCCCTATCGTCAAGCATAGTATCACAGACCCAGAGCCAGAAACCTTAGAAACTATCTAGTCTAACCCTCTTATTTTACAGATGAGGAAACTGAGGTGCAGAGAGTTAAGTGAATTTCCTAACGTCACACAAGTAGTACTCATCAGACGTGAGGTTTGAACTCAGGTTCTCCGACTAGAACCAATGCTTTTTCTCCATCATTCCTCATGTCATATCAAATGAGTATTCAATAGATATTTGTTGGAAGAGAGTTAGATCAAGGACTCAGGGGGTCAGATAACATTGTGTGTAGATGAAATAGCAAGCAGAGGCAGGTTTCTCTCTAAGCAGTACTCATAGTTGTGCCAAACTCCATGATCTTAAACTCTGAAGTTCTCCTGTCCATAGGCTTTTCCCTTTGCCGCCTTTTAAACCTGTGTGTTCTCACTGCAGACTTTGTCCCTTCACCACTGCCTGTCCTCCCAGGGTTCTAGCCCCACTGTCTCAATTGCAGGGCCCACCAATTCAATGTGATATTCCATTCTACTCTCCATCCCCTTGTCCCCTTGTGCCCTGCCAATCCTCAGCCCAGGGGTGCCTCTCTCATCTGCCTCCTCTGTTCCTGCTCAGGACTGCTCAATAAGGTCAGAGCAACAGGGCCAGCTGGTTCCACTACAAATTCATGTCATCTATTCTCAAATGGGCCCTCAATGCTGCATGATAATTCTTTTATTCTTCCCTGATTGATTCCCCATCAGGCTCCCTGCAGCAGCTACTCCAACACTCAAGCCTGCTTTGCCACTGACTCCCAGGCTCTCTCAGCAGAGGATCATCCCTCCGTATCACCACCTGTCCCCTTTTTGGTTCTAATTGTTAAATTAGCAGCCCTTCTCTTTGTCAGAGCCAACCCTTCTGCTTTGCCTGGGATGTTACATCCTCCCAAATCCTCTGGGAGTTTGCCACGTCAATCATTTCCTCTATTTTTCTCATGTTTAGTTTCTATCTATCTATGGGATCCCTCCCCAAAGCCTACAAATATGCCTATGTCTCATCTTCTCATCCTTTTAAAAAAAAATACCTTTTCATTTGATCTTGCCCTGTTTTCAAGCTATCAGCCCTCATCTCCCCCATTTCCAGACCCCCAATGTTTAGTTGGCTAACCTAGAAAGTGTAGTCTATATATATTGCCTTCACTGCCTCACCTCCCACTCAATTCTCAACCTCTTGAAATCTGGATTTAGACCCAAGCAGGAAGGACCCTGCTTACAGTATCTTCCCCTCCAATCCATATTCCACACAATTACCAAAATAATGTCCTCAAGGTACTGGTCTGACCATTCAACCATTCACTCTCCTGGTTGAAAATCTTCAGTAGCTCTCTCCTATAGAGAAAAAAAAAAACAGGAGCTATATCCTGACATTTAAGGTTCCTACCACCTGGCTCCCATCTACCTTTCTAGCCTAATTTCATGACTTCCTCCTTCACAAACTTTGTTCTTGACAAATAGGACTATTAGACGTTCCCTGAACCCAACAGTCCATCCCCTGTCCCTGTGCATTCACATAATTCATTCAACCATTCTAGGAGTGAGTTCTGTCTTCATCTCCATCTCCCAGAGGTCTTGTCTGCTTACATACTCAGATGCTATAGACTTTATGACCTCTTTCTTGATTTTCTCAGGTGTTATATTCCTTCCATCCTCATTTTTCTTATATATGTATCTGGCATATTCTCCTACTAGAATGTAAGCTCCCTGAGGACAGGGACTGTTTGATATTTTTTTCCCCTTTGTATCCCAGATGCCTAGCAAAGGGTTCTGCATATAGCTAGCACTTAAAAGCTTGTTGAATTTGATGTGAAAAAAAAAAAAGAATATACTTCTTTGGCCAGGACCATTGGGTAAAGTTCAGAGGGAGACATATTTCATCTCAATGTAAGGAAAATTATCCTAATGATTAGAAACATATAAAAGTGGTATAACATGTAAGCAATGACCTCCATTTTTCAGAGTCATGTCTGCTATATCGCCTCTCAGGTTTCCAGGATTACCTGAAGGTTTGTGAGTTTTTTCTCTACCTCTTCTGCAACCAGCTCCATCCCTCAAAACTATGTTCCTCTGTTTGTTAGGGACCAGAGACTAGGACCCAAGTTCCATTTAACCACTTAACACCAGGTAGCTTTTATAAAAGGATATTTACCTCAAAGATATAGCAAGAACAAAGTATAAACATTTCTTCCAGCACCTCTAGGGGATACTCTCTCCTATACCATGTAGGTCTCTGGGGAGTAGACTTGAAAGTTGGTTCAGTTCTTACCTCGCATTGATGCCACAAAGTTTGTGCACAGATGTGGCATGAATATCAAGCAAATTCTTCTGATGAGTTGGGGTCTTTGCTCCTTGGGACATTGATATTGCCCCAGGATGAACAACAAGGCCAAGGACCCGGGATTCTGCTTCTTGGGGGTCACATAGCCTCCAAGGGTTCCTTTACCACATAGTCTCTCCTCTGCTGCTATAAGAAGAAAAAGTCATAGAGTTCCCCCAGACACAAACATAACCAAGAGAGAGCTCAAGCTAACAGGTCTTTTTGAAGATGCCAACAGTTCTGGTCACACAAGCCAATCAAAACCAAGCTCTTCCCGACCATCTGGGGAGCCAGCCAGAACCAGTTATAAACGTCTACTTCTGCCAACAAGGTTCTTCCAGAAGTTATCTCCTACAAAGGCTTCCACGTGGGTAGGTTGCATCAGCTGAGCAAGCTAATGAGGTCTGCAGCTCCTCAGACGTCTCCCAAAGCCTTCCTTTTATAGAGAGCTCAGAACTTTCTGGGTAACTCTCCATTTTCCATCAGCAATTCTACTTGGTTTTGATTTTATGGAATATTCCTTATATAGATTCCCCACTTCTAGATCATAGGTCATAGGACTTAGAACTAGAAAGAAACTTTAAGATGTCTAGCTCAACCCCATAATTTAAAATAAAGAAACTAAGATTTCCCAAGAGATGAAGTAACTTGACCATGGTCATGTAGGTAATGAGGCAGATTAGTAAGGATCTAAATCCAAGTTCTTTGCTTCCAAATCTACTCCTCATTGAACTCCATGATGTGAGGATCTCTGTGGCCTTTCCCCTTTTTGAAAGTCTATGAAACAGGGAGCTATGCTATACTAAAATTTGTTTTTAAAAAGTTAAGGTTTGCTTTAGGCTGAGGTTTTTCTAACTCTAAGCCCTTTAACAGAGAACAGCCTGTAATAGAGAACAGAGGTATCTAATCTTGTTTTAGTGATGACTGATGCAAATTAGATCATTTGGTTCAAATTAGAAACATCAGCTCTAAGCTTCAAAAGGCAATGAGCTAAAGTTATTAGTTTTAGAGAGGCAGTCAGGTGTTTGAAAATCTTTTCCTGATTGGAAAAGATCAGTCATGGGATTTGGCAGTACAAAACATAACAATAACCAGAACTAAAGTAAAAAAAAATAGTAATAACACTCTTGTGAAGCTTTCTGGTTTAGAAGGGCCTCCCTCCTTTTTGTTTTTATTTTTTTTTCACAACAACACAGCAAAGGAAATAGTTCAAGCATTATTATCCTGATTTCACACAGGTGGAAAATGAGGCTTGCCAAGTGAGAACCTGATTTGGACTAGGATCCTATGATTCCATGAAGTGACTTGCTGATGGTCATACAGCTGAACCCACCTCTTCTGACTCTTACATCATTGTTGTCCAGTCATGTCCAACTCTTCATGACACCATTAGAGGTTTTCTTGGCAGAGATACTGGAGTGGTTTGCCATTCCCTTCTCCAGCTCATTTTACAGATGAGGAAACTGAGGCAAATGGGGTCACACAGCTACTAAGTGCCAGAGGTCAGATTTGAACCCAGAAGGGATCATCTATTTTGATCTGGAAGGGTCCTCAGAGGTCATCTAGTCCAACCCACTCTTTTTGCAGAAGATGTATTGAAGTCCAGAGAAGCCAATGACTTGCCTAAGATCACAGGTAACCATGATCTTTTCTTTGTGCTCCTTATCATGAAAGAAAGAAGATAGAACAAACTTGATTATTCACAATAATGATATGAGTGCAGAGAGAAGCATTCTAACAGCTTTTCTGTGATGAAAGCAAAAGCATCCGTAGATAGGATTCTCTATTAGAAAAAAAAGATTCAGAGGAGTTATTAGGGAAAAAAAAAGTTGCTGAGTCATTCCAGACTCTCTGTGACCCCATATAGGGTTTTCTTGGCAAAGATACTGGAGTGGTTTGCCATTTCCTTCTCCAGCTCATTTTACAGATGAGGAACCAAGGCAAATAGGGTTAAGTGACTTGCCCAGGGTCACACAGCTAGTAAGTGTCTGAGACCAGATTTGAACTCAAGAAGATGAATCTTCCTGAATCCAGGCCTGGTGCACTGTCCACTGCCCTTCCTAGCTGCTTCTGGTCCTTTGAGGGAAAAAAGGGATATCATTTCATATAAACTCCTCTTTTTTACAGATTCAAATCAATTTGTAACCAGCAGAAGGTATTGTTGGCCACTTGCCTAATTCTGTTTACCAATTGGGACCAAGAGCACTGTTTGTGCCGTATCTGCCCTAACAAGCCATGGATTACCTGAGAGTTCTCAGGGAAACATAGAGTCCCTTCTCTTCGTCAGAGCTGGTGACCTCTATTTCCCATTTTTTGGATTGCAGTGCTAGCCTCATTAGTCTAAAGATGTGGTCTGTGTTTAAATAGCAACTATCTCTGGTCTCAGCGCCCAAACACTGGGAAAACTCTGCCATCTTCTCTTCATGATGTCTTGAAATAGACCCCAAACACATGAGCATGCCATAATGTAGTCAATCATACGAGCAACATTTGGCTGTGTATACTTCTTTACCCATGCCCATAGAAGCAAAAGGAATAAAATCAAATATGTTGAGGCAAGTACCATGTGGGCTAACACATCTATAGCTTCTTCCAGATCCAGACAGCCCTTGACCAGTCAGTATAAGTGTGCCCAAAACCAGGAGTTCAGGGATGCAATTCAGGCGTTTAGATTCAGACAGGGATTCCCCCCCTCCATCAGTTATACCTATTGGGAACTAGCAAATTTCCTCAGTACCATTCCATTCCTGCTGGCCTCTCTGCGAGTTAACATCCAGTCAGTTAAAGTAACTCAGGATTGGAGGTGCTGCTTCCTCCACTGACTGTTTATCCTCATTCACCACTCTGTCCCCTAGTCAGATTCTTATTTCTGTTTATTCTCCTGTTCAGTTGGTTTATTGGATAGTTGGATAGGGAAGACCCAGATCACTGCATGAGTTTTGCATTGATTTGGAGTGGGGGAGTGGGGTCAAGCCCAGAAATGAAGTAAGACTCCTCCAATGCCTAGCATCCCTTCTCCTCATTGAATTTCCTACACCTCTGCTTCCTAGGTAAATTCTAAAAGGCATGGGCAAATAAGCTCTGCCATGTGAAGTCTAGTCACTTCAATTTAAAGAAAGCATAGGAGACAGAAAGGAGTCTGAGAAAGACCACTTAAGCAATTAAGGCAAAAGAAGGGCTTCTTTAGAAAGATATCCTTAAAAAAAAAAAAAAAGAACTCTTCAGGATGGGAAGAGAAAAGATGAGAAGTAACATAATTGAAGTTTATAAAATCCCCCAAATACCTTCATGCCATGCTCCTGTGGGCCAATCTATACCTCTGACCAGGACTTCCAGCTCTCACTCTGTGACCTTGGAGCTCTGATTAATAAGCATTCTCCACTTCTAGCTAAGATCCAGACCTCCCATGCTGCTGCTGTTCAGCCACTTTCATGCCATTTGGACACATCTCCTCTCCTATCACTTTCCAGTTCTGGCTCTGAAAAGAGTAACAAATCAACTCTACCCTTCTTGGAAAGATCATGTCAAGCAATTTTCCTATGATTCTACTCACAATCCATAGGACTTTTCTGACCCAAACACCCTTCCCTACTCTGTGTGTGTGTGTGTGTGCATGCATGCACATGTATGCATTGTCTACAGTACATATTGTATTACATACCATACAATACAATACACATACACAATACATAGGTGTATGGGAGATCCTTGATGTTTTTGGTCATTTGATTTCTGATGCTTAGCATGGTTCCTGGTTCCTAGTAAGCTCTTAATAAATGCTTTTTCATTCATTCATTCATTCATTCATTCATGAAGGGTGTGAGTAAGGCAGTGATACTAGCATACATTTCTTAAGTGCATTAGGATTAACAGTGCACTTCCTTGCGCAATAATTCATAGACTTGGTTCACCAAATCCCAGAATTAACATCATTAAAAAAAAAGGCAGATTATCAGACTTAGGGCTCCTAGATAGCACCTTGTCTAGTTTTCTTATTGGTGCCCCTCCTCACCACATGGAGGTTCAAGCGTTTTCAGACCAGCAAAAATAAAATAACTACATAGGGATGGGGAGTGAGGGGAAGGAATACCTTAAACTTATTGGTGAGAGATCAAAAATATTAAAGGGCTCAAGAAGTATTTGTACAAATTCAGGAATGACAGATCCATAATCAGATCAGTTATTAAAGGGAACATCTTTAAATGTTTGAGACTGAAGCCAGAGACCTTATTACCTACCCTTATTTGTCCCTTGGTATCACTGTCAAAGACAAACCTTGGTTTGATCCTGTGTGGCAATTCTAATGTTTTTGTGTAATCAGCACAAATCATAATTTCAACAAGAAACTTAAGAAAAGGAAATCTCAAGAGCTTGATCTCTATTTGGCTCAGCTTCCATTTTGGAAAGAACTTTGAATTTGAAGTTATTGAACCTGGGGCCAAAGCCCAGCTGTGTCGCTATGAGATTTCAGGCAAGTTATTGCACCTTTCTGAGAGGTGGCTCAGTGGGTAGGACCCTGGGCCTGGAGTCATTCTGACTCCAGTTTAAATCCAGCCTCAGACGCTTACTAGCTTTGCTACCCTGGGCAAGCCACTTAACCTCTGTTTGCCTTAATCTACTGGAGAAGGAAATGGCAAACTACTCCAGTATCTGCCAAGAAAACCCCAAGTGGGGTCATGAAGAATCAAATACAACTGAAATGACTGAACAACACTAACAATAAAATGGAATCACACTTACACTCTCTACCTCATTGTGTCGTCATAATGCATTTTAAAACTTAAAATACCATATATATGTAGGTTGTGATTTTTGTCTATCTTGAATTCCACATTTCTATATGATAGTGCAGTTTAAAAAGGCAAAGGTCTCCCACTGCATCCAGGGGCATCTCCAGTCTCCCTTGCCACTGGACCCACCCTTGGTTTATCAAGCTGATGGGATATATCAGTTTACTGTTGTCATCTAGACTCAACCTATATCTCACTAAATAAAATACTTTCTAAATGGTACTGCATTCTTTACAATTTTCATTGAAAAGTTCTTTGGTTTTCTTGACCTCATTCACATTTGGAGTAGAAACTTTTAGTAAGAGAATGCAGCATTTGCACTAAGTAATAGGCATGTAATTATACCAACATTCTAAAAACGAAGCAAGAAAAGCTTTCAAGAGAAAAGAAATTCTAAGACAAGCTAAGCTGTTGTCAGCATCAATGCACTTGCCACTGAACACGTGCATACACATATTTATGTCAAAATGGTGGGCTTTAGCACAAGTGCTACAGGTATTTTGTTTTCACTAGTTTTATACTTTTTACTCTTGGGAGAGTTAATTACAAACAATTTAATTAAGATGTCTTACTCATTAATGTTCTAGTAGCTTAGCAAGTTTGGGTTAGCTCAGCAGGTTGCAAAGGTTTAATTTTATCAGTTATCTTCCCATTAACTCATACAGCATCAGTACTGTGCTTGTTTTTCTCCTTCCCTGCCTGGGGTACCTAGATAGTTTAAAATATCATTAAGACTAAGAATTCAGGAAGAACTCTATTTTCGGGTTGCCACCTGGTCCTAATCAGACCTGGCTTTCCATTTCAGATCTTAGGAATACAAGATCAAAAGATATGTGTGTTAATTCCTTCCCAATAGGATCAGCCTAACAGAACCAGTCAATCATCTTTTGCTGTATTATAAAAATGTTCAAATCTGGATGCCCATGAATATTATGGGAAGTATAATTTACAAGAAAGGCATAATTCTAATTTCTTGGCTACTTAGGAGGTGAAATGTTGAATATTGTGGCCAAGATACTGGAGAGATTTGCCTTTTCCAGCTCATTTTATAGATGAGGAAACTGAGGCAAACAGGGCCGGATTTGAATTCAGAAAGATGAATCTTCCTGACTCTGGGCCCAGCACTCAATCCACTGAGCCACTTAGCTGCCCCTAATGTCTGCAGGAGGAAAGAACAACTAGACATTTATTGAAGTATCCCTTTATTTGTATTTTAATTCTCAGAGATACTTTTAGTTTGTCATAGTTTACACCTTAATGCTGGTGTTTTTATTTGAATGTACTAACACTGTCTACCTCTTTATGAAACACAAACATCAAGAAATTAAAATGTTTTTGTTAGATTCAGCTTCATTAATTGATTCTCATGACCTATGATCTGGCACAATATATTGGCAAACAATTCATTAGCTTACAGGGCAAGCAAAGAAGACTCCATGAATTATTAAGTTTTTCTTCCTCCCTGTGCATATTAGTTTTGTATTCTATATTTAATCAAAACATGCTAATGTTTACTATGACCCTTCCCTCTGTACTTGAGTATGGATGTACAAGTTCTAGGTTGTAATCATTCATTTATTTCATTTTGCAAGATGAAAGCCCTAGATCGAATGAGAACTAGAATTCATGATCTTGTGGTAATTCTTTCCATTTATTTTTTTACCAAGCAGACCATTGGCATAGTTTCCGTACTGGTCAGTCCTTTAAGATCTGGTGGTATCCAGTCTGGAAACTATAATTTAAAGGAGTCCATCTATTATGATTGTACAGGGGAAATCAATGAAGAGCAAGGACCATCACCGGAGATAGCTTTAGCAAACTTCATTGTTACTCATAAGAGAGGGAGGAAAATAGCTGCTAATGAGGACGACCTCAGTGGGAGGCCTCTAAGTCCATGTAGCATGGGGAAGGGTGGGGTGAAGAAGGTATCTATGATTTGGGTAAAAGCCCAGAGCCGCTCAGGGCTCCCTCACGCATGCGTCATCTGAGACAAAGTGCCAATATGATAACAATGAGAGACTTTCCTCATCTATAGGACCAATAAAGTGAAGGTATTTTAAAATTACTTAATAAGGAGGGAGGAGCGAGGAAGACAGAAGCAAAAAAATTAACCTTAGAGGTACTACCATTTCAGCAGGAGGCTGAAAAGAGCTAATGCCAAATCTCTGATTTTATTAGCCTTGGTGCACTTGCATCCTAGGGAAATGGAGCTATATTACACAAACCTGTTTTCCCAAACTCACAGTGATGTTTGCTATTTTATTTGCAATATAATTACATGTCTAGTGCTAACTGAATAAGGGTAGGTAGGTGGTACTTTGAATGGAGGTCTGGGCCTGGAGTCAGGAAGACCTGAGATCAAATCCAACCTCAGACACTTACTAGCTGGGTGACCCTGGGCAAGTCACTTAACCTTGCTTGCCTCAGTTTCCTCATCTGTAAAATGAGCTGAAGAAGAAAATGGCAAACCACTTCTGTATCTCTGCCAAGAAAATCCCAAATGTGGTCATGAAGAGTTGGACACAACTAAAACAACTGAACAGCAATAAACTGAATAAAATACACTGAATGTATGTGTGTGTGTGGGGGGGTGTGTCTGTGTCTGTGTGTGTATACATATATACACATGTATATATATGCATATTTGTTTATATAATGCATGCAAACACACTATAAGAAGAGAAACCACTTATTTCTTTATCCTTTTGTCTTCATTTCTCCAGTAACTAGCACAATGCCTTGCATATAATTGGCACTTCATAAATGCTTGTTTAATTAAATTATTGGCTTTTACCAAAAAAGAACATGCCCATTTTTCACTGTCATGAGCCCATATATAAAAGAGGAAAATAAAATTAATAAACTTAGAGATTCCAGATTATGAGTTATGGTCTAAGAGTGGTACATACATTCACTTGGAGGGACTATGGTTAATTAAGGACTCTTAATCCAGGCCTCCTTGCACTACAACTCACATGATTATACAAATTATTTTAACAAAACAAAAACCTCTTTATACCATTAAATATTTTTCAAATATCTACCTCCTTTATGTCTTTCAAATATTTCCAGTCAGGCAATGTTCCTGTTCATTGAAAATGAGATCATAGATACCCAAACATCAAATCAGCAACGATGCCCATTCTTGTTTGATAAAGAACTGCATTGACTATAATGGACAAGGGTCTCAAATTCTTCCTTCACTATATGGATTTATCCAGACAATTTGATCCTATTGAATTTTAATAAGACAGAATTTAGCTCACGGAAACTAAAATTAGGGCTCCTTTTCCTATCCAATTTTTACGAGCACCTTTATAGAAGCCATTCTTCTCAAATAGTTTAGAATCAAAAGCAATGAAGAAAGCTGCTGCTGCTTACTAAAACCCTCTGAAAAAACAATGATTTTTGCAGCTGAGAAAAAAGACGGAAATGAGCAACATTTTTGGTGCAGTGCTGTGAATTTGTAGCATAAAGCTGTATTTTTTGGCCGTGAAATGCAGAGGCTGGATCAGTCCTGTGAAGACATGAGTCTCCCCCACAGGATTCTGGGAAATGGAAACTGGTAAATACCCACTGCCTGTGGGGGCGTGTCTTTGAAACAGTGGCCATTTTAAAATGCCTTCAGACCCAAAGTGGGTGTAAATAAGGCCTCATCATTTTCTTCCTTATAGCTTTATGATAGTTCATCTGAAGGGTTGGCAAGCTTTAAAAAAGGGTAAGCCTCAATGACAGCTCATTTACTTGTGTTTTACCTGTTAGAGTTTGCACTCAGTGGTTGCTGGTGGTAGAAAGAGGATGGGGATGAGGAGGCTGAGTTCTGTCTGTCCGCAGACTTCAGAGTGAAAGAATAAATTCCCACATATATTCCAGCCACTAAAGACTCTTGGCAAGCAGCCACAGCAGCATCAACTGGTGGTCCCTATGCCAAAGATGCCAGAGTCTGATGATGCCTGGATTAGCCTGCTGAATGGCTGAAAAATCATGTTTGCTTTAATACATTGCTGAATTGCCAGCATTCAGATTTCTAGAGCCTTGCAAACAAAAGGTTATATGCCCATTACCATATAGGTCAGACAAACTTTCATGATGCTTGCCCGCTATTTTGGGCTTCTTACTCTCCTACTCCCAGAATTCAGATCATCCTGAAAACTTCTTGGTAAATTAATTACACCTTGTTCTCTGGGGTCAAATGGCCACGTCAATGGATGCTTACTTAGTAAGCGGTTATTTTATGTCCAGCACCATCATAAGTGCAGTGGGGAATGTGAAAGGGGCACCGTATTCCTTGAGAATGTACATTTTGCTGACAACCTTGCAATCTTTTGTTAATTTGGGAATGAAGGCAGAATCTTGTGAGACAGCATGGTATAATGGGAAACATACTAGACTAGGAGTCTGCCACCTAACTCCTAATTCGTTCATTACTTCTGTATGACTATGGGCACATCATTTACTATCTCTGGGCCTCAGTTTCCTCACATGAGATGGTTGAACTAAAGCATCTCTAAAGTCCTGTCTATTTCTAACAATCTTTGAGCCTGTAACTCTTAGGGCACAAGGCGTGTTTCTTTCTAGCTCCCATTCAGCCACAAAAGAAGTCTTTATTTTAAACTCTCTTGTCCTTCCTTTGCTGGGTGATCTAATTTAAATGCAAGGAAGTCTGGCATGTTGTAAATGCTAGCTGGCAATCTAAGCGCATTTTCATTGACTTCATAGGATTCTTTGCCTCCCTCAAATATTTTGGATACAGAGAACATGGCACAGTCTCTCCAGTCAGTGCTAATGATGAGCAGAACGCCATAATGGGGGGCATGCTGCGTGCAGACAGAGAGAAGTCATGTAAATGAACACGAGCCTCCCAAAATGGATACCGCTTCCAAAGCTGCAAGGCTGGCGACCGACCGCGAATGGCAAAGACTGTGACATCCAAGTGTCTGAGCTCCAGTCAAAGGCGATGGAGGCTGCCAATCGGAGACAATTAGCAAGCACGACTTCTCAATTGTGTTGACAGATGAGGGGAAAAAAATCAAATAGATGTGAGAACTGTGTTTATCCTGCTGCAGTGTTTTGCAATATTATGTCTATTGATTTGCTTTTTGTTTCTGAGTTATTGGGTGGATGGTGTGTTGCTCTGCCTATCAAACCAGGCAAGCTTGCCTTCACAGCTGCTTGTCAAGGGAGAATTTCTACACAAATCATCCAAACCAGTCTCACTGGGGACATTAGGCCAAAGATATTTTGTTATGATTTAATGAAAGGGGGGGAGAACTACTATAACATGTGGCTCAATTTTCTTTTCATAACAATTGGTTATAGCTTTTGCATTCTGTAGTGTGGGGTGGTGTGTTCCACTGTAATTGGTTCTGTAGGTTTTTCACAATCCAATAAGTTAGATGGGGGCTGGGAGGAGATGTAGCTTTGAAAAACTGAAGAACTCTGATCAATGCAATGACAAATCATGATTCCAGAAGACTTATCATCAAACATACCTCCCACCTCTTGGAGGTGGAGGTAGGAGGTGGAAAAGTGACGGAAAATAGTTGCAGAACAATGCATACATTTTCAAACATGACTATTAGAAAACAAATTTGTTTTGCTTGACTATGTTTATCATAAGGCACAGTTTAGATTTGGAGAGAGGAGAGATTAGGGAGCAGTGGAGAGGTAGTAATAGTGATGAAAAAAGGGTAGAGATTAGGAAAGAGAAGTGTCAATTGATTTTTTTTTAATATGAGGAAGCCAGAGAAGGACTCATAAAGGCACAAAAAATGGCAATGTTGGTACCGCTACATTACCTTCAGAGTGTGTTAAAAGAAGCAAGATGTAAATGATGGATTCATGGCTTCTTGTACAACCCCTATTTTCTGTCTTTTTAATATATAGAAATGTTCGCATTTGTTGATGATTTTACAGTTCCTATTTTAAAATGAAAATTTTTAAAAATATATTTATAGAAATCAGAGTATCAATTCAAAAGTTAGTGTGGAAGTGAATGAAGGGGATGAGCTTGGTTTTAGATATTTTGGGTTTGAGGATAGAGATGTAGAAATGACCAGCAGGCAAGTAGGGATATGGCTGGGGAGCTTGAGAGAAAAGTAATGTTTGGAGATAAAAATCTCTTGGGAATTAACCACCTAGAATTCATAAAAAATGGCAACACTGTAGGATGAGATCTCCAGGGGAATATGTCATATTACCTGATCTAGGGATCAGGAACAAATTGGTGGAAGGTTATTCTATAAAGGCTTATGTAGAAGTTTATTCCATCCTACACAGGAGCATAGAAGAATAATTTCACACCATGCCAAGGTAAGGAATATGTGTATAAATGGAGTGTGGCAATCTCTCAAAAGCAGAAAAGTGGAGCCTAATTTTGCCACCTAGGCAAGGCTTGAGAAATAGGTGAAAATGGCATTAGGACAGAATATCTCCATATTACTTTCCAACTTCCAAGGCCTTCCAGTATATTATTCCTAAATTCCCAATCTGTCCCTGTAGCCTCTTCCCAATAAAATCTTGCTAATCTCATAAACTTATCCCAATGAATGTATTGAGGTGAACTATGGCTTATTATGTTATTAGTCTATGAGATATTTATATTTGAATAAGGAATCGTGGCACTCAATACCTCAATCAAAAGGAACTTATCAATCAGGCCAGTCTTTTACTCAAATCCTCCAATAGTTTTCCATTACCCAAAGAATAAAGCTCAAGCTCTTAGCCTGGGCACTTAAGCACCCTGGGCTATATGGCTCCAATTTACTTTTTCAAAATCATGTCACACAATGTATCATGGCTCTTGCCAAAATGAATTACTACTTGTTCCCTAAAAATGTATTTTCTCACTCCCATGTTTTTGCTTACGTTATTCCTTATTCTTAGAACTCTCTTCCTTCCATTCTGTTTCCCAAGATTTGTATATTGAAAATCTACTCAGCCATCAAGGCCTGCTTAAATTTCCCTAATTTTCCTCAAAAAGAAAGGATTCATCCCTCTCTGGGCCCCTGTAGGCAGCTATACTATAGGATAGATAGATAGATAGATAGATAGATAGATAGATAGATAGATAGATAGATAGATAGACAGACAGACAGACAGACAGACAGACAGACAGACAGACAGACAGACAGATAGATAGATAGATAGATAGATAGATAGATAGATAGATAGATAGATAGAAAGAAAGAAAGAAATAGAGCACTTATTAAATGTTTGCTATGTGGCAGGCACTGTCGTGGGCTGGGAGGTGGGATACAAATACAAGCAAGCAAGAGAGTACTTGCCTTCAAGAAACTTACATTCTAATGGGAAAAGACAACATATAAAATGGAGCTGAATAGAAGGGGGTAAAGTTGGAGATGGCCAGCAGATGTTGTAGAGGTCAAGTTTCAGGCAAGGTTAAGTGGAAGTAAGCTTATCAGAGCCCAGCAGCCAAAGGGCAAAGTCGAAGATTCCAGTGAGAAAGAGATGAGGATTAGGATCAGTGTGCAAGCAGCATGGCATGGAGAAAGGGCTGGAGTGTGAAATTTGCACTGGGATTCTGGAATTCTGGCTGCTTCTGACTATCTGTATGACCCTGGGTGAGTCACTTAGCCTGGACAAACCTGAGACTAGAACCTTAAGTTTTTTGGTAACCTCTTCTACTTTTTTTGTTTCTTTTGCTGAGCATAAGTGGACTTTGTCACAGACTTGGGTGGTCTGGAACCATTTAGAACCATGCCTGACTGACCACTTTCTCCAACTACACCATTCTTGGAGAAGATGACCACTCACAGGAGGATGAACCCAAACCATGCCTTGGCTTACCCGAAGATCTGAACTTGAAAGAGCTTTCAAAAAGTGCAGAGCCAGGTGGATATGAAATGCCTGTTTAGCAGTTCTGGGAAGTTTTTCGTAGTATCATGTTTTAAGTATCAACCTCCTGATATAGTATTACAGGAGTATGGTATTACTGTTTCATGTTTTAAGTCAGAGGTGGGGAACCTGCAGCCTCAAAGCCACAAGTGGCCTTCTAGGTCCTTGGGTATGGCATTTTGACTGAGTCCAAGTTTTACAGAACAAATCCTTTTATTAAGGGGATTCCATCAAAGGGCCACACTTGAGGACCTATATGACCATAGGTTCCCCACCAGGTTTTTAAGTCTTTGTCAACGAGTGAGTCTTTTGCATTTTAAGCATTTCTTTTAGTGGTAGAGGAATAAATCTGCTTTGTATATTGGGTAACTTCCTATAAGGGATCCTGTAAATTTCCTTTGAAGAGACCCTAGATATGAGTCAAACCTAAGCTTTGTTTAAGTGTTTGTCTCTAGAGATCTGCTTTGGGATGGAGGTACAATGAACAAGAGACAATGAGAAAAAGTCTGAGCCCTCCCTTTAGAGGCCAGGCTTCCCGAGGACTAAACCCAACCTTATGTGAGGCAAGAGCTGTGACCTCTTAGGGGGAATGGGCACCCTGTGGCAGCAAGACTGTTACTTTTGTCAAGTACTTTCTATGTCCCAGACGATATAAATCTCTAATTGTGAAATTAGACAATCAGACGGATAGAAGCATTTGAGGGGCAGATCTTATTCCCCACCCCTCCCACCCCCACACAAAAATCCAGATCATATCAGTCAATCTTGATCTATAAATAGCCCCTAATACTTGACTATGAGACCTTTGCCCATCACAGAACAGTGACCAGCATTAGTGATTGCCAGCATGGCAATATGACAGACAAGGGTCACTCCTTGTTCAGGGCACATGGAATCGCTACAGCAGAGAAAAGAATAAAATACAATCTTCTTTAACTTTTCAATTTACTCAACCTTTGGGTGCCTAGTTAAAATGCTTATCTTGGCAGCTTATTGGCCCTCTGTAAACTACTGATCACTCTTTATTTGCGATACAAAGATCTTTAGATGAAAATCCAGTCTATTGTACTGTCCTTATGCTATTAAAATCCCTTTTAGCATGGTTCTCATGCTGCATTCACCAAAATGTTACATGTGCAGTCATTTTCAATGAGTCATTTATTTAATTCATCAATAATTTTTTTTTCCCCCTTCGCTTTGGGTGAAAAGCAAGCTAATCAGCGATGTGTCTCAGATGTTCCAGTGCGCCAATATATTATGTTGGTTGCACTCTAGAGTCACATTTGAATTTAAAGAAAGAGTGTGAGTCACTTCTTCTTTAATAGTGTTTGTTCTCTTTTACATTTAGCAGTGCTGTTCTCAAAGCAGGTACGGAGCCAACATTTTCAGCCCTATTACCAACCTCAACTCTCGAAGAAGACAAATGAGTTATAATGGTAACTGTGTGTGTCTTCTTGAAGAAGTGCTTCAGGAAATAAAGAAAAACAAGAAAGAGATAAAGAAAGAAGGAAGGAAGGAAAGAAAAAGGGGGGAGAGAGAGTGGAAGGAAGAAAACAAGGAAAGGGAGGGAGGGAAAGAGGAAGGGAAGAAAGGAGGAGGGAGGGAAAGAGAAAGAAGAAGGAAAAAAGAGAGAAAGAAGAATGAGAAAGAAAAAAGAAATAAAGAAAAGAAATTATGTCTCAATTTTTCTAAGTTTGCCATCTAAATGAAACTCTGGGTATAATGATAGTGTCATATTCATTAGGTGACTAATCAAAAAAATTCAAGAATATCAAAGCCATCTTCTAAAAACTCCTAGGTCAGACAGGAGTTGTTGGGTTTTAGAAATCAGGAACCCAGATTCAGGTCAAGTGAAAGCTTTACCACTTCCACAGAACTCTTTAGCCTTAAGTAATCTTTTAGTGTTTTGGACTTTCCCCCCTACATAGTTTTTACACAAGAATAGTTCTTACTCATATTTGTTTCAGAAACTAGAATCAATTTCTTGTTTTATTCATGTCACAAGACAGCAAAATGAAACTTAAATTTGGATTCAGGGGATCTGGGTTCAAATCCTCCCTCTGATACTAGCCGTATAACCTTGGTCAATTCACTTCACCTTTCTGGACTACAGCTTACTCACTGGTAAAATGAAGGGTTTGATTAAATGGCCTCTAAGGTGGCTTCCAGCTCTAAATCTACGATCCTAGTAAATACTTCTTTGGGACTTCCTCTTAAGATGGCTGACCACCCAGCTCCCATACATGTACTCCCGTGACACCCTGAAGTTAATATCAGATTGAATAATGATAATGATCTGATGTAAGTATGGAAATGCTCTCTCTTTTTCAGTAAGTTCAGAATTTTTAAAAAGAAAAGAGAAACTTCTTTTCACAGAAAGGACCTAAGTTTATCACGTAAGAGATCATCATGAGCAAGAAGTGCTTGAAACAGGTTTACTATGGAACTATGGGCATGCTATGATCCACATAGAAACATGGTCAGATGATCCTATAAAACTTCACTAAGTAGGAACTTCTTATAATTCAGACTGGTGGAGTGACATTTTCTTATTAATGTGCTTTCAATAGATAATGCACAAGAGTCATCTGAACAAGAGTCTAGGTTTGAAATACTCAAAAGAAAGTGTTTTCAAATATTCTCCAGCCTGTCATTAGTATGCTCCAAATGGTAGTTACTCTGTTGATTATGATGATTCTGGCTTAACTGATTATTTCTCTCAATGGTACTAGGATATGGATTTTGCTGGTGGCAGGGCGGGGATATTTCTTCCACAAGTATACATCACAGCCTTTCTCCAATTTAGTAAATGGCCTTCAAGAGGTGGTTGGGCCAAAATATTCAGCACCCTTCATGGAACTATTTGATAAACCTCCCTCAATTTAGGTAGTCTGATCCTTAGATAACAGACATAGCCTTTCACTGGGTTCCTACCAGTAGCTCATCCAGCTAAGTACAAAAGGCCAGAGCTTGGACTCCACTGAGATAGCCTTTTAGAACCAATGGTCATTTCATGCCTCTTTCTTTCTCCTCTCTCTCTGTCTTTTGCTTTTTCCCTCCCACTCCTTTCTTTTTCTCACTTTCACTCTCTCTCTCTTTTTATCTCTCTATCTCTCCCTTTCTCTTTCTCTGTCTTTCGCTTTCTTTTTCTCTCTGTCTCTGTCTTCCTCCCTCCCCCTCCCTCCTCTCTTCCTCACCTCTCTTTCTCCCCCTCCCTTCTTCCCCTCTTCCTCTATCTCGGCTCCCATGAAGAGGAAAAGCTTCCTACCCTCAGTAGCAATGCTACTAGAGGCTGTTCCAATAGACCAGGCCTGCACAACATAGCCTGCCAAAGGGTATGGGGGGAGGGGTGGGGAGGCCCAAAAAATGTAGGGTTGCCACTTTGCACTCACTCCTTTTGTCACGTGACCCACAGCAGCCAACCCTCATCAAATTGTCTCTAGTCTAACCTATCTGGAGCCTGAAGAAGTTCAGGCTCTTTTAATTTTGGCCCTTACCTACCACCCGGTTGTGCAGGTCTGCAATAGGCACATAAGCTACTTAGCCAACCCTGAGCCTAAGCCTTAGGTTCCCAGCTTCTTCTTCTGCTTATGTTTCTTTACCTGAGGACAGGTGACCAAAGAGTGATGCTGAGATGAGTATTTCCAGCTCTGGAGGCAAACTTGATCTGTGAGTTCAAAAGATCTGGCCCTCCTAGTTCCCTCAGAGCTGAAGGAAAGCAGGATGAGGTTTCTGCCACTACTTCTTTCCTGGAGAAGACAACCATGAAAGGATAACGATCTAAAACCTTGACCTTGCTCAATAGAAGACATAGGCCTTCTGAAGGAGTTGTTTGGATGGTGCAGAGCTGAGGACGAGGTGAAATGTCTGTTTGACAATTCTAATAAGTGTTTCACGTTTTAACAATCTCCCAGGAAAAGTTCAATAGGAAGGCCTGACAATTCCTCACTATGCAACCCTGGGCAAGTCACTTAATCTCTGTTTGTTTCAGCTTTCTCATCTGTAAAATGGGACTAATAATGCCTATCTCCCAGGGTTATTGTGAGAATAATATTTGTAAAGAACTTTGCAAGTCTGAAAGCATGTATAAATCATAGTTATTATTAATCATGTGAATATGCACATATACATATGCACACATATATGTGGGTATACATACATATGTATGTATGTATGTATGTATGTATGTATGTATGTATGTATGTATGTATGTAAGTATAGCAGGTCTGCACAACCTCCAACCTGCCAAAGGATTTCAGGTGGCCTGTGGAAAAATGTAAAGGAAAACATTCTCTACGTTTTCACGGCCCACCTGAAATCCTTTGGCATGCTACAAGTGGCCTGTGGGCTACAGGTTGTGCAGGCCTGTTGTATAGGTATGTTTATGTTGGATATGGGAGAAAAAAAAAAGAAACAAGCTAGACAAAGCAGTTTAAGATTCATTACGCAGGACAGCCTTTGCATTTTGTGCCAATCCACGCTGTCTTTCCCAGTGATGATGATTGCCTGTTTTCACAAGGCCTGGTGATATGAAATCACTTACCGAAGTTAGAAATCCAGAGGATGACTCACATTGGTCTGTATAATACTAAGCAAATATTGATTCTATCTACTTTACTCAGAGGAAATAAGTTGTGGGGGTTATGCCCATGGGAGATAGGGAGTCCTAGAAACCAAATCCTCCCTTCCCTAACCCCAAATAACCAGTTTTTTTCCTCTTTCCTTGTACCAACTGAATATTCTTCTGTCTTAACAAGATGCAGTACCCCGAAAAGTGTTAAAGCTGCAAGCCATTCACAATATTGTTAATTGCTTTAACTAAATCCACACCTAATTGAGAAAAGGAAGCAAAGACAGATAAAAGACAAAGAAGAGGTTTGAGTTAACAAAGGCCTGATTCCTACATATTCCTCTCTTTAGTTCTCCAAATGAATGAACTCACAGAATTTCAAAGTTGGAAGAGACCTCAGGTCTTCTAGTTTAGCCTTTACTTAGTGCATAATCCTCTCTAGAGAATCTTGGATAAATGGTCATTTAGCTTTCCCTTGAAGACTTCCAGAGAGGGAGAACTCTGTAACTTCAGATGTGGCCCATTCCTCTTAGGAAGAGCTCAAATTACCAAGAAATTCCCCTTAGAAGGTGCTGAAGCCTGCCTTTCTTTAATTTACATTCTGTTGTTTGGAGCCAAGCAAAAAAATTCTAAACTTTATTCAACATAACTGCCCTTTAAATACTCAAAGAAAACTATTATGTTTCTCTCAGTCTTCTCTTCTTTAAGCTAAATAGCCTTAATTCCTTCAACTGATCCTCCTTTGGCAGAGGCCACAGGCTAATCACCTTCCCCAAGCCCCTCAAGATGTTCTCCAACTTACCAGGGTCGGTCCTTCCTAAAGTATGGTACCCTGGACAGAGTATATGTGACCACTGTTGTTGTCCTCCTCAAAAAGGACCAAAATGCCATCACTATGTTAGAGTCAAGTGACAATGCATCCGACTGTAGCTGATCAGACCAATACAAGCTTGCAATGGTCTACCACAGGTCGGGCACAAATAGTCCTTGCGAGCATTTGGGGTGGATTCTCTAAATTTTTGGATCTCTCATATCATATGGTCGAGTAAGGGCACAATTCAGAAAAAAAAAGACTCCTGCCTCCCTCATGCTACACCTTACACATTCTATGCATTACCTCTTACACATTCTATGTCTACCTGAATATGGACAAAGATAACATTAGCTATTTGGGCTGCAACATCACACTTCTTACAAATCCACTGATCTCTCTAGAACTTTTCACACAAAATGCAATTGGGCATACTTTTCCAATATTGTACTTGGGAAGTTCATGCTTTTTTTTGGGGGGGGGGCTAGGCAATGGGGTTAACTGACTTGCCCAGGGTCACACAGCTAGTAAGTGTTATGTGTCTGAGGCAAGATTTGAACTCAGGTCCTCCCGAATCCAGGGCTGGTGCTCTATCCACTGCGCCACCTAGCTGCCCCAGAAGCTCAAACTTTTGAACTTGTGTAGGACTTTACATGTATCTCTGCTCAGTTCCCTAATGCGTTTGGTCCTTTGTTCTTAATCTTTCAAGAATTTTTTAGATGCTGTCATCTACTATATTAACTACCCCTCCTCGATTTTTGTTATTCCTTCTTTTTCATTTGTATTAGGGGTGATTGCAGATTCCTCTGTTACTGGAGTGCTAGGGATGTCATTTTTTCTATGCAATAAACTTAAACCAATGCTGATATTTAGAGACTCGTCTATAAACTGTGACTATGGATAAGAAATCAGTCTCATAAGAAACCTACTACTTAGATGACATCAGTAAATTTGGGTTTTCTACCTAAATAAATTAGTTGCATTAGCAAAGATGTCTACTATTATCAGACTCTGTTTAGGTGTCTTTGGCACTAGAGAACCACTACACTGAAGGTTTCTTGAGGGTGTAAAGGGGTACCCTATATGACTCTTCTAGTGTGTGTGAAAATTTTCTCTTTTTAAATATTTTTTTCAATTACATGTAAAATTGTTTAACATTCATTTTTTAGAATTTTGAGTTATAAATTCTTTCCTTCCCTCCCTTCCCCTCTCATTGAGAAGGCAAGCAATTTGATATAGGTTATACATGCGCAGTCATGCAGAACATGTTTCTATAGATAATGTATTTCTCAAAGCGAATTCTGCACCAGGGTTGATTGGTTGATTGGTTTTTGCCTTAAAATCTTGTTCTCTCAATCATCCAAGTCTTACAAAATGAAGCATAACCAGGACTACTTTTTTTAGATTGCTCATTTTTAGTCCATATATAATGTGTGAATCATGGCTAAGTCCTTGGCTCCCTTCAAAACCTGTCCTCATTCTCTTTGTCCCCAAACGATTGCTTCTTCTTAATTTCTCTATTACTGTTGAGGGTACCACCATTCCCCTAGTTACCCAGGTTCACAGTTTGGATGTCATCCTCCACTCTTCACTCTCACGGTTCTCCCCACCCCATCCCACCCCACATCCAATCAGTTGTCAAATCTTAACATTCCTCCCTTCAAACAATCTCTCAATTCCACCCCCTTCCCTCTCCTGACACTGCCACCATCACCTCACACCTTGACCATTGACATAACCTTCTCTTCCTATCCAGGCCAGCTTTCTCTTAGCTGTCAAACTGAACTTCCTGGAGCATACCCTCCTATTCAATACACTCCAGTGGCTCCCTATCCCCTCCAGGATCAAAGAGAAGATCCTCTGGCATTTAAAATCCTTCTGAATCTAGCTGCTTTCTGCCTTTCCAGTATTGTTGCACCTTATTTCCCTCCAGTAACACTGATTTCCTTGCAGAAAACCTTAAAAAATGGTTTTTTAATCCCTTTTCTTCTTTTCAATCTCTTGCTTAGGGCACTTTCACTGGCTATCTCCTTTGCCTGGAATTCTTCCCCTCTTCATCTCTGCCTCCTAGCTTTCCTGGCTTCCTTCAAGTCTCAGTTAAAGTCCTGTTTTGTTTTCAAGAAGCCTTTCCCAGTCCTCCTTAATGTCAGTGTCTTCCTTCTGACATGTCCCCAGTTTATCCTGTGTATAGCTTGTTGGACTACAGTTGTTTGTAGATTGTCACTCCCATTAAACTGAAATCCTTGAGAGAAGCTATTGTTTTTGGCCTTTCTTTGGACCATTTAGCACAGTGCTTGGCACACAGTAGGCATTTAATAAATGCTGGTTGACTGACTACAAAAGACTTCCCCTTCTTCATTTTTCCAAATTCTATCTATCCTTCAAGAAACACCTTCAATACATCTCAAAATTACCTCTTCTGCAAAACCTTCCTTGATCAAAGTCAACAAGCGCTTACTAAGATCCCCTCTTCCCAGTAGGGAAGTAGAGTGCTACCTTCCATACATCTCCACATTTTTCAAGAGTAATCCGCTAAGTATCACTCCCTCGAATCCTCCTGTAGACACTTATTAGCTGTGCGACACTGGGAAAACCATTAAAAATCTCTGTGCCTCAGTTTCCTCAACTGTAAAATGGAGATAATAAGACCTATCTCACACGATTATTATGACAATCGAATGAATTAACATACGAAAAGTGCTTTGCAAACCTTGAAAGTCCTATATAAATGCTTGCTGTTACTATTACTTACTATTACTATAACTAATGTTACTATTACTACTATTATTAGTCATAATAATAATAATGAATACCTATCTGACAGGACTGTTGTGAGGAACAAATACAGCATTTGTAACGTGCTTAGCACAGTATCTGGAATCTAGCTGGCACCTAATAAATACTTGTTTCCTTTCCCCTTACTCATCAGTATTTATTTCCTTACTAACCACTCACAGTGATTCTGTGATATCAGATGATCACATAATCTCAAACTCAAGAGTTCAAAAGAAACCTCAGATGCCATTGAGTCCAGCCTTAACCTAAACATAAATCCACTTTAAAAATATCCCTGACCATTGGTCATTCACAACCTTCTCTTGGAGACCTCCAGTGATAAATACTTACTAGCTTCTAGGTACAGCTCATATTACTTTTGAATGACTTCAGTTCTCTAACTCCTTAAAATCTGGCTCCACCCCTACCACTTGAGAGAAAGTGAGTCCTTAAAATGACTAGCCTAGCTCTCTACCTTAAGATCCTGTTCTTCTCTGGGGCCTCTTACAAATTAACCTTGCCCCAGGCTCTAGAACAAATCCCTTTGCAAGGTAAGGGAAAGGAAAGGACTCACAGATTGCTAAATTAGGCACATTTGTGACTTGTATCCCACTCCCATTAGACTCCTTCCTCATTCATTATAGGTTCCCAGAGTGGGCGATAATGCCCCCCGGGGTGCCCTGGAACAATCCAGGGTGGCTGTAGTAACCTGGGGTGCAACTGGGGGGCATTGAATAAAAATAAGGGGGTGGTGGAAGCATAAAGAAAGAAGAGAGGATGAGAAAATTTTGAAAAACTATTTGTACATGTTTCAGCTGTTGTGGAACAGAGTTAAAATCGTCGTGATCACATTATTTCCCAAATAAACACACAGAATGCAAGTTATAACTGATCAGTGGTCAAGTCCACCAACTGGTCTCAACAAGCACCTGTTGGCAGGGGAGCTTGTGGCACATTGTCAGAAAGTCCAGCATGCATCAGCAGGAATATGTGCATGTAATGACTTGTTGCAATATAATGCTATATGGTTACATGAACCAATATTGCATCATCAAAATTTCAGTGCAAGAAAAAAACACAAATTTACAACAAATTATTAAATTTAAGATGCATCATTTTTTTAAAAATGTTTTTTCTATTTTTGAGATGATATAAATTTCCTCCCTTCCCCTCCCCTTCTCTCCTTTCCCCTTCCCTTCCCTTCCCTTCCCTCACCTTTCTTTCTCTTCCCTTCCCTTCCTTATACTACCTTCTCCTTCTTTTCCCTTCCCTACGCTATCCTATCCTCTCCTTTCCTTCCTTTCTTTTTCCTTCTCGTCTCTACACTATTGATCTCAACTATCTCCACTCGGATAACTCCTAATTCTCTGTTTTCAGGCCCTGATTTTTTTTATTCTGCATTTCCGTTTGTCTGGTAGACATTTGACCCCATATGTCTTCTGGGCACCACAACTGACTGATCATAACTTTGATCCAATAAATGGAAGAACATTTTAGATAAATATTATGGTAATAAATGTTTATAATTTCCAAACCAAATGAAGCAAATAGTATTCAAAATACAGAGTCTCTAGGAAAGGATACAAAAGAAATATAGTGGGACTCCTGTCCTAAGGGAGCCTCCAGTCTGACTGAAGTATTGTACACGTAATAGTCATTTAATATTTGATTGATTTCTAACCAAAATGGAAGCCCAGAAATGTTTCATCTGAGAAAACCCAGAAAAATATTGATTGAGCATCCAGGGTTGTTAAATATTTAGCTGAAAATGGGTCAGAATCTCAACTTCTTGCTTCTTTTAAACTGGACTACTAACATCTTTCCAAGTTCAACTCATCCTTTTAAGTATATAATATTTCCATTTCTCACTGATTCAATCCTTTCAGGTAGAGTTAGGAGGCAAAGCTTGGAGAGGAATATAAAAGTCTCCGACCTCCCAGTCTGGTTAGAATTTGGGACAGATGATTTATTTAGTTCTGAGATCAAGATAGATATTATAATATGGTGCAAATTAGAACGAAGATACTAAATAATTTACGCTAATGCTCTGAGTTATAAAGATAACTGCCTCACTTTGCAACTGATATAAATTAAGGGAATATATTTAAATGTATATTTTAATCAATCAAGAAGGCTCCGTCTGCCAGCCGGTGTCAGATGCTAATGCATACCCTCAATGAAACGGTCTATTTATTAACTAATGGAATGCCAAGTGTCTGGCAGGAGACACTGAGTCCCTGCATTCAGACACCGAAACAGCTATAATATAGTGTTCTGGTTGCCGAGTATACTCCACAATATGAATGCAGTGCTCTACATAACTGAGAAATACAATTTATTGCCAGATTATCACAAGCTATGAGTCTTAATGCTGCAATTTAGCCAAGCTGTGAGGTCTGTGATGAGACTAAGAGAAATAGAGTGTCAGAAGTAAAAAGACTAAATGGAAGGAAACTAGCTACTAAGAAAGAGAAATGGCAAATCATTTGACTTCCCCTTGCCCCCAGTCACCCGTTATTGACCAGCTTTTGGATAGGGAAGAATATGCTATGAGATATCTTGATGAAGTTGAAGAAAAATATTTAGTGAAACGCTGGGGACAGCAGTGTCTCCCATTAAGAAACCACTTCATAGTTTATAGTTTATAGCACCTCATATCTGCCACAACATGAGAGCCTTACACTAACCCTGGGACACAGTCAGGGTGGGTATTAGTCTCCTGGTTTTACAAATGGAGAAACTGAGGCACAGAACAGTAAAGTAAATTATCCAGAGTCTCATAGCTAAATCCAAAGAGGATTTGAATCCACATTTTCTGACTCCGAGCTTCCAGGGTTCTTTCAGCTACAAAACTGAATATTAATTAATCAGTTTACAGGATATATACCTTAGAGGCTACACAGCACAATCCCTTTGTTATATAAATGAGGAGACTGAGGCCCAAAGGGAAGTGACTGCTCTAAGGTCCTGCAAGGAATAAGTAGCAGAGACATCAGGAGAAGAGGATACAGGAAAATCAAAGGAAGAGCTAAGCAAAGCTACAGGTCACAGGAAATCTAGGAGATGGAGACTAAACAAAGAAATGAAAGGACATTCATGGCTCAGACAGCATGAGAAGTATGAAAGGAAGAGACTGAGTGAGGGGAGCACCAGAATGAGAACAGCTCGAGAAATCCACAATCAGTGTCATTTCCCTACTAATCAAAATCCATTTTCTGAAGCTGTTTATTTTTCTGCTGTGACATCTCCCTCATTTGTCAGGGACAGAGGAAGGAAAGCAGCAGTGCTAGACAGCTTCAGTGAGTCCCTTTCAAATGACTTTCCGGGTCTTTTTGTAGTTGTCATTTGTTTCATTAGTGAGATGGAGCAGCAAGAACCTGAAGTCAGTGCTAGTGGAATCATTTCAAACTTTCTGTGACATTGGTTTATTAAGGAGAATTCTCATCTCCAAAGGAATTCCACTTGGTGTGGCAGGTTAATTTTCATTGATCTTAAAGGCACAAAATGCTTTAAATATGCTGGAACATAATTAGGGGGGACATTTTAGCTCTGGAGGATATAACAGCATATTCTCAAAATGTGAGTAGAACTGACAAGTGAATCTCCTTCCTCACTTCAATATAGGCAGTTGAGTACAATGGAAAGAGCTCTGGACTTGGGGTCAGAGAGCCACCCTAAGTTCAAACCCCAATTCTGGCAGTTTCTTTGTGACCCTGTATAAGAACCGTTGTCTCAGTGTCCCTATCTATAAAACACAAAGTTTGGAATAGATGGCTTCTTGGGTCCTTTTCATCTCTAAATCTATGATTCTGACTCCACTTTTGTGGATACACCCCTCGCTAAAGCAGATTGTAATCTATCTGTGCAGGAATGTGCTGGAGTTGTTTTGAACAGGTTCAGGAGAACTAATTGTTTTATTTTCAGTAAGCATTTATACTTTGGAAATTGGAAACCATGGCTTTATTGATTTTGAGATCTGGTTGTTAAACTTTACCAGCACAACACTGCTTCCATACCTTAGGAGATAGTCTTGGAGAATTATGGCTGAAAAATTAATCGCCTGCCACCAACCTGTGATGAATGTCTTTGTTTTCTAGAGGACAGACACATAGTCATTGAACCATACTCAAAACCTTTGGAATTTGGTAGGACCTTCCCAAACTTGAACCCCACTTGCATCACTTCAAAGACTCAGAATCACCTCTACACCCATATGTGAGAGTAACGCATTAATGGAACAAAAGCACAAGGTCTGATTAAGGTCCAAGGAGCTGGCTTTGAATCCCATTGCTGATTCTTCCTGTGTAACCTTAGGCAAGTAATTTAATACTCACATTTTAACCCTTAAAATAAAATAAAATAAACCCAATATTCCATGAGATGCTTAATTACTTAAAGGAGTAGGTACAATTTATAAACAGCTTACTTATTCCTTCATTTGCCTGTGATTTAATGGGTATGTCTTCACTGATGGCCCACAGCTGTGTAATGCAGAAGTTAAAACCTACCCTGGCTGTATTTATTAAGTCCAGGGTCCAATAAGACTTTTTCAAGATCACTTCAAATGGACCCTTCTTTGATTAAAGAGGATGACCTGAGTCAACCATTTTGACAGGTCCCTGAGTCATACATATTCGTCATTTACTTTTCCCAGACTATAAATACAGATTCTTATTGGGTTCAGGAAATTCCAAGGAAGTTTTTCCAACCAACTGTTGTTGTTGTTCTCAAACAGAACCAATAACACCATGAGTGTGATAGCTGGACTTGCTCTTGCGTTGGAGCAGAGCTGCTCCAAATTGTCGTCCTCACTCTCTCCCCCAGTCGCTGGACTCCAGCAGCAAGATGCAAGTCAAGACTGCTGGAGATGGCCCAGGGAACATATTTGTAGGAGTTGAACAAATTTCCCAAGCCCAGTACCCCTGAAGTGCTTCACGTTATTTAAAAGGCTAGCTATATAAATATTATTGCTGTTTCTCACATCTGTAGATATGGACAGATGCTTTTTGGATACTTTTTGTTAATGCATTTTTGTATGATCTCATCCAATGGATAGAGTTTTAGTGTGGTTTAGATGGAGTGTATATATTATCTGCCATCAGTAATTCTCACACGAAAAAATCTGCTCCACTAGCAAGTAGAGACTTAGTCTTTCCTTGTACTTAAACCCAAATTGTAATTCAGGGACAGCATGGCATTACCAGAAAATATAAATATTTCCCTGTGGTCCTTTCATAGAATGCTAGTGTTGGAAGGGCCTCATTGATCATCTAATCTAATCTCCTTATTATACAGATCACAGAACATAAGATTTAGACCTGGAAGGGACCTAGTGGCTAACCCCTTATTTTACAAATAAAGAAACTGAGGCCCATAGAGGTTAAGTAGATTGCCCAAAGTCACATAGGTAGCAAGTGGCACATCTGGGATTTCAACACAAATTCTTTGACTTCTAATCCCATGTTCTTTCTAATGTAACATGGGGCCTTTTTGAAGAAATTGAGATGTTGAAAAATGAAGTAAATTAAGGAGTAGATGAGGGGAAGCAGAATTTGACCCCAAGTCTTTTGACTTGTCCAGTGTTCTTGACAGCTCTTCTGGTCAATCAAAGAGAATTTCTTAAGTGTGTTTTATTGATGATAGCACTGACCTTGATCGGAGAATAATACCAAAAATGCATTAGTAAACTCTGTAGTTCAGAAGATACTTTGGGTCTAAGTACTTAGACCCAATCTGTTTGGTGGTGGAAGAAGCCAAACAGAGCACATCACCTCCAGGATTGTCAGGTTTCTCAAGGGTCCATTGGAACAACAGTCCATTTGCAGGGCTTGAGGTTGAGGGGTTAATGATGTAGGACTCTGTCAGTTCTTAGCCCACCCTCCACCAACTCACCCTATTTTTCTCTATCCAGAACCCAAAGTTACATATGGGTTGTAGGTGGAAGAGAAGAAGTATCATGGTCTGTTAGAAAATAGGCACCATGGCAGTTGCTCTGTCATTCCACTTCCATTGGTGTGGTTGGCCTTAAGCTGATTGTGTGTGTGTGTGTGTGTGTTGTGTGTGTGTGTGTGTGTTTTATTCCCAGATGTATAATAGCCATAATACCTAACACTTTTCTACCTCTTAAAGGTTTGCAAAGTACATTATAGATATTTTCTCATTTTATTCTCACAACAACCTTGGAAGGTAGGTGCTATTATTATCCCCATTTTATAAATGAGGAAATTGAGGCAGATGGAGGATAAGTAACAAGCAAGGGTGACACAGCTAGTCGCTATCTGAAGCTGGAATTTAACTCAGGTCTTCCAGACTCCAAGTTCAGTGGTCCCCACACTGCTTCAAACTGGAATATGGCATCACCCATGTTGCTGTTCAGTCATTTCAGGTGTGTCTGACTTCATGACCACATCTGGGGTTTTCTTGGCAAAAATACTGGATTTGCCATTTCCTTTTCTATCTCATTTTACAGATGAAGAAACTGAGGCAAACAGGGTTAAGTGACTTACTCAGAGTCATATAACTAATGAGTGTGTGAGGCCAGATTTGAACTTAAGTCTTCCTGACGCCAGGCCCAGTGCTCTATCCACTGAGCCACCTCGCTGCCCTCATCATCCATAGTTAATATTTATTAAACATGTTCTGAGTATCTAATAATATACTGAACATTTGGTATGCAAACTGCCCCAGTTTTCCCTTTTCATCCTTAATTTTGGAAGAGACAGCTATACCAGGCCAGCAGTTTCTACATCAGAAACAATATGGGATGGGTAACAGAGATAGTGACATATTGAAAACACAGAACCACACACTCAGGTAATGTTCATTCTGGACCTAGAACCCCAGTTGTCTTGACTCCCAATCTAGTGCTCCATTCTAAAAATCACTTTGTATCTAGTTTTCATCTATTTTGAAAACACCTCTAAACGTAGATGCTGTTTCCACAGATAGAATTGAAGTTTCTTGAGGACATTTTTAGCTTTACATCTCCAAAACTTTCCACAGAACCTGGTACAGAGTTAATAAATGTTTGTTGGTTGGTTGGTTGGTTGATTGATTGACTGTTTTTTTTTCCATTGCTTCTTATTAGCTCAAGTGTTCTTTCAAGTTTATCAAGTATTATCCAGCTCACCATTCACTTGGCATGAAATACAAGGACTTCAGGGCCTGCTTTGAGCTGTAGCTCCTCACTCTCCATTGGTATCAGAGAGTGTCTCTTCATTTTCAAGCTGAAATGAAAAGCACAAATTCACAATATTACATGATAACATTTCAAAAGCCCTATGAATCACGAGAAATGATATAGGTGCGACAACACCGCTATAGTCTATGCCAATTATTGAGCTTCTCTTATGGGGTAATTAGGAGATGTGCGAGGAAATACGCTTTTCATTTTCATTCACTGGTAATGGCCATGCACTCCCTGAGAGAAGATTTATTTCTCTCTACCTCGCCTTCTACTAAGCTAAGCACTTATTCTCAACTCAAGCAAATGAAAGGTGTATATTCCATGTGAGCGAGAGTGTGTGTGTTTGTGTAATTAAGACGTACATATTAACTTTTTAGCTGACACAAGAAGATACAGCTTCAAAATATTGGAAATTTGCTCCAGATAGAACACATCTTCATGTCCTCCATTCTATACAAAACAAGTGATATTTACAGAAATAATTCTCTATGTAATTACACAATTATTAAAAACATAGTAGTGAAGTAGGAGCTTTTTATCAAGTCATTCCAATTAGTGCTGTTTCATACTCATCACTATCTACTTGAATGTGGATTGCTTGGATGTGACTGCAGAAAGCTCATTAAATAAATTTTCTTTAAAATTTAATTACTGGGAACTTCTTCAGATAATAATGATTATGGGTATAATTAGTATCTTTGTTCCTCTTTGTTGTTAGACTAAAAGGTACAAAGACTTGGAGAAAAAGGAAGAGAAATTGCAGATCTAACACTTGGAGAAGGAGCTGTCACAGGCGGCATGGAATATTAACAAGCCCGAACCAGCAGTGGAGAGAGAGCAGGGGGATCGAGGGGTGAGAATTGTGGTTTGACATCTAAGTATTTAACCTTTCCTGCCCCTGGTAAGTGGCCTTGACCTTTCTGGGGCCTCCCTTGGCCCTCCTCCCCAAGACCTGTCCATCCCAACAAATACCTTCCTCTAAAGAAGTAGAGCCTCTACTTCTGCCTTGACAGACATAAAGGAAGAATGTGTTTGTTTACTCACATGAACATGGGAGGTGGATTGGGTTTTGTTCGGGTTGCATTGTGTGTGAAACTAGCTCAGAGCTGTTGCTTTGTGACACATTTTACCTTAGGAACAGGTGTTCACAGCCCAAGGGGGGAGCTTTTTCTCTGGCTACTTCAAAGGCACTATTACAGCTTTTGATTCATGCATCAGGAAGGCAATTGGACTAGAAGCTTTCTAAGGTTTCTGCCTGCATGATTCTCTGATTCTGTGAAAGTGCCTCGGGTCCTTCCAGAGATCCTGAACAAAATTCACATTAAAAGGAAAAATGCTGTAGATAACTACTGGGTTCTAGTAGCCCCCTAAGTAACAATGACTTCAATTCAATGGTTTTGTAACTCAAAGCCAGCTTCAGTACCAGGCAAGGAGCTAAGACAGGAATTGGGAATGCATTACTTTTAAAGATTTCTGGCATATGGAAATCATGAATACACATAACCTTAGATTTATGAAATACCATAATCAATGGGGAAATACTATAGCAAAAAATAAAGACACCCCCCCACCCTCTTCCCCTTAATTATTTGGAGAGAATTATGAACTCTAGATATCTCTACTAAGCAGAATGGGGAGTGGAAGGAGGGAGGGAGAAGGGAGATGTGGAGATTTTATCGAACAGGAAAAACAGTGGCTTTCACGTAACACCTTTCAAACTGAGGCTTCTGTTCATTTCAATAGCCATTAATTCAGCACCTACTGTGTACAAGGGGAATTACTACAGCTTTTACAACATTGTACCATCAGTACCTTTATATATAAACTACTATGCAGTGCACTATGAAAAGATGGCTTCTGACATTCAGGATCTCGCAGAAGACAATAATTATCATGGTTTGGATGTGAAAATAATTGGGGAGGGTATATAATGAGCCATGTTCAAATAGGAAAGATTTGAAAGAAAAAAACTCACATGTATTTACAATGTGTACAATATAGACAACTCTGGGTTTGAGACACTGCTTTTCACTAGCTGTAAGACATTGGGCAAGTCATTCTCTCCCTTGGAGTCTCAATTTCCCCATCTGCAAAATGAGGATATTATTAAATACCTACCTATCTTTCAGGAATGTTGCAAGGCTCAATGAGAGAATGTACACAAAGAATTCTTTAACCATAAAAGGTCATGTGAATATGAGCTACTAATGCTATTGTAGATTACATAATATGTGTATTCAGCTGGGAAACTAGACAGACTGGCTAAAAACAATTTGCTTTTGCTTAAGTCAGAGAAGATTTAGGATGATGAGATTATAAACTTAGAGCTGGGAAGGATCTTAGAGGTAATCTGTTCCAATTCTTTCATCTTACAGATAAGTAAACTGAGCCCAGAGAAATGAAGCAGCTTGCTCAAGGTCACACAGCTAATAAGTAGAAGAAGCAGAATTCTAACTCAGATCCTCAGACCCAAAGTACAGCATACTTTCCTCAGCACCAACACCTTTTTATAAAATGCAGTAATTCCTCATTGAATAGATATTTTCTATCCATAATCCTGACACCAGGCCCAGTGCTCTATCCACTGAGCCACCTCGCTGCCCTCATCATCCATAGTTAATATTTATTAAACATGTTCTGAGTATCTAATAATATACTGAACATTTGGTATGCAAACTGCCCCAGTTTTCCCTTTTCATCCTATGGGTTTTTTGGCAAAGACTAGAGAAAATAGCTATGGTCTCTATCTCCCTAGGGTTTTGCCAGCTTTCAATATTATTTACATCTGTATTAGAATATTCCATTTCTCCAACTTCACGCCCAAGAATCCTTTTTCTTTTCCCCCCAGATAGTAGGGTACTATGAACGTGGCAGGTTACCAAATCACTGAGAACTTTCATCTTTTCTAGGCAACAGGTAGCAAGGGCCAGCAATAAATAAAAGAAACTCTGTTGTTTCAGGAGTATCATGAACCATGGGATGTTCCAAAGAGACTCTGATGTGTTTGGTAAAAGCAGCTACGAACCCTGGTCACCGCATGAAACCCTTAGTTCAATGCATGAAGAACCAAAAGTTATACATGATAAAAACATACCACTTCAAGGAGGCAGCAAGCAGTTCTCAGAATACAATAGGCAAGGTGGTCAAACAGGTCAGACTCAATAGGGGAAAGACTAGATAGGAAGTCAGAAGACCTCTCTACTAGTCCTAACTGTCATTAACTTTCTGTGGGATCTTGGGCAAATAATTTCATTTCCCTTAGCATCCAGCGTACCTACAAGAGACTGGTCTAATTGCTATATAAATCCCCTTCTACCTCTACAATTCTGTGAATCTGTCTTCTAAGTGAGCATGGTCAAAGACCATTTGTTTAAAGATGTAAGGTTATCAACCTCAGAGGCCATCCAGGCCAGAGGTGTCAAACATGCCGCCCACAGGCAACATGCAGGTACAACACTCCTGAGTTTGACCTGACCCACATTAAAATATAATTGAGAAATATTTAACAAAATATATAAAAATATAAATAACATAAATAATATTCCATTTTTTAAATGTCCATTGGTGGCCAGCAGGAATACTTATGTATGAGTTAATGACCCCTCTTTTTTATTTGAGCTTAACATCACTGATCCACTCTAACCTTCCTCATTTTACTGATGAGGAAACTGAGACCCAGGGAGATTAAGTGACTAACACAAGTAATAACACAAGTGATAACACAAGTAATAGCATCAAAGAGAGGACTTGAACCCAGAGCCTCTAACTCCATAGCCAGGACTCCATTATACCATACTGCCTCTCTCCTTTCTAAAAGAACAGGTCCTTCACCAGGAGATCATTCAAAGGGGAAGATAGCAACATTGGAGAAGCTTCCCCAAGCGGGTCTAAAATCCTCCATAAGATCAAGGTTCCCAAGATTCATTAAAGGAGCCAGAGATGGAGCAATCTGAAAGATTTCTGAAATGCCCACCACCCAAGAAAGGGTCTTGCCAGCAATTATCGGCTTCTCTTATTTATCAGGCAGGTAAGTAGGCAAATTCAGCTTCCAGCAATCTTGGTTAGTGGCTATTTTTTTCATCTATTTTTATCCTTTAAAAATGCTTTTCAATTAACAAGAATTTATTTGCTCTGTTTCCTATTCACCCACTCCCCAAAATGAAAAAGGAAAACAAAACCCTTGTAACAAACATGAAGGGTCGAGCAAAGTAAATTCCTGAATTAGTCATATCCAAAATGTATGTCTCATTCTGTAGCTAGAGTCCATCATCTCTCTTGTCAGGAGATAGGTAGCGTTCTTCCTCATTAGTCCTATGGACACATGGTTGAGCATTGCATTAATCAATATTCTTAAGTCTTTTAAAGCTTTTTGTCTTTGCAATGTTTAAGTTATATTTAAGTCATGTTCTGGGTTCTGGGTTCTGCTCACTTCACTCTCCATCAGTTCATATAAGTCTTCCCAGATATTACTGACTCTTCTTAATTGAAGCATCAGTTAAAAGGGACCTTAGAAACCACGTAGCCTGGGGCAGTCAGGTGGCACAGTGGATAGAGCACCAGCTCTGAAGTCAGGAGGACCTGAGTTCAAATCCAGCCTCAGACCAAACACCTGACACTTACTAGCTGTGTGACCCTGGGCAAGTCACTTAACCCTAATTGCCTTAAAAAAAAAAAGAAAAGAAAAGAAACCATGTAGTCCAACCCTCTCAGAAGTAGCAAGGTGACCCAGAGGATAGAGCACTGACCCTGGAATCATCTAGACTCAAGTACAAATCTGTTCTCAGATACTTATTAGTTGTGTGATCTTGGGCATGTCACCTAGCCTCTGTCATAGTTTTCTCAAATGTATAATCAGGATGATAATGGCACCTAACTCCTGGGATCTTTGTGAGGATCATATAAGACAATATTTGTAAGTGCTAAGCACAATGCCTGGCACATAGTAGTAGCTTCTTCTTCTTGTTGTTCAGTCCGACTCTTCTTGACCCCATATGGGGTTTTCTTGGCAAAGACACTGGAGTGGTTTGCCATTTCCTTCTCCAGCTCATTTTATAGATAAGGAAACTGAGACAAACAGGGTTAAGTGACTTGCCCAGGGTCACACAGCTAGTGTCTGAGGCCATATTTGAATTCAGGCCTTCCTGACTCCAGTCCTGGCACTTTGTCCACCTAGCTGCCCTATAGATGAGGAGCAGGAGGATCAACTAAATTTGCTCATGATAGCACATAAAGTAAATCAGAGGTGGAATTCAAACCAAGGTTTCCAAGGAGAATTGAGGAAACTCTCAAAAACTTCAACTTTCTCTGATATCCTTGTAATTTATTTTAGCCAATCTGCCACAGGATTATAGGATCATCAGTTCAGCGTTGGAAAGGCCTTCATTTCTCAGGCTTTACAGTTTCTCTCCCCTTCAGGAGTCGTGTGCGAGGTGTTCACATGCTAAAAGAGCTGCCACTGTTCCGTGTGGTAGGAGGCTTATTTTCAGCAAAGAAGAAGAAAAAGGGAGAAAAAAAGCCATACCCATTAGTGCACAATGCAGCAGAAGGTGTTTTCTTGAACTCTAAACAATGGATGCTAATGGATCATTTGTGTTGCATACTGAAGCCTTTTGAATCAGAAACAAGAGAAATCAGCTCTGATGATGCTTCTCTCAGCCAAGTTCTTCCAATCAGCCAAATTATAAAACTGAAACTTCAAGGAATGAGACCATCTTTGGAAGGACAGAGAATCTATTTGGCAGCTTGACTACAGAATAGCATATGGGGCAAACTGGTAAGTCCTCTGGAAAGGTAGAAAATGTGCACATTGTCTATTAAATATTTTAGAGCCCTTCCTCTCTCTCTCTCTCTCTTCTCTCTCTCTCTCTCTCTCTCTCTCTCTCTCTCTCTCTCTTTCTCTTCCTTCCTTTCTTTTTTTCTTAGAAAGAGCATTTGTCATGCCCTCATTGTAAATCAGGAATGCAAGAAGATTTCAAAATCCTTTTCAAACACACGATCAATATTCCAGACTAGGAAGATGACATGTAGAAGAGTTTCCAGAGCACTGCAGGTGTGAATCACCCAATTTATTGCCTCAATCCCTTAACTATAGATGGAGCTCTAGTTCTCCTTCTAGCAAAAGTGCTCAGGAGTTTAAATAGGACTTTCCATGAGAGAACAAGCAAAAAGAGACCAAGTGGACCTCCTTCATTATTTCCAGGCCAGCCGTCATGGGTTAACAACTTGGGTTGTAGACAACTTTGAAAGCTTCATTAATTGATTCAGGGCACTAAAATATATGATTATTATTATCATTAAAATTCACATTTACATTATAATAGTAATAATTCACATGCATTAAAATATATTCACATATATTTTAAGGTTTGCAAAGCACTCTCCTCACAATAACCCTGTGAGGAGGAAAATGAGTCTCTGAAAGTTTGGGGAGTTTTGGCTAAATGAAAAGAGGATACCTAGGATGTCCTTAGTGATGCCAATAAAGGAGTTGGCTGAGTTGGTATTATCCTGTGCCTATGGGCAACACCACTTGAAAGAATACTTGCTCACTCCATCTGCCTTGCTTCTGGGGAAAGCACCCTAAAGAGCCCAAAGGTCATAAGACTGTCGCTCCAGAACTGAAGGGACTTCAAAGGGATCTAGGTCAACCCCTCATTTTACAGATAGGGAACCTGAAGCCCAGGGCACTCAGTGACTTCACCTAGGTAACAAAGGGAACAAGCATGATGGCGGCATAATTATAAACTGTGCTTCAATATCTGTGATAGAAAATCAAAAAGTAAAGCAATTTTAAGAAGAACTTGAAAAAATTTTCCCAAAAAACTAAAGAAAGGGAGCATAGATCTAGAGGTGGAAGGGACTTTGAAGGACATTTAATATAATCCCCTAGTTTAGTGCAGCTAGGTGATGCAGTGGATACAGCACCAGGCCTGAAGTCAGGAAGACCTCTTCCTGAGTTCAAATCTGGCCTCATACACTTAGTAGCTGTGTGATCCTGGGTGAGTCACTTAAGCTCATTGGCCTCAGTTTCCTCATCTGTAAAATGAGCTGGAGAAGGAAATGGCAAACCACTCCAGTATCTTTGCCAAGAAAACCCCAAATGGGGTCATGAAAAGTCTGACAAGACCAAAACAATTGAACAATAAAAACAACAAAATGCGTGGTTTGTAGTTCAGAAGGCCAGAGAAGTGAAAGAGCATTGTGGACTAGAGTAGTTAAGTTCCTTCATGGAAGAGGAGGTACTTAAGTTAGTAAGAGAGAGAATAAGTACATTCCAGCTTGGAAGAACAGTGTGAATGTGATGACCATTTCTGAAAATTCTTGATTCTCTGCTAATATTTCCCATCATTAAAAAAGAATTGGCTGATTCAAAAGAAAAAGAGAAAGTTTGATTCAAAGTGGACCCCATTCAGTTTTCTACATTTATAATTCATTAATTCCATTTTAAGAATCAAAAAGGCAAACTGTCCCTCATATATTGACTATTGCCTTGCCTGAGATCATGATTACAACAATTCCTATTTTTTTGGATTCAGCTAAATTCTCATAAATTATATTCCTAATACATTTTAGCTATTTAACCTTTCTATGTGAAGCATGTTTTATGTAGATAGAAAATTGTTAAATTTTGCTTTTTAATTCATTCTGCCACTCTCTTCCATTGCATCAGTGAATTCATTAACATTCAAAGTTATGATTTTAAAGTTTTATTTTTCTTCCATCAAATTCTGCTATAATATTTGCTCTCTTAAAAAAAAAAGTTAACAATTAGTATCACTTGGAGAAAAAAAAAAGTTGATCCTAGTCTCCTCTTTTCTCCTTTCACCTCCCAGTATGGAGTGGCAGATGCTGCTGCATTAGAGTCAGAAAGAAATTAGTTTAAATCCCACCTCTAACATTTATTACCTGTTTGGCCCTTAGGAAAGCTACTTAAACTCTAGGTGCCTCCCTAGGATTTATCTACCAAATCATAAATGGATTATTATATATGTTGATGGAGAGAGTTCCCATTCTGGGCTAAAGAGGCAAAATCACAGACCTGCATAATCCCAGCATTGAACATAACCCTAAAGTCAATCAAATGAGATTTTTGAATACTTGATATAGAGACATTTGCAAAGAAAAAAATAAGACATTACTTTAAACCTCCTCAGGCAGCTTTTTAAAAAGCCTCTTGTCCAAATGACCTGCAAATATCTTATGTATTTTAAGAAGGCAAGTAAAATTATTGCTAATTGTATTGCTATTGTTTGTAATTTAAGGTCAAACTTATAATGCAATAGAGCAATGTTTTTATGTTTTAATCTCATACTCTATGGACACTGGAGGTCCTTGATTCATATGTGCAGCATATTTATATTAATTTATTGGACTTGGAGTATAATGTAAATATTTAAAATTATTGTCGAGATTTATAGTTCTCTCTTAGCTATTGTGATATGCTTTTGGTCACTATTATTATTTCTTTGAGTCCAAGCTTTTTGTTCAAGAATTTGACCCCAATGACAACATAGTTCTTGTAGGAAAATGTGATTTACTTAGGACAATCTATTTTCTAAAATGTTTTACAAGAACTCATTAAATGAATGAATGAAAAAAGTGTAAGGGCTTATTATGTACCAAACTATAGGAACAGACATAAAAAACCAAACACAGTCCCTGCCTTCAGCCAGCTTGTGTTCATTCCAATAAGGGGAGATCAACAATATGTTGCCATCTCTGGGGGAAAAAATGAATCCAAGAAACACTTTTAGATTTAAGCTGCATCATCAACGTTTTATCTATTGCTTTCTTAAGTCTAGACAACCAACAAAACAATAGATCAAGCCCTCATTGTAGTATTGTAATATTTGTGATTTCTAGGGGTAAATGCTCACACTGAAAATTCTAAGTATGCCCCCTCTGGAGGACCCTCAATCTGGCTTCACATCCCTGCTAGAAGAATGGTCAGAGAGTAGATGGACACATCATAGCAATGATAAGGTGCAGCTAGGTGGTACAGCGAATAGAGTAACCCCTCTGAAATCAGGAACCTGACTTTTGAACCTAAGTTGAAATCTGTCCTCAGACATTTGACACTTATTAGCTATGTGACTCTGGGTAAGTCACTTAACTCTGATTGCCTTGCCCAAGGGAAAAAAAAAAGATTGAATAGCAATGACAATATTGATTTAATTACACAGTTTCAGAGAAAAGCACCAAGGCAGCTGGCAAGAATATGGCTAGGTAGCAAAGTGATTCCTTGTTGGAGCTGATTTAGAAATAGTAGGCTATGTGAGTCACTTATCAAAATTCTGTAATTGAAAGAGTTAAATCTCTGGTTTTTGTGTGTGTATTGGGTGGGGGGTGGGGGTGGTGGAGATAGGCTTTTTTTTTTTCTTTTTTGGTAACAAAAAAAAAAGAAGATTGAAGGTGGGGAGAACCTGGAGTTAAAGAGACCAGGTTTCTCTTTTCATCACAGGGAAATGAATGATTGGTTTTGCAAAGGCTCCCTTCATGCCCATATTGCACTCTTCTTACCTCTACCTCTTAGAATTTCTAGCTTCTTCCAAGATTGAGATCAAACATCATTTTCTACACAAATTCTATCCTGAGTACCCCTATTATTAGTGTTCTCCCTCTAAAACCTTTTACTTATTTTGTATGTAATTTATGTTGAGTTGTCTGCATCAATGTTATTTGCACAGTAGAATGTAAGCTTTTGGAGGAACTATTTCTTTTTTTTTTTTTGTCTTGATATCCTCAGCACCCAGCTCAGCTCCTGTCTCATAGCAGGAGTTTAATAAATGCTTGTCAATTGAATTAATGACTTTCTGATACAAATGATAGCAAGTTTCTCACATTTTTTTTTTACATTTTCAGATAGAAGAGAGGAAATATATTCCAATGTTAATTATGGTATGATAAAAAGAGCATTGAATTGGGAGTCAGAGGATCTGGGTTCAAATCTCAGCTCTGCTACTTTACTAACTGCCTGAATTTTAGAGAGGTCACTTCCCTTTTCTGGGCTTCAGTTTCCTCATCCAATAAAATTAGGAGTTTGTTCTGTTTAATCTATTGAATTATCTGCTTAATTAGCTGTTGTCTAAGGTTCCTTCCAGCTCCAAGCCTTATAACCTATGTTGTGGTTTTAAGAATTGCCCCTTGATTCAGTTTGCCAAGAAACACCCCCCTCCAAATCTTAACATTTAGTAAACAAGATCCACTCATTAAAATACATACTCAAATCACACAAGATTTCCTTCTTATTAATCATAATAAAGCAAGTTGACAACAAAAAGCCTTCTCAAAGAAGGATTCTTCCTCAGTGTCAATAGTCCCCACATTTTACATATGAACAATGAAGCTGATTGAAAAGAATCTATTTGGGGGTCCTTGGTATTATATTATCTCTTCAGTGATGACTACATACAGCTATTTCTCTTTTCTTACTATTCTGGCTACATCAAGTTCCCGCATGGTGTAAGTTTCAATGCCCTTAAAGTCACTTGAAACGTTTCCGACACTCTAGTGTCAGCTATTATTAATGAAGTTGATAAAGTCTAAATATTCATGTCCTGCAGGGTAAGGGAAAGAGTTGAGTGTGCTTGTCCTGGGTGGTTCAGAGTTCCGGTATTTGGATGCTATGCAAATATGTCAGGTGCTTTCCATTCATTTTTACAGCTTTTGCTCTTGGTTTGGTATATTTATTTAAAATAAAATCCCAAACTGGGGCAGTAAAGGTCAGTCTCGATTGGTTACTGTAGCAGAATGCAGCCTTGTGGTTCTTGAATACCTTCCTTAATACTTTTCATTAAAGTGCCTTTATTATTGATGGATTTGGCAATAATTACTGTTGTTGCACATGCCAACGCTATTTGTAAAATTCAGTCTCACAAAACCCAGACCTTTATTTTAGATGGTGTGTTGGGAGAAAAACCCAGAGCTCTTACTTGAACATTTTTCATCTGGAGATGAATCATAGGCAATTAACAGGAACAATTCTAATTAACTGACATAATTAAAAAACTAATAATGTTTAACATTATTGTTTTATACAATGACATTAGCTTTAACAGCCTAGCAACACATCAAGGCCTCATTTACATAGTCACTGAGTATATTATTTATCCTTGGTTTCTGGGGTAACCAAATTGACAATAGTAACAGCAATGTGGATTCCTAAATTGTTTTGCCATACAGCTTCATAATTTATGCCATTGGCAGTAATTGTAATGTCTGTATAATTTCCTTTTAATTATCAACTAATGAAATTTACATTCATTTGGGTAAAACAAATATTCACATTCAACTTCCAATCACCTGTCCAAGTTTCCATTTAATTTGCTCAAGTTTGGTGCTTTTTACAGATTTTTTTAATATCAAACTGTGAGAAGAATATTAACACTTATTTTATGATTAGTGTTTAGGGAAATATTGATTATGTGGTTCCTTTCCACTCTTTGCTTTTAAAATGCTGCTGGGTTGTGTGTTTTGTTTTGTTTTGTTTTGTCTTGTTTTGTTTTGTTAGCTCAGGAAAGACTCACTACCAGCTTTTCCACATTAAACTCTAAGGATTTTAAGTGGAATTAATTTAGTAAACTTTAATTGCAGAATAATCTCTGCCTGTTCCCTTATCTCTTGATTTATTACAGGCATTTATTTCTAGTTTGAAAAATTCTCATCAGTTTCCCAGGGAATTAATTTAGATTTGCAAAAAGGAAAAAAAAAAGAAATTGCATCTAAATTCAAATTAAGATGCTAATTACAATAATTATTTCATCACATTATATAGAAACTTTGTACATATGAGTGTAGCAATTTTAAGAGGGAAAATGCTATTTGTTCACAATCTCAACCTACCCAACTTTTGAACAGAACTCCTTGGCGTGGTTTTATGCAATGGAACTGCTGAGCCTCCCCCCTCTTTCCAAATAAGCTACATTTAATGCCAACCAAGTGGTAATGTGCAAAAAAATGATCATAAACCAATTGCCTCTGCAAGTGAGCTAAACACCAGTATGAATCCATCAGAGAGAGACAGAAAGAGAAATAGAGAGAGAGACAGAGACAGAGAGAGACAGACAGAGACAAACAGAGAGAGAGACAGAGAGGAGAAGGTAAGTGTTACACTATGAGTGTCGATCATTAGCACGTCTGAATTGTGTGCTTTGGACCAGAGAGGCTGCACTCCCATACTGTGCTCTCTAAATAGGAAGAACTTCTTTTAAAGTGATTATAACTTTTTTGATTAAAAAGAAAGCACATTGAAATGAACATTAGTTTATTCCTGCACCTGGGCCCACTTTTTCTGGGGTTTTTCTTCTCTGTACTCAGTCACTGGAATCCTATAGGTTCCATTGGAGGATTTGATTCTATGGGCCATTCTGTTAGTGAAGACAGAGAAGGGAAGGAGGGAGGTTTTGCAACATCAGGGTGGAAAAGATCTACCCTTTTGCTTCCTCTCTTGGATTGAGAAATAATCTCAGGTTTCTGACCTTGTATTTTTCAGAAGAATTTAATATTGTTCCTGATTAACACCTTTTGTTGTTGTTCAGTTGTTTTTCAGTTGTATCCAAGTCTTCATGAACCCATTTGGAATTTTTTTGCCAAGGATACTGAGTAGTTAGACATGTCCTTCTCTAGTTCATTGTACAGGGAAGAATTGAGGCCAACAAGGGCAGAGTGCCTTGCCCAGGGTCACACAGCTAAGTACATGTCTGAGGCAAGATTTAAACTCATGAAGATGAGTCTTTCTGACTCTGGGCCAGGCACTCTATCCACTGGGTCACCTGGCTGCCCAAATAACACCTTACCTAGTAACTTACATTGGTATAATCCTTTATGTTTACAAAGCACAGTAGTATTGTCTGTAAGCTCCTTAAAAGAAGGGATTGGGATTTTTTCTTTGTTTTTTTATCTTTGGATCCTACAGCCTAGCAAAGTACCTAACACCTAGTAAGTACCTGATAAATATTTGTTAATCACTGATAGGGACATTATCTCATTTGATCTTCATACCTGACCTGTAAAATAATAATAATAATAATAATAATAATAATAATAATAATAATAATATCCCTATTTTACAGATGAGAAAACTGAGGTCTAGAGCAATATTATTATGACCTAAAGTCACACAACTTGTAAGCAACTGATCTAGAACTAGAACCATGTCATTTGATCCCAAATTTTAGTGTTCTGTGCTCCTTCAGATATTATATTTTCTTTAGAAGTATTTACAAAAGTTTCTGGAAAGAAAGACATTATAGGATACCTTTCACATTTTTTTTTTTGGCAATTAGGGTTAAGTGATTTGCCCAGTGTCACACACCAATAAGCGTCAAGTGTTTGGTCTGAGGCCAGATTTGAACTCAGGTCTTCCTGACTCCAGTACCAGTGCTCTATCCACCACACCACCTAGCTGCCCCTTACCTTTCCCCTTCTTAAGGGATAGCTCTTGACGTCCCCATGAACAGACAAGTAAACATCTGTTCCCAACACAAAATGCTTTTGATACTGTACTCTTTCAAGCTAATGCTCTTCCCTTTTTAATGATAGATGGTGTGTTGGCTGGCTAGAGTGCTAAAATTGGAGTCGAGAAGACCTTAGTTCAAATTCTGATTCAGACCATTTACTAACTGTTTACTAGCTAATTTTAACTTCTCCACCTCAGTTTTTTTTATCAGCACAATGGGGATAATATCAATATCAAATAAGATAATATATGTAAAGCATTTTGCAAATCACAAAGCACTCTGTAAATATTAGTTCATATCGTAATAATGATGTTTAAATCTGGAGACAAGCTCCAACTGCATGCTATCTTGCAGATCACCCTTTAAACAAAGAGAAGCACCTGAAATCAAAGTTAAAGGGAACAGTCACTGAGAGACTGTGATTGAGATGGGACAGGAAGCTTGTCAGGATACATGGAGAACCTCAGCAGCCCAAGTCCTGAGCCTCTTGATCTGCAGAGTTAGCAGTATTCCTGAAGCTACTTTGGAACAGTGATGGACAGGCAACTCTTGAATATTCAAGGTTGAGTCTCAGTTTTGTGGATTATTCACCCTTCCTCACTTATCCCCATTTCTCCCTCCTAGTTCTGCCCTTTGGCCAAGAAGGGATAGAAGAAACAACTCAAATGAATGTAGCAAATCCTTACCAAACACCCTGGCAAGAGAATTGTTGTGAGTCACAGATCAAGATATTAACTGTGGCAGATATTTTGGCCTAGTGACACCATTCGTGGAATGGCTCTTTCTCCTGCAAAATGTCCCTGTTAATTATGACCATGGTTAACTTAGCCCAGTGAACACATATCTTACTAACTGTGTGAGCAAAGGGACTGTGGATGCCTCCAAATAGTGGTTCTCAAACTTTTTCAATCTATAGCCAGATCTAGCAGGAGAGAAGCCTGGGGACAATCCAAGTGACCAGCCTTACTTCAATGTGCCCCCCCACACACACACACCTACATGCACATACAGCACAACTTAATTAGACTAATCACTTGAATTATTGGGAAGAACGATGTCATTTAGATGAAACATATGATCACTTGTACCACATGTAAAAGTACAAATAATGTTAATGTAGGGGATTGGTCAGAAGCCAACTTGGCAAGCTTATAGGACATAAGGCTTTGATTGAGAACATGAGTCTTTGCTCATTGACTACCTCATTGATAAGACTAAGGGACATATAGTGGGATATACCAATTAATACCTCACTTAATCTCCTTCAGTCTCATTGATTGGCATGAGCTATGGTAGACCAAAGTCATTCCTCTGTTCTGGGCCTATAAAAAAGTTGGTCAATAGCAGAATTGAGCTTTATTTAGGGAGAGCTGAGTACAGATGGAATATAGCTGAGTATTAGAGATATAGGTCCTAGGGCAGTGATGGGATCAAAGCCTATGCATCTATGCAACCCCAGTGAGACAGAGGAATATTGCTGTTGTACATTTTCTCACCCATATGGCCCGAGTGGTGGCAGCCATTCCGGAAAGCAGTTAGGAACTATGCCCCCAAAGTTACTAAACTGTATACCCTTTGATGTAGCTATACCATTACTAGGCCTCTACCCAAAAGACATAAAAGAAGGAAGGAAAAGATCTATATAAACAAATGTATTTATAGCAGCTCTCTTTGTAGTAACCAAAAACTGCAAACTAAGTTGGTAGCTGCCCATTGGGAAATGGCTGAACAAGCTATGGTATACAAATGTAATGGAATATTAATGTACCATAAGAAATGACAAAATGGACAGTTTCAGAGGAAACTATGAAGACCTCTATGAAATGTTGCAGAGTAAAGAGAGCAGAGCTAGGAGAATGATTTATACAATAACAACGATATTATAGATAAAAGAAACTTTTAAGGATTTTAGAACTCTATTCAATACAATAAGCCACAAGTCCAAGGTACTAAAGATGAAACATGTCACCTATCTTCTGACAGAGGTGATAGACTTAAAGTACAGAATGAGATATACATTTTTGAGCATAGTCAATGTGGGAATTTATTTTCTTAAACTATTCATATTTGTTATGAGTATCTTATTTGTTCAGTTTTTTCATTGTGCTATTGGGGAGGAGGGAACTAAAAAGGAGAGATACTAAATGATTGTAAAAAAATTAATAAATGTTAATTTTTTTAAAGGTAGATCAGGGTCTCTTACCACATAAAGAGTTCATGGGCCCCACCATGAAGAAGCAGTGGTTTTACCTTTTAGTCTGAAAGAAGGCAGAGAGAGAGAAATTATGTGATTAAGTTGGAAAAATATGAGCATCCAGTCTCTAGGTTATAGAAAGGAAGAAAGAGATGTCCTAAATGTCAAGTTCCTACAGAGTTTTAGGACACAGATGGGAAAAAAAAGCGGTCATGCAAGTCAGGGCAGAATGAGGAGAGATCAACGTCACTAACACCAAGAAAAAAAGAGACTATTTAACTACTATGATAACAGATATCACTATAGAGATAAGGTATGTTGATAAGGTAAAATAAGACGGGTAAAATGCTTTTGAATATAAATACATATCTTAAATTGGTTCTTCCGATGGGGAGTGAGTTAGCTCCAAAATTAAGTAGGAAGAGATGACTAGGAGGGATCCTATGGGCAACTTACTTCACAATGCTTTTAATAATCCCAGACTGTTTGCTACAGAAAAGTCCATCTCTTTTACATCAATGTCCTCCCAGTGATCACTAGGAGGATTATATATGACCACAAATCACAGGAATACCATGATCTTAGACATATCACAGTTACAAATAATACAAATAATGGAAAGATACTTGGTGAATGTAAGTAGGCTGCAGTGTTAAAAAAAAATAATGCCTTGCACACAATAAGTTGTGTAAAATATTTTATCAAGGACACATATGAACAGAAAAAAAAAGTGGTCTAGCCACATAATGAGAAGGAATGGTAACAGCTGTACAATGTAGGTGATATGTTGATACCTCTAAGATATTAGAAGAAGCAGAGGGTTGCCGCCAGTGCATTGGATGGGTTCTTCGATTGAAACTTTGTAGAAAGACATAAATATAGGATTAAATGGGATGAAAAGTTTGTGATCTCTATCAGTATGGTAGTCTAGGTAAGATATAATATACCCCTAGGTTAAGGTGATAGCAGTGAGGACAGAAAAGGGGTGATTCATTGTGGTATTAAAGTGTCCAACTTTGGCCTAACCTGCTTCAGCATGAACACATTAAGTCCCTCTGTCATTACAAGGAAGATACTGTTTCTGTGTACTTGCACAATTGTTGTGATTCATTTATTTAATGAAAAATAAGTATGGTAGCTGAATACTTCCTATATGCTAGGACTGTGGTAGGCTCTTTAGGATACAAAAAAGTTAAAAATGTGGTCCTTGCCCTCAAAGCCTCATGGAGAAAAGGAGTACATGAGCACAGGCCTATAGAGCTACATATTTGGCTATAATGATCAAAAGCATGCTATGATCTATGCTTTGATAGATTTCCAGTATACATATATATATATATATATATATATATATATATATATATGTGTGTGTGTGTGTGTGTGTGTGTGTGTGTGTTTTATATATATATATATATATATATAAAATTCATCTAGCACAGATTGATAATATTCTTCACTTATTGAATCACTGAAGCATAATAATTCAATACAAATCTCACCATGAGCTGGATATGGTTTCAGTCTTAATTTGACTTATCCATTTCACATGCTCACATGCTTAGATTTTTCTAATAAAAATACAAATAATTTGTTTTAAAGATAGCACTTTACAGCCAAGGAGTTCCAAGTATCATGCTTATGTTAATTTCTTAATCTTCATAACACCCCTACACATTTCTATTAGTAGTAGTCACGAAAATAAGCAATGGATCATATTCCCAGGGTCTAGAAGGATTGAAGCAGTGGCCTTAAAATTAATGTGCTCTAATTTTTTCTATTCCCTTTTGATGTAATTTAAATGATCCGCGTTTTTAAGGAAACTCTGGAGGGAGAAAAGGCATGTGAATAGATAACTATCAATATAAGAATTTAAACAGAAGACCCTAGAAGTACCACTGGGTGCTGCATAATTGATATACAGAGGAATTCTATAGGTGGTGACTGTTATAAGCTTTCAGAGGTGTGAGAAAGCATTTCAGGTTGTGGCAGTGAAAGAAAGTTCTACAGAGGATATAAGCTGAGTCTGGAAAGATGGCTGGAATTTGGGAAGGGAGACGACTCAAGGAAAATTGGAAAGGTCTAAGTAAAAGGGTTAAGGTGGAAGGTAAAATTTGGCCCATCCCGTCTAGCCCACAATTTAGGTAGGAGATATCTTTATCTCCATTTGACAGATGGGGAAAGTGATAAATAGAGGGATTCAGGAAAGTAGGAGGCACTCCTAGGAAGTAAGTTAGGATTAGAGTTTGGGACAGTACACTGACATCTTACAAGTTAATAAACCTTCCAGGATACCATCCTATGTTCAGTCAACTTCTGTAATAAAGTCACAGCAGCATAATTAATCTAAAATAGTTAATCTAAAAATTATTTCAATTCATCTTCAGAATCCATGACAATAATTTTGCAGAAAATTTATTGGACGTACTATGTTTTACTGAAGAAACAGTCAGAATTAGTTGTCATTACCTAAGTGATTGGGTAGGGCAAAGGGAGAAGAAGGGTAGCTCCTCTGGAGAAATTAAATATTTTCTATGGAAAATTCACAAAGTAGATAACTTATATACAGTTACTGAGAATTATGGCCTTAGGAACTACTTTGATAGTGAATAGATCTAACTATGCATATTGAAAGCTACCAAATATCTATAGGAGGCAGGAAGTTTTCCCTCCAGGCATAGCATCAAACCAGGGACTATGGGCTGGGTAAGTAACTCCCCAAATGGGCCCTGCACACACACTTTTTTTGCTAATATCAGCCTTCCCCTTGGAGTTTATAAAGACAATAAAATGAATGGAGACTATAGTATTTTCTTCTTCTCTGCTGCAAAATATTCCTCACCGAGGCTAAGTAGGTGAGTTCTGCCTTTGCCCAACGCCCAGTAAAGTGACCATCAGTTTCGTTTTTTCCATTCCCTTCCACGTTTCAGTTTAGTCACCACAGCAAGATTCTGGGTCAGAAGAATCAATACACTGATGAAACCAGAGCTAATATGGTGCAGAGATGCCTTTTTTCAAAGACCATGCTATGGCCCCTTGATATATGATATGAGTTTGAGAACACTGGGAGCTTCTCCAATCACCTCACGGTAAAAATTGAGTTGTATTGCCACATCCTTGCTCAAAAGTCTTGTGCATTTTGAAACAATGGAGGGAAGGAAGAAGGTCACGTTCATGTATTGATTGGGGCAGACAATGGTAGGTTGGACTGGAAGAGAAGGAATATTGACTCAGATGTGCAGCAAACTTATCCTGAGGTACTAACTTTATCACCAGCCATTTACCTATGAGTGTTTTATTGATCCTGTGGCCTTTGGATAAGTTGCTAATGTGGCCATTTGCACATCAGGTATCCATAAGGAGACAAATATGAGACATACATCAGACATGCCTTGTTGGTTGCCCTTCATGAATGGAGAACGCACCAGCTAAGAATAAAAACACAAAAAGGAAGGCCTGGACTTGTTGGCCTAGACCACTACAATGACACTATTTGACTATACTGAAATCCTGTCTTGTGTCTTTCTTATTCCTTGTGCTCATTCCTCAGACAACAGGATTCTGATGACCCTTTTAAAGGTCAAACACGGGCAACATTTGCTGCTTCACACTGCTTCAATATGCTGGGTTATTGCGACCTCTGTTGAAATGGAAACACCAGGGTACTTCCCAAGGCATCTGCTTCTTGTCCCTCAGTGTTGTTACACTGCCTTCCTTGTACCAACACTGATATTTTGCAAACCATTTGCCTTCAAAGAGGTTTGTGGCTGGTAATAAGGCCCCAGAATGGCATGGAGTGTCGGACTAACAGTCAAGAGAAGAAAGTTCATTTCCCATTCTGCCACTGACCTCCTACACAACCTCTTTAAAGCTCTCCGTGTATAATTTTCCTCCTCTGCAAATAATAGGCCCAAATAAATATCACATTCTTTGTCTCACAAGGGAGGAAGTTAATTATGTAAAATCCTGGACAATTCTTTGAGTTCCTTGGAGAAAGGTAAATTCAATCTCTTACAAATTCCTACACGGGAGATGATTGTCGTTAAATTATTTAGCATTTCCAGTGTGCCTAATTTTCACAGAAAATGACAAACATCAGTGCACTAATCAATGGTTTCCTTGGGAGGGAGGTCGATATTGTTTGAAAAAGAAGCTACATAAATACCAAGAGGTTAAGTAACTAACCCAGTGACTGAATTTAGAGTTTATTCCCTTGCTCTTCCTTGCCCTCCTCCACCATCACATGCGTTTCCTTTTGTTATGTCTCTTATAAACACATAATGCACTTGAGGAATAGGTAAAAGGTCAAAGAAACTCTGTTCAAATATGTTTTTGAAAATTATGGAAACTTGTTTAATTCAATAGGGTATGAATATCATCACAGTTTGAGTATGGAGGTAGTGATTCAAAGGAATGAATGAATATGCACCAAGTGTGTATACCATAATGACTCTTGCACCTTTCCCTCCACCTCATGGCTGAACCCTCCTATGTGTGCTGTTTTCCCCAATTTGGATGTGAGCTATTTGAGGAGATGCTATCTTGCTTTTCTATTTACATCTCTAGATTTTAGTACAAAGTTTGACATAGTAAGTACTTAATAAATGCTTTTTAATTCATTTGTTCATTCACTGATTCATTGATGTGGGTAATAATGTTTTTTAAACTTTAGATTTTAATGAGAAATATAGAGTCAAAAGCTATCATTTCTTCCTAGAAAGCATGTTATCTAAATACAGACTCATTAACAGAGGAGTTAGATCAAGAAAGCCAGCATCTACTTTAGAAGAATGATGGAATTAGGCCTGATATGTCACCAAGACCCAAACCTGAATGTTAATCAGTCTAATATTCTCTAATTTGACATATTATATAATTTTGAGACACTTGTGTGTGTGGCAATAGCTGGCTAATGTTCACATTAGCCATTGTAGACTTTAGCCAGCACACTTAAACTGAACCAAAGAATAAGATCCTTTTATGGAGCAGAGTCTAGCAGAGAAATGTTCCAAATAGAGCCAAAAATTTACCGAATTCTAGTCATGTCCAATTTTCCATAGAATTGTGAGGCTTTGGGTCTGCTATAGACAGTGTGTATGTTACCTGTGCTCCAACCTTAGCACTGAATATCCAGGTAAGATGATAAAGATAGGGGCTTAAAAGGGAACTGGTCCATCAGCTTAGACATGATACATGCTATATTGCAAATCACCTTCAATAAATACTTGCTGGTTACATGAAATTACTTAAATAATTTATTTGACAAGTACTTTTTGGGCACCTATTACCTTCATCTTTAAAAGACTTATCTATGTTAAATTATGTCAAAGTCCCCTTCCAATTCTTAAATACCATGATTTTACTGTGTATATAAGGTTATGATATATGCTGTGGAGGTATAAAGCCATACTAAGCCCTCAAGGAATTACAGGTTAGATCTAAGTTACCTTGAAGATCATCTAGTTACCTAAAGATCATTGGTTTTACAGATGGGAAAAACAAGGTCTCATGAAGGTCAGTGTGACTTGTGGAAAGCTACACAGCTCAAGCCACACAGCTAGTGAGTTACATGGCTAGGACCTTACCCCAAGTCTCCTGACTTCTCATTCAGGGTTCTCCTCATTACACAATTGTTGCCCTAACTTACAGTGTAGCTGGAGAAATAAAAGGTTATCAGATGAAAAAAACAATTAAACTGTGACCCAAGAAGTATATGATTCCATGCTAAATGAGTAGTACAAGCAATAAATGCTGTAAAAGAAAGGAGAGATCATTGTGGGCTGGACTAGTAAGAAATAGTCTCACTAAGAAGAGAGGTCTTCAGAAACTGTAGGCTTGGTGTGTGAGGAGGATGATTATAGTTAGAATCACAGACCCCAAAGTTGGAAGCAACTGTAGAAGTCAACTAATTCAATCCATATTTGAACAGGAATCTTCCTACAGCATCCTTGATAGGTGATCTCCCCCCTCCATTTGAAGTCTTTTAGTGAGAAGGAAACTATTAACCCCTGAGCAGCGCGTTTTCCTTTTAAATAGTACTAATTGTAATTAATTTTTCCCTTACATGAGCCTGAATTTACCTTTTTGTAACTTTCATTTAGTGCTCTTGAGCCAAGCAGAATCTCCTTTCCACATGACAGTTCTTCAAATATGCAAAGATGGAGACCATACACTTGAAGTCTTCTCTTTCCCAGGCTAAATAGTCTCTGTTCCTTCAGCTCATTCTCCAATGGTTTGGTTTCCAGTGCCTTCACCATCCTGTTACCCTTCTTTTTAAATATTCCAGTGTGTGGATTGTTGATATTCATCCTAATCTGTGAACTAAACATAAGGCTTCAGATATGGTTTAAACAGTGCAAAGTACAGTGAGGCTATCATCCCCCTTGTTTTGGACACTATACATCTCTTAAGCCCAAGATAACATTAGCTTTTCTGGCTTCCACCTAACTCTATTGACTTGGTTTCATCTTGAGCTTCTCTAAAATCCCTAGATCTGACCTTGCCATGCCTCCTCTTATGAAGCTGATTTTTAAAAATCCTGGTGTTGAACTTTATTATTTCCCAATTGAATTTCATCTTGTTGAATTAAAGCCATAATTTTATTGTGCATACATATTCTATCATTCAGTGTCATCAATCCATCCCAGCTTTAGGTAACCTAAAGCTTCATCTAAGTTATTGATAAGAATATTGAACACCACTGGGACAAGAAAAGATCTCTCAGGACATTCCAATTTTACTATCAGCTAGCCCATACCTCTTCACCTTGTCTGCAAGGATAGCATGAGAAACTTTGTTAGATGATTTGCTGAAATGCAGGCCTATTATGTCTGTGGCGTTTCCCCACATGTCAGTCTAATAATCCTGTTTTTAAAATGGGATTAACATAAACTATTCTTGACAAAATCAAGCTGGCTCTTGTCTATCGTCAGTGCCTGCTTACTTTCCCTTCCAAATAATCATTACATTAGTAATACATCCATGATATTTCCAAGTACTGCATAAAAATGTCTATAGTTTAAAGATTCCACTCATTTCCCTTTTCTGAAAATCAGGACACTGGCCCTTCTTTAGTCCTATCCTGTTTTCCATAGTTTTTCAGAGAACATTATTATGTGGAGGAAGAAACCCAGCCCTTCTCTATTATCATGAGTTGTTTAGATCATGCTTGTCTGGTGGGAAGAAGGTTATCTCTCTAGATACCCCATATCTATTTTCCCTCTGGGAACAATCCAAACTCTTTGGGTAGTAATGTATGGCTGGAAGCTTTATTAGGCCCCTAGAGTGAATGTAGAGCTTACCGGAATGTCAGGGTTACACTGTGAATTGGCTCAAACATTTGGAGGCTTCTATGAGTTTTTTGTGTCATTTTCCATTTTTTTTTCCTTGCAAAATAGTGGCTGATCAGAATCCAATATTGTTAGCTTGGTGCTTGCATAGGACCTTTAACCTACCACAGTGGTAAGCTCTGGATGTGGGCAAAATGAGCCAAAGACATTTATTTGGGGGGCATCTCCCAAGACTGAATCCAATCCATGTGAACCCAGAGCTTGGAGTGTTGATTTATGGGTTGCATACATTTAATTGTTGGATGACATTGGAAGCAGAATAAATATAGCATGCTCTTTATAGGTCACTGTAAACCTTCTCAAAGCCTCCTTACTTGCTGGAAGCAGAGCCTCCATTCACTATCCTTGTTGCTAGCTCTTGTGGATGACTCTTGTAGAGTATCAGGCCATTTGGTATGCTGGGGGATTGGATGGATGACCAATTGCCATGTGCCAGGGAGAGGTGGAGCAATAAAATTATCCTAAATATCCTTTTTTAGATCTAAAACTATGATTCCATTCAACTCAGCATACTAAGCAGAAGGCAATGGATAAGAAGACATATTTCAAGAAATGCCACTTATCTGGGTTATACAGGAAACCTGAAGCACTGAACACATTAACTGGGCACTCAGCAGAGACAGGTTAACCCTTGGACAAAAGGTTTCATGCATCCTCTGAAGTGAAGAAAAAAAAATCCGTAAGTGGTAACAAGCTTTTTTTTTTTTTTAACAGAAACCACCCTTATCAACCAACATTGAGTCATTTGGAAAATTTCTCTCATGTATACACTGACTTGTTTTCCGGGTTATAATCTGCCTCACTGGAAGGACTGTCCCTTTTAATGAGAACGCAGGTCTGTTTAAGATTTGAGTTCTGAATACATTGACTGCAGATAGGATTTAGAGTCAGAATGATCGAGGGCATCTTAATCGTGTGTGTGTGTGTGTGTGTGTGTGTGTGTGTGTGTGTGTGTGTGTGTGTGCGAGAGAGAGAGAGAGAGAGAGAGAGAGAGAGAGAGAGAGAGAGAGAGAGAGAGAGAGAGAGAGAGAGAGAGACCCTTCTGGGAGTCTGGTGAAGCCTATGGACTCCTTCTCAGAATAATGTTTTAAATGTATAAAATAAGATTCACAGGATTATAAAAGAAACCAGTTACAAAATTATAAAATACATTTACAAAATATTTTTAAATAAGTTTACCAAACCAAGTTTAAAAACTGCTTTAATCCAAGGCCCTCATTTTTAAAATGAGGAAACTAATATGCTTTAAAAAAAAAAAAAGAGGTCTTGCATGACTTACCCAAGGTCAAACCAGGAATAAATTCAGAATCAAGATTCAAACCCAGCCTTCGGATTCTGCAGCATTCTACCCCTGTCATTAGGTGAGGTGCTGTTGTTGATTGTGTCTGACTCCTCATGACCCAATTTGGGGTTTCCTTGGCGAAGATACTGGAGCGGTTTGCCATTTCCTTCTCCAGCTCATTTTACAGATAAGGAAGCTGAGGCCAAGAAGAATAAGTAAGTTGCCCAGGGTCACACAACTAGGAAGTGTCTGAGGCAGGATTTGAACTCAGGAAGCTGAGTCTTTCAGGCTCCAAGCCCACTACTCTATGTCCTGGGACACCCAGCTGCGGTAGCTGGTCTTATTTTTTTCTCCATTATCACCATGTTCATTCAGCCATTTCTGCGCATCCATTTTCCAATCCAATAAACATTTATTAAATACCTACTATGTGCCTGCCAGGCATTGTACTTAATGCCTGGGATATAATTAGCAAAAAGAAAAACAGGCCTCACCCTCAGGGAGCTTACAATTTAAAAAAGGGAGACAACATGTAAAAGGAAGTGGGAAAGGATGGGGAAAATCTTGTTCCATAGAGTTGAAACCAGGCGGGTCAGCAGATACAGAGTGGAATGGGTCAGAGTCCAGTTTCTGCCCTTGATATAGGCGGGCAGTGGGAGCAGTTTGGTCCTCCACCCTCCAGCCCTCCAATCAGAGAGGAGGGGAGGCTGAGGAAGGTGGTGGTAGTGTCAATCAAGACTCAAGTTAGCAGCATGGGGGTGACAGTAGAGGTGATGAGCTAATCCTGGGAGGGGCATCTTGTTCCATGGAGTGGAAACCAGGCAGAGCAGCAGAGCATCTTCAGTTAATACTGAGGGGAAACGTGGTAGAGTGGATAGAAGACTAACTGTAAAGTCAAAAAGACCTGGATTCAAATTCTACCCCTTTCACATGCTAACTATATGTTAGGGTGAAGTCATCTAACTTTTCAGTTCCGCAAGAAATCTTTCAGGGTAGAAGTTACAGATTTCTCGCTAACCTGCATCCTTAGAGTGCCCATCCAGGGAGATACTCACACTGATGATATCATAAGTCTTAGAGTTCCAGGGGTAGGGAACCTGAGGCCTGGAGGCCATATGTGACTCTCTAGGTCCTCAAGTGCAGCTCTTTGATGAAATCCAAACACACACACAAATTTGGATTTGGTCAAAGGGCCGCATTTGAGGACCTAAAGGCCTCAAGGCCACAGGTTTCCCACCCCTGTGCTTAGACTGAAACAAAACAAACCAGAAAACAAATAATAACTATTTGGAAGATGATAGGCAACAAAGAAAAATGTAATGAATGGGAGACAACAATAAAGGGAATGAAATATGGAGAGTGTGAATATGATCACAAACAGGAAGCAGCCGGTTAAGAAGCTCCATGTTTTTATCCTCCTCGGGGCCTCAATGTCCCAGGTGGTATGCTGGAGGGTGGGGGGCACTTTGGGCAAGTCACTTAACCTCTGGCATTTTCATCTCAGCCCTGGTGAGATGTGCATGATAAAGTTTACTTATCTAGAACAGGCTTTGTGATCCCTGGATGCTGTAAATTGCTTGTTATTAGCAATAATTGCCCACAGATTTTTTTTCAAGCCATTTACATGAAGAATCTTTGCAATATGAGGTTAAATTGCAATATGCTAATAGTCAATCAATGTGGAGCGGTGGGCTGCTTTGAGATACTAAGCTGCCACACTTTGGCTGCCTAAAGTAAGTGCACTCCTGCTCATACTCATTTCTGGTTCTGTCTTGCTGCTTCCTCTGCATTAGGGAACTAATAAATTTGCTCTACATAAGCTACTGACACAGTTCTTTACATTTTCTTTGTGTCCTTGGCCTCAGGAAATGATGCATACATCCCACCTCCTGCAACAGTAACAGATAAACACCCATACAGGTAGCATACAGCAAGGGGCAAGATAAAATTTAAAGACTTGTGAACAAAAAGTTCAGTAATGAAAAGTGGTTGGTAGCAACAGAGTTGCATAGAACTAAATTTGCTGAGATCTCAAAAAGAGAAGGATTCTACACAGAAACATTCATTCAGAACCTATGGAGACAAAATGTAATTTTTTTTATAGGCTGGATAAGTAAAAGTCTAGAGTTGGCTGAAGATGATAATGAATAAACCTCTGGTTGATCTTCATCCCCACGGCCAAGGGAGGAGGACAGGGACTGTGGACAGGCAAAGTGGGGGCCACAAAAAATGCATATTACCAGTGTGTCCCTCCCCTGGTATATATTTGTAGAGTATTTACCATTTATGCCCCAAAGAGGCACACAAAATAGTCTCTGACTTCAAGAAGCTTATACTCTACTCAGAAATACATGAAAGAACAAATAATACTATAAGGCCATCTGTAAGTTCCATGTGAGAAATAGGACAGGAAGTAGCACAGAGTCCAAAGAAAGAAAGAAGAGCTGGAGCTGACTCAGAAAACTTCAGGGAAAAAGGATGTTTGTGCTGACAAAAGGAGTGGCTCTTCTGTTCAGTGTAGGTATCTTTTTGGAGAGGTAGTGGTTTTCATGATGGCAGGATTGCTGATTTCTCTGTGATTTCTCCTCTGCCCTACCCTTACCCATATCTACCATTGGATGCATTACAATGTGCGTATCCTTTATTATGTCACTTGGAATGATAGTGGCAGGTTGACATTCTTGGGCTTCCTGAGCCTTGATGATGACCTGGTCACTCAACAGTATGATACATAAGGACCCATAGTACATTGTACTGAGTCACTCCCACCTGAGTTGCGTTTGAATTTCTCAGTCCCTTTCCCCCTTCCCCAAAGGATCATAAAAGCTCAGAGAGACCTCAGAAACCATCTAGTCTCGTCCCTTCATTTAACAGATGAGAAACCTGAGGCCCAAAGTTAATGGACTTACCGAAGGTCACATGGGGAATAAAAAGCAGAAGAGGGATTTGAACACAAGGTCAACTGACTCCAGAATTCTTTCCATTCTACTGCCCACATTTAGGCTGGATAGGTTAAACCATATTCATTCACATCTTAATTGGACTAACTTTAATCTTTAATTATAAATTCAGATCAACCCTAGCTAAGTACTCAGAGAATGGGAATTTTTGTGTGGACCAGATAAAGAAAGATAAATGTTGGGGCCTGGATAGAGTGGAGCTCTTTAAACAGCCGGTGGGCAGCATGAGGCCTCTGGGCATCTGGAATTAGCATTTGATCTGCACATCATTCACCATGCCCTCCCACACACCCCTGGGGAAGTGGCTGCACCCCCCATGGGAACCAAGAAAAGACAAAGAATTATTATTTGGGAAGAGAGGGTGGGCTGAAAGTTGGCACAGTGAACCGCGAATATTTGAAACTGAATCTCAAATCAGGAGGGCCTCCTGGAGATACTGTCGTCATAGACAAAAATAGTGGCACAGAGACAAATGTGTAAACACAGATAAATACATAAATAAATAACCCAATTAAAATTCTCACTTCTGGACTACTGCCCAGAATCTTTGCCGGGAAACTTTCATCTGGATTAGGTCAGTACTATAGAATAACAGCAGTCAGTTTGAACAGGGCCATTTTGTTGCCAGGACAGGTAGGCATGAAGGGAATTAATCAAGAGCTTCCTAATTACAGTGAAAATAGATCTAAAATTAAGTGTTGTGCATAGAAGCATAGAGCATATTTCAGAAGGCACAGCAAATCCAGCATTAGTATATTGGTTACTAAACTGCTAATGTAGGTTGGTACAAAGGGTACAGCCATTTTGAATGGCAACCATTGTTAAAAAATTATTTCTTTTTAGTTTTCAACATTCACTTCCATAAGATCTTGAGTTTTCAATTTTCTCCCCTTCCTTCCCCTCCCCCCTCCCCAAGATGGTGTACAATCTGATATAGGCTCTACTTATACGTTCATATTAAACTTATTGTCACATTAGTCATGATGTAAAGAAGAATTAGAACTAATGGAAGGAACCACAAGAAAGAAGAAACAAAACAACAAAAGAAAAGGAGAGCAAATAGCATACTTCCATCTGCATTCAGACTCCTGAGTTCTTTCTCTGGATGTGGATAGCATGAGTCTTTTGCAGTTGTCTTAGATCCTTGCATTGCTGAGAACTAAGTCTGTCAAAGTCAGTCATCACAATGTGGCTGTTACCATACACAATGTTCTCCTGGTTCTACTCACTTCACTCCGCACCAGACCATACAAGTCTTTCCAGGTTTTTCTGAAGTCAGCCTGCTCATCATTTCTTATAACACAATACTATTCCATTACATTCATATACTACAACTTGTTCAGCCATTCCCCAGCTGATGGGCATCCTCTCAATTTCCAATTCTTGGCCACCACAAAAAGAGCTGCTATAAATATTTTTGTACATGTCTCCTTTTCCTGTTTTTATCATCTCTTTGGGATACAGACCTAGAAGTGGTATTGCTGGATCAAAGGGTATGCACACTTTTAGAGTCCTTTGGGCTTAGTTAATGGCAACCATTTTTTAGAAAAAATGATGGTGCGTTGGAGAGGCAAACTGGAAAAGAATGTGCAGTCTTTGACTATCAAATAATGAAACTGATAGCCAGAGGATAGCTACAAAATTTGATAATAATAACTTGCTTTATTATCATGCCTCATGCATAAAAGGATCTTTTCATTGCCAGTTGACCTTCCAGTTGTCTAAATACAATTAGGATCCTCAAGATTCTTCTAGTAGGCAGCTCAGTGATGTTGTGGAAGACAGCTCTGGACCTAAAGTCAGGAAGAGCTGAGTTCATATCTGACCTGTCACTTCTTAGCTGTGTGACACTGGCCAATTAATTTAACCTCTGTCTGCCTCACTTTTCTCATCTGCAAAATGGATATAATAATAGCACTTACCTTCTCAGGGCTGTTGTGAGGATAAAATGAGTTAATATTTGTAAAGTGCTTTGCTAACTTTAAAGTTATTGTTAGTTTTGGTACACTGGAAAGAGTGCTGGATTTAAACTATCCGTGGGATCTCGGGCAAGCCATTTAATTTCTCTGGGCCTCAGTTTCCTCTTTGGTAAAATGAGAGATTGGACTCAATGGTCTCTAAGGTGTTTTTCAGTCATAAAACTATGATTCTTCTAAAAACTTCTTTGCAATAAAAGCTGGATAAAAAATAGGCAACTATGAGCAAATTGAAATGACCTAAAATATGAATTAATGCAAAAAAAGGATTCTATGAAGACACTTTCAATTTTTATAAGCTGAGTAAGTAAAAGTAGAGTTGGTTTAAACAATGTAAGAAGAACCAGGTAAATCTCAATCTCTCTCTCTGTCTCTCTGTCTCTATCTGTCTCTTCACACACACACACACACACACACACACACACACACACACACACACACGCGGGGAAACAAGACAGCAAAACAACTGAAGCTAAATATTACAAAATTATAATGACCCAGTTTGGCAGTAAAGAAAAGATATAAAAAAAGTCTCTTCTGCTTCTTTTCAGAGGTGAGGGACTAGAAATGTGGAACATTGTATATGACATTAGATTTTTTTTAATATATTAGTTTTTCTGAACTATTTTTTTCTTCCTCTTTTTAATCCGTAAATATAAGGGTTAGATCTTTGGGAGGGGTGGATAAGAGTTTCAGTGAGAAATGTATGTAACATACTGACAAAAGATATTGTTGATTTTTTTTTTTAAGAAATGCATGACTGTAACACACAAGAATGGTTTACAAGCCGACCATTCTTAAAATGAGCTGACTCTGGGAATGGTGTTTCTGTGTGCATATGTGCACATGTGTGCAAGCAACTCTGCCCCAGTCCTCCATCCACAGATATCCTTGCAATAGAAGTGCCAGGCTCTGCTAATGAATGTTATCACTGTTTTAGGTAGTTGTATTAGGCATGTGAGGAGCCCCTTCAGCCGCTCAGACATGGATAACCTTGTGAAGGGCCCGGGCAAAGAGAGAGTAGCTTAAAATAAAAATAAAAGGAGGGAGATTTTTTTTTAAGTGATGGAACATCTGTGATGAACTCATTTTCTCTGTGAGCACCAATGGTGAGGCATGTCTGGGTCGGCTGAACAGCATTTCTATAGCAGTCGAAAATTCATTTCATTTCATTATCTGAACTGTTCAAGCACCCCAGTCTGGATCAGAAAAAAGCTCCTTAAACCTGCAGGAATCTCATTTACCCCTGCTGAGGCTCCAGCTTCCTTCCTTATATGAAGGTAGAGATGCCTTGCTTACAAATTCTGGCAGATATATACAAGATTTGTATTGAAAGGGAAGGAATGTTTCCTGGGATCTGCCATCTATAGCAGCCTTATTATTACCTTTTTCTGTTTTATTTAGGTCTGTTTCAAGGCTACTTTACCAATCTCTCATCCGTTAAAAACACAGTTCTCACTACATTAGAAGAGAGAGAATGGCCTTAAAGGTGATGCAGAGTAGAACAAAGGAAGGAGCGTCACCTCTTCCGACAGCCAGTAATGAGGCAATGTGGATTTTTTTTTCAAGGAAAAGGAGATTTTCAGAAACTTTTATAGCAAGCAGAAGAACATTTAAAAATTCCAAGTTTTGTTGAGGAAGATGGAAATGCTAAATACCACAAACTTGTAGACTTAAAAATGTAGAATATTGGGCTTTTAGCAGTAGAAGAAAAATACTTGAAAGTTAGGGCACTCACTACCAGACTGCTCAATGGAGACATTGTTGCTATTGTTGGTGAATCATGTGTGACTCTTCATGACCCCGCAGACCACAGCATTTTCTTGGCAATGGAGTGGTTTTTCATTTCCTTCTCCAGTTTTATGCAGGCAGAGGTTAAATGACTTGCCCAGGGTCACGTCGCTCTAAGTGTCTGAGGTCAAATTTGAACTCTTATCTTTCTGACTCTGAGCCCAGTGCTGTATCCACTATGCCACCAACTGCTCCAGTGACACATACATAGCATTCTCTCATGTCTGTCTCACACTCTAGGATCTCCAGAACCTGGTGCACCGGAGCTTTCTGCCCTCCTCTACTGATCTCCTCACCATGTACCTCACTCTGTATACAGTAGGCCACTCTATGTCCCCTACACATGCCTTGTGCATTCTTGTCCCTTTATTCACCCATCCTCACTCCTTCTTCACCTTTTGGACCAATTCTTTGAAGCCTAATTCAAAGTCTTCCAGGATCTTCCTAGTAAATAATGACTTTTCCTCTTCAAACCTGCCTCATGAACCACTTAGTTTTCCTCTCTCTGTTGTACTTAGCATATATTATTATGTATTTTAATTATCCATTTGTGTGTGGGCTCAGGAGAGTTGGTTGTTAAGTTTTCAATGTGAACATCGACATTACAGAAACTGGCAGATGCCACAAATCAGAACTTGATGTATTATTTTATTGATTATCAAGACTTAAGAAAATGACAGAGAGAGGCATCTAGGTGATACAGCGGATAGAGCACCAGCCCTGGAGTCAAGAAGACCTGAGTTCAAATCTGGCCTCAGACACTTAGTAGCTGTGTGACCCCGGGCAAGTCACTTAATTCTAATCGCCTAAAAAAAAGTGACAGAGAAAATATTAAACTTAAAATATGTCAAGAGTACTTTTTTTTTTCAGACAGCCAGCCTGAATATTTATCAGAAGATCCCTGCTATAAGATTTTCAATTAGAAGAAGGCAGGGATTCATTTCTTTTTCATTTTCATTTTCTATTCATTTCTTTTCTTAGCTTTATGTCTTTCCTAGAACTTTGGTCACAAAATAGGCAATTAATAAATATTAGGCAAATTAAATTGACTTGTGCTATTCAAGACAATTCAGTGTAGTGAAGACAACCTTGGAGTTCTCTCCAAAGTGTTGAAGTCTCTGAAGTCAGAGATAGCAGGTTCAAATTTTACTTCTGTTTTCTCTGGGCCTCCCTCTGGTTCTTCATCTATAAAATGAAGGGGTTGGACTTGGTTACTTCTAAGGTTCCTTCCTGCTCTAAGTCTGTGATCCTACTAAAGATGGCAAATTCAGAAGAGGGGGAGAGCCAAGTTTGCTTCATTCCTCACAAAAGGCTGGCTTCCCCTTTGATCTCCTGAATCCCGTTTTCACACAAGGCTTCCTGCTGAGGACTGCCTGATAACTTGCTTTGATCCACTCTGGCCTAGTAGTGACAAATGCATTTTAGCCTGGGTATTTTCAAGTGCCTGAGAGCAGTTTTGCTCCACCCTCACCCCAACCCAATGCCTTCTTTTGCACAACTTGAGATTATGTACAGAGTAGTTCCTAAGTGAATATATCTTACATGAATTAAATAAATCATACCTCATGGGCTCTCGATCACTGTATGTTTGCCACCTGAAAAAAATTCTGGCCAACGACATTTTGCAGCACTCCCATGAAGGAGACATCTAAGGCTAAGATGTGGCCCAGTGATTGGATCCTGGGGTTATTGACTTGGTTCTAACACTTGTCTTAGTCACTGGATGGAATGTCTCAATGGTCCTAGTTGATTGAGTAACAATTGATTATAAAAACAGAATCAGTTAAACTATCATGGATAAACTAAAATTCAGAATTATTTATTTGCTTATGTGTAGACTTGTGCTTGCAGCAGTGATGGGAACTTCCTCTGTTTAAACTCCCTCCACCTGTGCAAACTGGCAACTCCTCTTAACACGTAGTCTTGTAGAATTGCCTCAGGCACTCAGAGGTTATCTGGCTTTTCAGTTATTATGTCAGAGAGTGAACTTGACCCACTGTTCTGACTTCCATGCTGCTCTTCCACAACTCTGCTTACATTTCTGACCTCCAGTTGATTTGCTCTGTGTTCTTGAGAAAATCAATACAAGGACTACATTAACATTTTTAAAGCATTCTTCATAGAAAGGACATTTTAAACCAGAGGAAATAAGGTAATTGCATGCGCTCTATAAAATGTGCATTTGTTTACAATAGGCCATAGAAAAATGCAAATGTAAAAATACAAATTGCTTTTAGACACAAGCACAGTTTAATGCTTATAGTACTTACCGCTGCTTAAAATGTACATTTTAGTTTATATGTCCCGAAAAAATGTGTTTCTCGAAGTGTATTTCTAATATAGATGCTAGAGATAGAGTTTCAAAATTTTCATTATTAGGCAAATAGATTTTAGTCAGTACCTTGATCTGAGTTATACAATTAAAAAAACATCTACCTCATTTTAATGATCATTATAAAACAATTCACAGATACTTAATTTTTCAGTTGAAATCAAGATGATAAAATAAACTTACAAAGTGGTGTGTCACCTCACAAGATAAACATCTTGGTTTCAAATATTTAAACAACTGTTCCTGCTTGATTTAAGCAATAAAGAGGGGGGAGAGAAGGGAGAGACAGAGACAGAGAGAAAGGTAGGGAGGGAGAGAAAGACAGACAGTCAAAGAGAGACAGACAGAAAGAGAGAGAGAGAGAAGAAAAAACAGAAGTATTTAATAGCAAAATAAATAATTATATCCATGGTAATTCAAATGTTCTTTTAGGCAAGATATTTCTACTAAGTAGTATCCCATACTCTTATTACTGATTTTGTATTGGATTTCTATGCCAGCAAAATATTATTTTGGCAATTCTCGTATTTATCAAAAATTCTTTTCTTCTCCTTCTTAGATGTCCTTCCCAGACATTCATCTGTCATGTCAAGAACATAAACTATTCCCCTCCCTACCCCAAAAGTCTGGAAAGGCAATTTTTACCTAAGTTGCTATTCCTGCAAACTTTTCTAAAACAGTTAGATTTCCAGGTTAATAGATGTATTATTACCATCTTCCCCCCATGCAAACGGACCACCAAAACATTTTTAGCCCATTTTCCCCTAAAAGAAAGTGAGGCTGCTTCTGAATCCAACAGAAATGACACCAGCATCTATGCAGAGTTAATTTCAACTTTGCATCCCTCACTGCTTTTGATGTATCCAACCATATGTGTAACAGAGCAGAGCTTCAATGCGCTGTTCCCAAATCTTTCTCCCAAGTGAATTGTAATGATGATAGAACCATGGAGCAACATCAGTGAGGAAATTGTACAATTTAGAGAGTTGGTGCTGAGTGAAAATAATGCTTTTAGACACATTGTCTCAGAATTTATTTGACGAGCTTCCAAACAGAAACTTGATTCTTTAAGCAAGAATTATCTTTACTGTGGACATTAGCTGGGAACTTGTTCATCCCATCGGATTCATTAGAACCTCCCAGTGTGGGAGGAACCATAATGCAGGGATTTAGGCAAGGGAGGTCCTTGCCACATCTACATGATGCAAGGTGAAAAAGAAAGCTGAAGCCATGTGGACTTCAGGTTTGATGGAATAGTCAGTCTTCACAATCCAAATTCACAAGTCATGCAAATCATTTCAGCTATGCCAAGCTCTAGTTTTTTACTGTCACTACAGTGGTCTTTTTATGGGCAGCTGGTGGTGTAATGGATGGAGCACTGGGCTAGGAATTTCAGCTTCCTGAGTTCAAATCTGACCTCAGACACTATCTGTATGACCCTGGGCAAGTCACTTAACCCTGTTTGCCTCAGTTTCCTCATCTGTAAATGAGCCGAAGAAAGAAATGGCAACTCACTCTAGTATCTTTGCCAAGAAAACTCTGAAATGGGGTCACAAAGAGTTGACACAACTGGAAAATGACCAACAAACTGGCCTTTTCTGTGCCTATATAAAGGGGAGATTTAGCAAGTAGTAAAGTGTTTTTTGAAGGTCTGTTGTATTGAGAGTATCATGCTAGCTGTTTAATTTTCAGTTCATTTGATCAATATAAACCCTTAACCTCGATAATTTGCTGATCATTTTAATTTGGAGCCTTTATTAATCTGGTTTGGCTATCCACACAGCCTAACAACTTTTAACAACAACTCCCTATTTTCTTCTGTTGTGTAGACAGAAATGACTCTTATGAGATATTGTGGCAAATATGGACACTAAAAATAAATAATAATAATTCACATTTATTTAATATTTAAGATTTATAGGAGCAGTTTTCTCACAACAACATTGTGAAATATGTAGTATGAGCATGAGTAAACCTGCATTGGAACAAATATGGAGACGGAAACAAATTCCCAGGAACCCATTGACCACTGAGGTCACAAACTAGGGTGTATCTAGTTTAGTTTGCAAATAATTCCGAGTAGAAGAGTGAGGAAGCCACAACCTGGGGTTGAAATGTTAGGTTGCCTCCAACTTGAGACTGAAGACTTTTGCAGAGTCAAGAATGTCAGATTTGTGGATCTCTGCTCTGCCCTTCAAAAACCTGAACAAAGCAACTGCATCCAATGTGACTAATAATCATTTTGTTAGGGTGGAAGGAGAAAGAATGACTATGAAAAGTGAGCAAGAAGATGGGCAGGCTAGGTTGGGTGGTATGACCTGTAATGCCCCTGAAGTAGGACAGCTTTCTCCCCCACATGGTTCTGAGCCAGGGAGAAGGCAAGCACTCCTCTGAAATATGTGCTTCACTTCTCTATGAGCAGAAAAAGTTAACATAGGCAAATCCAGTTCTTGCAACAGCTGACAGCCATATTACAGATAATGAAAATAGGGTCATAGACGGTAAGTAACTTCCCCCAGATCACAGGACTAGTGAGCGGCAGAATGGAGATTTGAATTCGACTCAGAAGGCTCCAAGTCCAGTGTTCTTTCCACTGTACTTCACAGTTCACATTTTGGTGTTATTTGGTCATTTCAATTGTGCCTGAATTACTGGTAGGTAATTAAATATTACTATGCCTATTTTATTGAGTTCAGAGACACTAGGCTGCAGACTCTTCGTGGGATCCCACATTGAGAACTAGGAGGGACCTATCTAGTCCAATTCCATCGTTTTATAGATGAGGAAGCTGAGGCCCAGGGTGGGGTAAATAGCTTACCCAAGATCACATAGAAAGTAAGCATCAGAGCCACAATTTGAACCCAGTTCCTCTGCATCTCAAGCCCAGTGTTCATTGCACTATGCAATTCATCTACACCTTGCTGCAGCTCCATTATAGTCTACCAAGTCTACTGAGTGAATAAAGTGCCTACTCTGTGCCTGGCATTGTGCTAAATTCTGGGATTCAAAGAAAGGCAAAAACAAAAACAAAAAGGGGCCCTGTTTTCAAGGAGCTCATAATCTAATGGGGAAGGCAATATACAAACAGCTGTGTATACATACAAGATGTATACAGACAGACATACTTACAAGCATGAAGGACAACCTGTGAAAAAAGCATGGAGAAAGGAGATGGCGAGGAATAACAAGGAGGCTGATGTCCCTGAATTGCAGAGTGCAGAGAAGGGAGGAAGGTATTAAGAAATCTGCTTAGGAAGAAAGGGGCCAGGATGGGAAGGGTTTTAAAAACCCATCTCAGGATTTTCTATTTGATTCTGGAGATACTAGGGAGCCAAGTTAAATCAATGACTATTTATTAAGAATGTACCATGTGCCAGGCATTGTGCTAAGCTCTTAAAACTGCCCTAAGACTTTTGGAACACGCTGGTCCCAAAATTCTGGTCCTTTGAATCCAGACCCCATGGACTTTTCGTTTATCCTTCCACTGAACAGAAATCTGTTTTTTCCCTACAACTGCTACCCATTGGTTTTAGTATGCTTCTTTCTGGAGTTGTACAGAGCAATTCTAATGCCTTTTCTATGTGACATCCTTTCAAATACTTGGACATAGTGATAACATTATAAGTATTTTCTTTTCTGAACTAAACAACCCCAGTTCCTTCAACTGATCCTTCTACAACATGGTTTCAAGTTCTCCTCACCAAACTGGTCATCTTCTTCTGAATGTCTTACAGCTTATCAATTAATTTGAGGACTAGTCTGAATTCTCTAAGAAATAACTTGTTTGGCTTCAAACTTCTTTTATCCAAAACTGGCTTTTGTGTATAGATGCAGCATCTACATAATTAAAGTGGTTTAAGCACGTAATTTAAAAATCATTGTCTTATGGTATCAGATGTCTTGAATATGAGTTAATTCCCCACTCCCCAAATATATTTATAAATGTTATTTATAATTGGCAATTAACTCAGCTGCTATACGTCTGGGCCCAGACTGGTACAGGACTATCCTTGTTTTCAAGTAGAACTGTAGAATTTTTAGGGCTAGAAGGATCCTTAGAGATCATGTCATCCAGCTTCTCATTTTACAGGAAAGGAAACAGAGGAATAGATTGATTAAGGGACTTTTCTAACGTCATACAGTTAATGGCAGAAGTGACACTAGAATAAGTCTCGACTCCTAGTTCAAGCCTAGTCTTCTTTCTACCGTATCACCTGTTTCTTGAGGAGGCCTTTACAAAATTCATTCATTTTGTCCTACTCCAGTTTTGGGAAAAAAAACAACCAAAGATAATTTAAAACATCTCTTCATATGTTTCTTTAATTTTTGAAAGTTACCTCCCAGAAAATGATAGATTTCAAGGGAACTCTTTGCATCCAAAATGAGGAGGGATCAGAAAAAAAGACAGGAGGATTAATTCTCTTAACTTTGTCAGCATTATAAGCAACTATGATTGCTATTACCTTATCTTCTAAACTTACCAAGTTATTTTATAAACAAGCAGACACAGGATCCAGGAAGCAAGCAAAAAAAAAAAAAAAGAAAAGAAAGGAAAAAAAAGAGGCAGGAAGAAGTGAGCTGAAAATTTTGGAATTTCAGTCCAAAGGACTTTGTACATTGGGTATTGTTGACAGAGGCTGAATTGACATCTTGCTGGATAAAAACTGGTCCTAACTAACTGATACAACTTGGCAGGAAGAAAGTTTCCAGGCAGTATTAAAGTTAAAAGCAGTGTTCCCAGGGGCCTTGGCATCTTGGAGCTCAGAACACAACAGGCAGAGCTAACAGGCAATTTCCAAGGGACAATGAAAAATATTGATGCCCAGGAAGTTTGATCAACAAGGGAATTATTTCAGTGATTTGCAAGTTAGGTGCTATATTTGTCTTCCTGTCTGAGGCAGTTACCAGCTGTGTGCTATAAATACTACCTCATCTCTCTGCTTAAGAAAAGGGTAAGAGGACCCACATGTACAAAAATATTTATAGCAGCTCTTTTTGTGGTGGCCAAGTATTGGAAATTGAGGGGATGACCATCAGTTGGAGAATGGCTGAACAAGTTGGGGTATATTAATGTAATGGAATACTATTGTGCTATGGGAAATGATGAGCAGGCAGATTTCAGAAAAATCTGGAAAGACTTGTATGTACTGATGCTGAGTGAAATGAGCAGAACCAGGAGAACATTGTACACATTGTGCGATGACTGACTTTGACAGACTTAGCTCTTCTCAGCAATGCAGGGATCTAAGACAACTCCAAAAGACTCATGATGGAAAATGCTGTCCACATCCAGAGAAAGAACTCTGGAGTCTGAATACAGATCAAAACATACCATTTGCTCTCTTTTGTTGTTGTTGTTGTTTTGTTTTGCTTTGTTTTTTCTTTCTCGGGGTTCCTCCCATTGGTTCTAATTCTTCTTTACAACATGACTAATGTGAAAATATGTTTAATATGAATGTATGAGTAGAGCCTATATCAGATTGCATGCTGTCTTGGGGAGAAGGGAAAGGAGGAAGAGAAAATTGAAAACTCAAAATCTTATGGAAGTAAATGTTGAAAACTAAAAGTAAATTAATAAATTAAAAAAGAAAAAGGTAAAAGGCTTGAGGGATATTTTCTATATTTATTAGAGAAGATAAAACCTTCCTTTTGTTGTCTTCCATGCAAAAAAGATGTTTCAACAAACTTCTCCTCCTCCTCCTCTTGCTCTTCTTTTTTCTTCCTCTTCTTCTTCCTTCCTTTCTTCTTCTTTCTTCTTGTTCTTGTTCTTCTCCTTCAAAAGAAAAAAAAGAAAAACAAAGCCCTTGCAACAAACATTAATAAGCAAGCAAAATAAATTCTCACATTGGCTGCGTCCAAAAAATGTATGAAAGCTATCTGCATAGAGACGATCATTGAAATTATGAAAACCAAAATCAATACTTAAGAGAAAATAATCATGTTATCTTAGATGTCATCACATCCCAGGAAGATAATTTGGGGCATACTTAATTATGTGCTAAGCATCAAGAAAGAGAAAGAAGGGATAGCACTATGATAAAAATGTTTTTTTCTTCTTTTCTCAATTTACTCTGCTTACATTTTGGCTTCACCTTCCCAAGGGAGAGCAGAATAAAGAAAAGAGATGAAAGAAAAAATGTTTATCCTTTTAAAGACTTTGATTTTGGCTGTGTCTTTATATGAAGTGGAAAACTATACTATCCAAATAATATCATTCCAAAACCACACACTTTTTGGTGAAATGTTTACACAAATGAGGCAAAAGAGAGAATGTCCTTATGGGCAAGGTATGTGCAGGGATGGCAGAAAAGGAGCCTGTTTATTTGAACAGTTTGTCTCAATTAACTAGTTCATTTTTTGTGTAAAAGCAGTAAAGGAAGAATTTCAATGCACACAAACATTTTGTGGGTGGTGGAAAGAACAACTGTCCCTAACTAGCTGTATAAACTTGGGCAAGTAAGTCCCTTAATTTCTCTGAACTTCAGTTACCTCATTTGTAAAATCAAGAGGTTAGACTAAATGATGTCTAAGGTCCTTTCCAGGACTATGGTTTTATGATTCTTTTCAGTAATGTCACTGAGCTTAAGTGGCAATGATATGACCAGCACTTTGCACAGTTCCTGGCACATAGTAGGTCCTTAATAAATATTTATTGATTGATGATTCTGTATTAAAATTTTTTTTTGGACTCAGGCGCAATCTGAATAGATGTCTCAGCCCTAAATGCTACCTGTCATCATCATGAAGCAGCTAGATGGCCTAGTAGACAAAGAGCTGGACTTGGGGGTCCAGGAAGGCCTGAGTTCAAAATTGCCTCAAATGCATATTGGTTATATGACCCTGGCCCGGCCATTTTATCTTTCTCAGCCTCAGTTCCTTCATCTGCAATATGAGGATAATATCGTACGTAACTTACAGGGTTGTTGTGATAATATAATGAGATAATATATATGTAAAGGATTTTACAAACCTTAAAGATCTATCTAAATGCTAACTATTATTATATAAAACTTGTTTGGTTCTATTACTCACAATTACCATTTCCCTTGAATCTCTAACACACACACACACACACACACACACACACACACACACACACACCCCACCACCACCACCATGGGAATTCAAAGTGACATTTGCTTAAACTTGAAATGCTAAATAAATAAAAATTAATTACAACCAACAGTAGACATTCTCACCACCCATATGCCAAAACCATTTCTTCTATAACACTGCCAGAGCCACATGCAATGAGTCACTCATTTCAGGTTCTTAAAATCAGTGTCAGGAACAGTCTCTCTACTTAGTTACCTCCCCATCCATCTGAGAGCAGCAGCGATAACTTTTGGAACACCGGCTTCTCTAACCCACAGGGAGCTTGGCATCTTGAGGCAGCAACTGTATGATCACTGAAAGCCTAGGTCCCTAAAATGCTATTTCTTGCCACTCTTATCAAGGTCCAGAAGGGAAGCAGGAACTTGAGACACAGCTGCCATTTTCTTTCTTCTCACACTTCATTGGCATTTCTCCCTCTTCTTCTGGCACTTGCTCAAATCTTCCCATATCTTACCCTTTGTGAGACCTTTCGCTTGCTGTTCTGAAATCACTCTCCCTCATCCCTATCCCTACCCCCCAAAACAGAGCATGCAACAGAATCACATCATTGTGTACCTACTGGGCATAGGCTTATGGGGTCTGAAGTCCCTCTTACACAGACAAATCCACTTAATCCTATATCTAAGTCAACAAAGTAAATTCCAAGCAATTATCTGGTGTGTTTGGTTAAGTTTGTAGATAAACAAAATGGTTTATCATAGGTTCCCAAAGTGGGCAATATTGCTCCCGGGGTGTGGGGGGCGGTGCTGGAACAATGGAGGGGGTGGTAGTATCCTTGGGTGCAGTTGGGGGGTGTTGAATAAAAATAAGGGGGTAGTGGAAGCATGAGAAATGAAGAGAAGAAAATTTTGAAAAACTTTTCACATGTTTCATCGGTTGTATAACAGAGTTAAATTCGTAATGAGTACATTATTTTCCAAATAAACACATAAATTACAGCTTAAAACCTATCAGTGGCCAAGTCTGTGGACAGGTCTTGACAAGCAAGTGCTGGCAGGCAAGTGTGTTGCACATTGTCAGGAAGTCCAGAATGAATTGGCAAGAATATGTGTGTGTAATGACTCGTTTACAATACAATGCTATATGCATCATCAAAATTTCAACGTAGGGAAAAAAACCCACAAATTTACAATGAATTATTAAATTTGAGATGCATCATTTAAAAATATTTATTTTTTTGAAATGACACAAATTAAAAAAAAAATTAAAGGGTTAAAGAAAATAGATTTCCAGGGGGTTACTGAGTAATTTTTTTTTTGAAAAGGGAGCAGTAGGCCACATAAGTTTGGGAACCTCTGATTTAGGTACTAAGGTACTAAATACTTAAGTACTGCGGTACTAAGATTTCTCTCAAATTTACATTAATATTCCCCACCCCCCACACTCCATTAGCAAACTTGCATATAACTAAATTATTGACCCAAATCCTGCATTTTGCCAAATAATTTAACCATAAGATTTGGTGATAATTATTTCTTATATTTTATAATACCCTTATTACATACACATACAGGGTGTCCCAAAAGTCTTAATGCATTTTTTAGCTTTAATAGCTTAATAACTTTAGTAGCTTAAAACTGCTCTAAGACTTTTGGGACTCTATATACAATTACAGCTATCTATATCACAAATACAGATACCTATGCATTTATATGGGTTTTTTTAAGAATATCTGTTTTTTTAATAAATCAAAGCTTTTTTTTTTTATCTTTCTCAACACTAGGGAATGGGGTATGATCATTTTACCTGCTTTTTAACTTCATTCACTGTCAAATGACATCCTTAATCCCTCTTTGCTTTTTTCCTCCTTCCATAAGGTTTTTCCAACTTGGAATATGGATCAAATTCTATATCTCTCTAAACCTCAATTTAACTGTTAGTCCCATAAGGGGATACAAGAGCTATTTCATATTCTGGCAGCCCCCCCAGTCCGCAAATTTTTATTTTTAATAATGTTTTCCTTGTCTCTAATTTCCTGTGTAAAAAAAAAACCATTCTCTTGGACAATTACCCTTGGAATGGCTTTGCCTGAATCAATTTCAACTTGAACTGTCTTAGAGAGTTCATTTGTGATTTGAGATTTTTTAAAACCTACTCTTTTCTGTTTTTCTGCACTTTTGACACTTCTCAACTAAAGCAGAAGGTTCTGTTTTTATTTCCCTCTTAGTTTAATTAATATCTTGATTGGGTAATCATAAGAAACATAGTGTCCATGTTAGGAAAAAGAATTGGTAGCCCTCCCAATTGTTCTAGAAATAATTTGCTTTTGTGAACTGCTTCTATTTTGGAATACTTTCGCCCATAGAAACGTTATAAATTGTAGTGAAATTCTCAGATACATCCACAAAAGACTATCTGAACCCCAGCGTACAAGAAGTAGAGCATTTGTAGTCCTATTTCAGCTACATCTAACCTTGCTATTTATAACATGGTTTCTGTGAAATAAGGAATTCTGAATGCCACCTAAGGCTTCCAGGAAGTTTGCTCACCAAGCATCAGGAAACCTGCTTTCTTCTGGATAGCAAGGTCAGCAAAGTCGAATTGTTGCTGCCCTAAATAAATATTTTGCCTTTAAGCTATACCATTTATTTAAGGTAAACTATTTTTTTGTGGAAGGCTTGGAGATGGTCCTGGACAAGAGAGGTACCCTGGCTATTGAAGATATATGTTTTTATTATAGCATGAAAGAAGGCACTGGACTGTGTAAAATAAGGTACTTCTCCGCATCCCAAATTCTACACCATAGGAGCTACCTGGCCTATTAAGTCTCTTTCCTCTTGATCTGAATTGGGTACAAAGGTTAGCTGTCCCCATGAATCTGTCAAATTGAATTGAGAGAGGGGGAGAGGGACACCCTAGTTCTTGAATCAAATTCTTCTAATATTCATTTGAATATATGGGTTGTCTGTGAGACCAGAAATCATCCACCTACAACTCCTTGTTATTAGTCACTATAGAGTGTGATGATGTCATCAAAAACATGCTTTTCCTCACTTAAATAACTTTAAAAATATGCATCCATGTTACCTTTGCTGAAAACTCCTTAGAGATGGGATGCTTTAGTGTAGTTGTACAGATGGAAGGCAGCTGGGTGGTGGGGTGGATAGAACGCTGGAAGTGTTCAAATCTGGCCTCAGATACTAGCTGTGTGACCCTAAGCAAGTCACTTAGCCTCTGCGTGTCTCATTTTTCTAATCTGTAAAATGGAGATAATAAAAATCCCTATTTCCTGGGTTGTTGTGAGAATAAAATGAGACAGTATTTGTAAAATATTTTGCAAACCTTGAAGTGCTATGTAAATGCTAGCTATTATCACATTTTGTATTTGTTGTAGTATGTATACTATACAGGTAGGCCTATAAATAGATATGTGTATGTGCTGAATAACTATTTCACTATAGAATTAGATTACATGAAAAATTCTGAATACTTTTTAACAGTTGCTTCTTGTTTTTTTTTTAACATTTACATTAGGAATTAATTTTTGACGTGACAGCCTACAGCAGAGCACACGTGTCAAAAAACATGATATGACTATGGAAGCAAGTAACTTGAATCACATATTGTAGAAACTTTAAATATAATCAATCAGTCAGCAAAGGTTTCATAGGAACCCAATATGTGTTCAGATTATCCTAGCACCATGGGGAATATACAAATACTATGATAATATGTGTACTCCTGGACTGGAAGGCAGGAAACCTGGGTTTTAGTCCTGGCTTTGCCTGTAAGTAGGTGTGTGACCTTGGGTAAGTCAGTCATTGCCCTACTTTGATTCTAAGTTTTCTAGCCTATAAAATGAGACAGGTAGATAAGATGACCTCAAAGCTTCATAAGTCTGTGTCTCTATACACGAGATATGGCTTACTCCAATACTATCATCTAGTTAGGGAGACAAGTCTAATACACATGGAACGCAATGCACATTGTACTCAAATCCACAATACTTTCAACGGGTTGTTGCCTCTAACAATGAAGATCTCAACTCCTCCATCCCTGTCCATTCTATGCAATTCTTTTGCGTGTTCTCCCAAAAGCTCACCACAAGGAGCCCACTCAACTCTCAATCAGGTTTCCTTGCTTTCTCTGAACATTATGAAGATTCCAATGATGCACATAGGCTGAGCGTTGGCTATCCTTTTTAAGCTCATGACATAACAATATACATTTCAAGAGAGAACATCATTATTTCTAAATTGTATGGTACGATCTGTGAGCGCTTTAGCAATCTTAACCACCACTATTTTCTTAGTTGTAACTCAGGCTGTAGTTAATGTAGACCATTTGTTTTTCCTCATGAAAAATGCAGGCAATGTGGCCTCCATGCCTTTGTTCTTGCTATTTTTTTCACCTGGAATGCTGTCATGCCACTTTTTCCATTTATTGAAGTGCTATATGTCTTTTCTTCATCAATATCTTTTGACTGGCCATGAATCTCTTTAAGAAAGCCCTGTAGCACTCTCTTGTTTGATACAATCAAGCATATAAACACGAATATAAAATAAATGTTATTGTAACCTAACAAATATTTATTAAGCCTGGTGTATGCATAGGCCTCCACAAATTCCTACTTTAATCTTCAGAGCTGGAACTAGCATGGAGTGCCTGGGACTTTTCTTTCATCACCAACATTCAGGAGCATGAGTTTCTTTTTCTTGGATTGGTATCCCATGTGGCAAAACAAGCCATCCCATCTCAATTGCCCTGATCAGACTGCCACCCACTATGCTCCTCTGGCCTTCATGTCCCTCTCTAGCAATGTCTCTGTGTTAGACTGCATCTTCTTTCCATGGAATAAGCTAGCTGAGTACAAAGAGATCTCTCACCAGCCATCTGACCACTAGATGAATCACTTGACTGTGATAATCCACAAAACAAAGAAAAATACAAAATGGTTCTGACTCCTTTTTGGTTTTGCAATGATGGTGGAAGGAAAGGCAGAAGAGGGTAAAAGAGGATCACTAGGTTTTTAGACCATCTCTAGACATCATCTTCATTGTTGTTAAGTTCTGTTTACCTCAGTTTCTCCAATTGTAAAATTGGGATAATGATAAAACCTATATGATCCAACTTACCTAGTTATCAATGAGTAGACACTCTCTTGGAGGAACTAATTAAATTCTCACTATAAAGGAAACCAGAAAGCAAAAGAAAGCTGACACCCAACCTTTTACAAATCTACCTAAGAGAGGCAAATAAAGGAGTTGTTTTATTTTTGTTTTGGTTTGCCCCTTCATACAAGGACAACAGGAACTATAACTTCATGGGACTTTTGATCATCTCATAGAATAGTACTCATGAAATGTGCTTGTAAAAAAAAATTATCTCCCATGAAGGTAATTACAGCTTATGTGTCAACATCTGTCACTGAGGACAAGAAGGTACAGAGGAGATTCTATGAAGAATTTGATATGGCTCTTCAAATAAAATCAATATACACTTTAGTACTTGGTGATTTCTATTCAAAGAGGGGCATGGGAGAGGATGGTGAAAAATGTTGGGAAATATCGTTTGGGACTAAGAAACAGGAAAACTGAAAGGCATGTAGATTGTACAGAAGTCTCCAACATATATACCTTAAGAATATCCTCTTCATGAAGACAATCAGCAGATGTTCAACATGATGTGTGTCAAATATATCAACAACAACAAAGGAAATGGGTTATGGTTTTTTTTTTAAACTGGGGAAAATGGTTACTGAATCAGCTATGGTATTCAGTCAAACCATCGACTTGTTAGAACAAAGGTCAAAATCATTCCCATTGAATTGTAGGTCTGGACCTAGAAAGGAATTCAGAGGCCCTCTACTCGAACGCTTCATTTTATAGATGAGAAAACTGAGACCTAGGCAGTTTAAATGACTTGCCCAAGGTAACACAGCTTCAGAGTTAGGATTTTAACCTGAGCCCTCTGATTCCATAGTCAGTATTTTTTTCTATTGTATCACACTGTTGTCATATATTGGTACAAATTAGAAGAAAGAATAAAAATTAGAAAAAGATATGAGAATACAAACCCCACAAAATCATAGCATTTCTGTAAAGCACAAACAAAAATTGAAAGAAACAATAATAAGAAACATTCTACCTATTTGCTATACCTATGAATATGATTTACTATACCGAAAGACTACTTTTTAAATGAGAACTATCAGGAAAAATAAGAAGAATCTTGGTGGAAATTATAATATCAAAATCATATAGCACATTCTACAAAAATCAATATGTGACCTGAATAAAAGGTCACACCATAAAAATAATTAGAAGAGTATTGTTTACAATTATGGCCAGAGTAGGTAGGTGACACAGTGGACAGAGTGCCTGGCTTAGACTCAGAAAAACTTATCTTCCTGAGTTTAAATCTGGCCTCAGACACTTACTGTTATGTGATCCTAGGCAAGCCACTTCACCCTGTTGGCCTCAGTTTCCTCCTCTGTAAAATGAGCTGGAGAAGGAAATGACAAACCACTGCAGTACCTTTACCAAGAAAACCCCGAGTGGGGTCATGGAGAGTTGGACAGGACTGAAAACAGTGGAACAACAGCAACAGCAAGAACAATTCTTAAAATAAAAGACATAAGAGATTCTAAAAAATAGCTGCTTTTGACTATATACAATTTAAAAGGAAGGAAGGAAATAAGTTTATTAAGCACCTTCCATGTGCCAGGCACTATACTAAATGTTTTACAAATATTATCTCATTATCTCATCTCAACCCTGAGGAAGTGCTACTATTATCCCCATTTTACAGTTGAGGAAACTGAGGCAATCAGAGGTTAAATGACTTGCCCTGGGTCACACAGCTACTAAGTATTGGAGGCTTGATTTTAACTCAGATCTTGACTCTACGCCAAGAACTCCATTCACTGAACTGCAAGCTGCCAAAGATCCAATATCCCAAAATATTTAGAGCAGCCCTCCTTGTGATAGCACAAAGATGACTGCAAAAATGTAAATGAAAAAATCATAAGCAGGAGGTTGAATTTTGAGAATGGAAAAACCAGTGATGATAGTAGAGTAGAGATAATGAGAGAAAAGTGAGGAACAAATAGGTTCCTCAGAATATTATGTAGACCATCTGATCAGTTTTCCATGTCAGATATTTTTCTTGTTTTATTCTAGTGCAAAGGTAGTTTCATTCTGAGAGCTGACAGGAAATTACCATGATATAAAGACAAATGATATCAACAAATTTGATTTGAAATTATTTTTTCAATAGAGTATGCCATGTGAATGAATGAGCTCTGATCTTGCCTATTCAAGCATGATATTGTTGCCAAAAAATGGGGAATGTGAAAGACAGACATCGACACAAAATATCACCATTTGCTAAGGAAGCTTAACTCACATAAATTGCCACATTTAGGAGATCAAAAGATCCTACAAACCACATTAGCTAGCAAACACTTGATTTCCTGGCCATGCAGAAAGACGTGGTAGCCAAGGGCAACACCAATTTAGAATATAAACTCATTGGTAAAATATTATGCAGGCAAAGGTGATACAATAGTTGGTGTTGGAGGGGCATTTGGAGGATGGGCAATTAATGCAATATTGGTAGAGTTGCAAATTGGCCCATATGTTCTATAAAACGATTGGGAATTATATGAGAAAAGTCACTAACTGTTCATACCCTTTGGCCCTATTGATCATCTGCCCTAGAAAGTTAAAGATGGAAAGGCTCTGTTTATAATAGCTGGCCAACATATACCAAAATATTTATACAGTACTCTTTGTGGCAGAAAAATACTGTAAACAAAGTGAATCTCCATCTTTTGCAAAATGGCTAATTGTATATTAATATAATGAAATTCTATTACTCTGTAAGAAATGATGAATATAGAAATTCAGAGAAACACAGCAAGAATTGTATCAACTGATGCAAAGGGAAAAAAACAGGACCAGATGAACCATAGACACAATGACTACAATAATGAAAGAGAAAATAACTCTAAAACAAAACTGGAATCTGTCTAATGTTAATGACTAAACCCAGTTTTAAAGGTCGATGATGAAATGTACTTCTTTCCTCCTGGAAGACCAGGAGGGAATTACAGTTGTTAAGTGCTATAACAGTCACTATGTTGCTTGATCTTGTTTGAGTTGGAAGATTTATGTGGTATAAAAATTTTGAAGACATCAATAAAAAGTTTTAAAATATTTCTAAACATTTTATGGAAGGGAAATGGTGCACAATTATGAGTAGTGGTATCTTACAGACCTGTAAAAAATAAGTTTACAGGCTAACTCCAATTCTTTTCTATGGTGCCAGTACTCACCTGATATGGCTCCCAAGCCACTCACTACTGCTTTTTTTTTTACATGAAAATTTTTTACTATGGCAAAGACATCATACAATTTTTATGATCTTGATCTTTCCTTCTTCCCTTTGTACAAGGCCAGAAGAAAAACATGTGCAACTTTTACAACCTTGAATCAGACTCCATGAATATCACCAACAGTATGACCTTTTCAACCAAATCCAGCAACCAAAACTTCATCATTTTCCTCAATAAAGTTCAAGCAGCCATCATTGGAAACAAAGACAGTGATTTTTTTTTTGCCGTTCTTAATCAGCTGGACTCCCACACACTTCCTGATGGCGGAATGGGGTTGCTTGGCTTCCACACCAACTTTTTTCCAAGACAATACCTTCTGCATGAGATGTTCCTCCAAATGGTTTGGCCTTCAAGGCAGTGCCCAAATGAGCTTTTTTTTTAATTATTTACCATGCCACTTTTGGTCCCTTCTGTGGCTTTGGAGCTTTCTAGCGGTATGACGACCACGGCACTTACCCATGCTGCTGCTGTCTGGACCAAGAGAAAAGAGAGAAGGAAGCCCACTCACTACTCTTAATTACTCTTCTCTGACACACTCCAATTTGTCAGTGACCTTCCTAAGATAAAGTTCCCCAAATTGAACACGAAAGGCAATCTGTTCTGGCCTGGTGTGAAGTTTAGAAATCATCATTTTACATCAGCAGCCTTATTCTGGATACAATCAATACCTCTTAATACAACCTAAAGATTTCAATATTTTTGGCTTCTGTGTTACACTGTTGACTCATATTGACCTTGTGGTCCATTAAAATCCTTAGCTCTTTCTCACATGAACTGCTTGTCAAGTCACAACCCATGTGGATGATTTTTTTTTTAAACTAAGTGCCAGATTTTATATATCTCATTGGATAAAGGTCTTGTTCTAACTTAATAACAACAATAATAATAACTATAGCACTTACCATGTTCCGGGACTCTGTGTTTGACAAATATCTCATTTGATCCTCACAGCTACCCTGAGAGGAAGGTGCTATTATTATCTCCATTTTTAGATGAGGAAACTGAGGCAAACAGAGCTTAAGTGATACATCCAATGTCGCACAACTAGTGAGTGTCTGAGGTCCAATTTGAACTCAGGTCTTCTTCAATCCAAGCCTTACACTCTAACCACTGTGCCACCTAATGGCTCTTGTCAAAATCTTTTTTTTTTATTTTCACAAAATTTTTCATTCAGTGTGTCAGTTCTGTCACCTAGATTTGCATTATATGCAGATTTGGTAAGCATGGTGTTTATGGATTCTTACAAGTCCTTGATAAAAACATTAACATTAAATGAAATCATTAACAAAAACATCATCTTGTGGTCTCCACTAGAGGCCTCCCTCTAAATCGCCTCTTATCTGTGGGCCTGGATATCCAATCAGTTCTAATTCTACCAGCTGTCATTAGCAGGGCCTCATCTCTCCATCTTATCCACAAGGATATCATGAAAGAGCCTGTCAAAAGATTTGTTGAAATCATTGCTAATGTGGAAATATGTTTTGCATGACTTCATGTGTATAATGAGTATCATATTTCTTGCCTTCTCAAAGGGTAGGGGAGGGATAAAAAGAGGGAGAGAATTTGGAACTGAAAATTAAAATAAAAAAAAAGTTTTGCTGAAATCCAGGAAGTCTGTGTTTCTAGCATTCCCTTGATCTACCAATTTAGTTGCCTCAAAAAGCAAGGAAGTTAGTGTGACTCATTCTTTTTTTTTTTTGGCAATTGGGTTAAGTGACTTACCCAGGGTCTAGTACACAGCTAGTAAGTGTCTGAGGTTGGAAATGCATTTTTATTCATTTATTTATTTATTTATTTTGGTTAGGTAATGGGGTTAAGTGACTTGCCCAGTGTCACACAGCTAGTAAGTGTTATGTGTCTGAGGCCATATTTGAACTCAGGTCCTCCTGAATCCAGGGCCAGTGCTCTATCCACTGAGTCACCTAGTTAGTGTGACACATTCTTAAGGAAGACATTCTGTTTTTTGTTGATCATGGCTTCTCTTTTATAAATATAACATAGAACAATTATTGGGAGACTCGAGGAATTCTTCCAAACAAAGAGTTTACTATGACTTAATCCCATCGAATCAATTTGATGAGATTTTAGGGCATGGACCTTGGCTTGTAGGGAACATCTCCAATGGAGCCCTAGCTTATGCCAAGTAGACAGATATGACCTTTCTAATTGGTCTCTGGTGAGTCACTGAGGACCTGGAAGAGAGATTCTTATTGGAAGAACCACTCTTTTCATGGTAAGAGTAGGTGGTGAAATGGATCTGCCCTTTTGGGGCCCTTTTACCCTTAGATATCTACACAGGACTGCAGCAAGGGGAGATAGAGGTGGATTTCTCTCTTCCCTCAAACTCCACTAGGAACAGAAAATGACAACTAGTAGGAGAAGCACATGGCCATGAAAAACAGCTTATGCATGACAAAGTAAGCCAGAGAATGAAGTTCCTGGTTGCCTTCTAATTTCTATTTGCTTCTCTTGAGTACAAGTCAAAGGCTAGATCTTGAGAATCAATCAACATTTCCATCCTTAGCATTACATCAGTTCAAAAGTCAAGGACTAGTCTCTTAGAGAAAGATTTCCCCAAGGAAGTGTTCTCAGAGGAGGAGAAAACCTCCAGTGGGATGACCCAGAAGCTGGTGGACCCCCATTAAAGGCCAGAAGACTTTTCCAGTCTTCCTTGATATTTTTGTGTTTCTCAAATGGTGAAAGCCTAAGGTGAATGAGGAGTATTTGTTCATTATAAAATCTTTTTTTTTCAACCTTAAATGGCTAATCTAATGAGTATGATGGTCTCTATAAGTGTTTTATGTTTCCTCTATTTATTCACGTGGGCCTAGGAACCCTTTGTGTCTCATGTATTTTCTGGCCTGATGGAAAGAATATGTTATGCCACACCCAATGACCATACTGTACTTGAGTAGCTCTGCTTGCGGGGACCCTGTTACTCACATATGGGGAAACTCTAGACATTAGCCACACTTAAGCTTTGTTTTTGAGATTTCTTTGGAATTTTATTCTGGGTTGTAGAGAGACTAGAGGAGAACCTAACCCATCTTGAGTTAGGCCCACCCTCCCACCCTCCCATCCCCATGATGGGAGCCAGGCTATGTAGTTTCATAGTCCCTTGGAGAACCATCAGGCTGTGGGTGATATATGATGTTCATACAATGTCCATTTAATGATCATTAAAAGCAAGTAGTCATGTTGCTGTAAGAAAAGCACTTTGCAAATTGTAAAACCATATAAATGTGAATTATTATTTTCCAAAATTGTATAATTCTTTTTTGACAAATGAGAACATATAGAGTGATTGATATGCCCAAGTTGAATACATGTGTGACATTTTTCATATTCTTAAATGATATTAGAACTTAGTTTCTGAATTCCAGCCAAGTTCTACGGTATCTAGAAAAATATCTCCTTTTTCTAATTTAAAATTTAATCAAAAGCCTTAGGGGTAAAAAATGGATTATGGTAATTATTTCTCTTGGATTCAGTTTGCCTTTTCAATTCTACCTTCATTACATTAATGTAAACATTTCTATAACAGTGCAAAAAAACTAAGCCTAAGGAAAGATGGAGTTGTGTGAATATTTCTAAATTGTAAATCACGGTTGCAATTACCAAGCCATACCCCTAAATCTCCCAAAGTACTTCTTGCCCCTTTCAAATGCTAAGTAATCACCAAAGTAGGAAGACAGAAATACCTTGAGTGTGGTTTTCCAGACACTCAATCTTGATAATATCTTTCATTCCTTCCTCTCCTTGCTCTCCTTTGGGCAGTTCATCACCAAGTTCTGCCAACTTTTCCTCTTCGATAGTTCTCAGATTCCCCCACCACACACACGCACACACACACACACACACACACACACACACACACACACACACACGCACACACACGCACACACACACACGCACACACACCCCCCCCCCTCGCTCAGTGTTCCCACAGCTCTATCAGTGTCCTAACTTTAACTACCCCATGCCTGGACCATTACAATATCCTTGCAAATCAGCCTCTCTCTGGTCTTGCCTTGCTCCGACTCATATACAGAATTAAGAATTATCATCCTCAATTGTCATAGCCAGGGCCAACCTTAGGCAAGACTTTTAACCTGAGACTTCTCTTCTTGCTTTCCACTAACCTCTTCTTTGGCTTGGACAGGGTCCCATGCTACTTACTATCCAGGTTCTCACCTAAAATCTATGCCGTTCAGGGCTCAGATTTCCTGCTGGGGGAAAATAGATGGTAAGGGATTAATTAGGCAAACTAATCTTTGTTAATGGGTTAGTTTGCTAATCTGTTACCCTCCCAAGGCAGCATGACTTAACCCTTAAGGAATGACTATTAATACTGACAATTTCAAATAATGGGAGAGATGTGTATTTATCTGAGTATAGGATAGCCTTCATTCAATACCCATTAAACCACACCACTAGGGGTATATTGGAGCCAGCTCTTTGCTAGTAAATTTTAAAATTTTGGTTGTGAGCATCTACACCTTAGAAATTCTGGAAATAAATAAGGGATTGAATTATTGATTGTCTAGACTTAAGAAAGTGATAGAGAAAATATTAATAACGCAGATCAAACCTAAGTGTGTCATGAGTATTTTTTTTTTAGAGAGCTGTTTGTTAAACTTGAACCAACACATTATTGCGTGTCATACAGTTAGACACTGCTGTGACCTAATAACAAGTATATTGTTCCTCTTCTAAAACTAGTAGTGATTCCAGTGGTTTCACTACTAAACACCAACTCATCACCTCAAAGTCTCCACTCTAGTAGAGAAAACCTGCTCTGTCTGCCACTCAGGACCCTCTCAACAGTCACACATATTGATCTTCATTATAGATCTACGGTCTCCAATTAGGGGAGTCTTATTATCTGGATAGATCAGAATGGTTTTAATTAAAAGGTCACATTCATGTAAATAAGATGCTTCTACCCAACTTGAAAACAATTTGGTTTTTAAATTCCTTTTCTAAAACGAGGGGGCTGGAATAGATGATCTCTCAGGGCCCTTCCCATTCGACATCCCAATATTCTAGTATCCCAGCTTTAAATTATCTTTATATTTGTATATATATGTATGTGTATGTATATATATATATATATACATACATATATATATATTTGTATATACGTATAATTGTCTACATACATCAAAATTCTCCTTTAAGAAATACTGCAAATATTTGCTTCAAGACTTGTCCAAATGTTCATTAATTAGAAATTAGTCAACCCCTTAGGGTCAGTGATTGAAGAGAGCCGGTTATCTAGTTCTGTTATTAAAGAAAGCCTTAAATATTAGTTAATAATAATAATGGCTAACATTTATATAGCATCCTAATGTTTACAAAGCCCTTTGAATATGTTATCTCATTTGGTTCTCACAGAAATACCTGCTATTATTATCCTCATTTTACAGATGAAACTGAGGCTGAGAAAAGTTAAGTGATTTGCTCAGGGTTACATAAGTAGTGTCTGAGGCTGAATCTGAAGTCAGGTCTTCTTGACTTCAGGTCTAATGCTCTATCTGCTATGCCACCTCACTGCCCTAGTTTGCTTTTAAAAAACATAGTGTAAAATAAATTATTGGCTACATGTTATGAATGCTTAACAAAAGCTGTTAAATGACTAACTAAACAATATCCACTGTGTTAAAATAAGGCTTTTTGTACTGAATATTTTTAAAATAGAATAAAACACATAAAAGTAGAGTATGCTTTAAGATATACTTAAAAAGTAGAATAATAAACTCCAGTCATTATTAGAAATATTAGATCTTTGAAGTTATTTAGTCCAACCCCCTCATTCTATTGATAAGAGAATCAAGAGCCATAAAAGTTACTGAAGAGCAGTCACTTCACCCTGTCTGCCTCAGTTTCCTCATCTGTAAAATGAGCTGGAGAAGGACATGGCACACTACTCCAATATCTTTGCCAAAAAAAACCAAAATGGGGTCACAAAGAGTTGGACCTGGCTGAAACGATAAATATCAAACATCAAGAAGTGATTGATTATCTTTATGAGGGACACACAGCTAGTTCTTGGCATAGCTAAGACTAGAACCCAGGTTCCCTCACTCCCATTCTTTTTCTATTATGTTAAAATTGTCAGACAGCTCTAGTAATTAGACCATTCCTTCTTATTTTGACCCAAAAGCTGTCTCACTATAGTTTCCACCCAGTGTTTTGCCCTCTATACTATAAAGTAATGCAAAAGCAAATCTATTCCCCGAAGTAACCAATGTAAGATAAGACTTAGAAGCTAGAAGGAGCATGGAATGTCTGTAGGTCAGTGAGGAGCCTGGACCTGACTAAAAACTGCCTTTTAAAAAATAAATATCTTACATAAAACAAATACATTTTTTCAACAAGTAGGTATAACTTTCCATTTATGCAGTAGTCAGATTTCTCTGAAGTTGTGGGTAAAATCAATCTTGGTAAAAACCTAACACTTCATAATGAATGTTTTCAATATATGAGGCCCCCTCTAAACTCACAAAGCATGTTTGTACCTCTCTAATGCATTAACCACGCAATATTGCACACAAAAGCTATTTGTGTATGTGCCATATCCCTCTGCTAGACTGTAAGCTCCACGAGGACAGTTTACATTTAAACTTTGTATCTTGACAGTAATAAGTAGAGTATGCTACAAACAACAGGTGCTTAATAAATGTTTGTTGAATGAATGGATATGAACAATAATCCCTTAATTTATTAGTTAAATAAATTTTGGTTTTCAGATGTTGGATTTTCTTAAATTACAAATAGTTATGGACTGAGAGCTGATTTTACTGACAGGAAAGTTAAGAACAATTAATTTTACCTAGCTATTTCTTTCAAATATCTGGAAATGACTTGAGCTCTCTAATATTAGAAGAACAACGTAAGAACTAGAATATATTTTAAATATTTTCAAGATTTATAATATTCTTTTCTCAGGACCTTTAGGTTAATGGGGGTGAAAACTCTGGTTTTAATACTTAAGCCCATCCCAGATCTTAGGAACAAGATGAAAGGGGTTGAATCTATTCTCTATTTGCAATAAAATATGATAAATCTTTGATTATCCGAGAATGTTGAATTTTTGTCTCTAAACAACTTAGCTTCTTTGGATCTCAGTTACCTATTGTGTAAAAACAAGATTGTGGGACTGGTCACTTCCAAGGTTAAGAAGGTTGTATGGTGTAAAGGACATCCATGTTGGAATCTGACCACCTGGTAAAGCATTATTCAAATCCCAGTTGCACCATTTATTATCTGTGTGTCCTTAGGCAAGTGTCTTTATCTCTCTGGGCCTCAGTTCTCCATCAGCAAAATGAAGGAATTGAAGTAAATGGCCTCTATTAGCTCTAAAAGAATGACATTTTGTACTTTGTGCTTGAAGCTTTTGTAGATGTAAGGTTTTATGAATGCCCCAAATACTAAAGATAGGAATTTTACCAAATGTCCACTAGGTGGCAATATACTGTCATATTTACAATTACATGGCGTTAGCCTCCATATTTATAACTGCGTTGTATTGAGTCAAATTTCAACCATTCTGATGTCAAAGCACCTAGGAAAGCTTCAGAGATCCTGCTTTTTGAGAGCATTTGAATGAAATGACACTCAGTATTTGCTTTAAGTGAGAAATATTTTCAAAATTGGTTGACTACAATTCGATCTGCCTTTAACATGTTTTAATCATCGTTTTTGTCCTCAGAAACCTCATCATCAATCAGCTTACGTCTCCCTATGATAGGTTATATTTGTATAGTGCTTTAATGTTTACAAAGCCTTTTTATCACCTTATCTGAGACTCACAGCAGTCCTGTGAGGCAAGTAGCACAGACATTATTATTATTGTTGTTGTGTTGTTGTTGTTGTTCTCACATTCTAGTTAAGGAGACAGGCTCAGAGAAATTAAGTAACTTGCCACTGAGCACGCAGTCAGAAAATATCAGAGGTAGGACTTGAATCCAGGTCTTCCTAAAGCTAAATCTAACTCTCTACCCAGGGATAAATGCTCTCAATTGGTAGCATCACTCAAAATTTCTGTTGAAGATTATTTATTTGATTTATAAAAAGTTGTAAAGACAACCAGGTTGTCCAGTGGATAAAGCACTGATCCCGAAGTCAGGAAGACCTGAGTTAAAATCTGGCCTCAGACACTTACTAGCTGTGTGACCCTGGTTAAGTCATTTAACCCTGTTTGCCTTGGTTTCCTCATCTGTAAAACAAGGTAGAGAAGGAGAAGGCAAACCACTCCAGTATCTTTGCCAAGAAAATCCCAAATGGAGTCACAAAGATTTGGACATGACTGAAACAACTCCAACAACTAATGTTATATTTTATCTAAAGTTCCAAAATGAACTGCAGCAGAGAAAAGTTGTAGTTATCACAGAATAACAGAAACTGAGAGATACAGAGGTCCTTAGGAGTCACTTAGAGCAACCTTGAAGTGAAAAATCAATCAACTAGCCTTTAGTAAGCTTCTACTGTGTGTCAGCACTGTACTAAACACTAGGGATACAAAGAAAAGCCAAAATTAGCTGTCCTTGCTATCAAGGAGCCCAGTCTAATCCCTACTATGCATAACTATAATTAACAAATATTTCATGAGTGATAGAGAGTATACTAGGACCATCCAGTGGCATAGGAATGTCCAACAAAAAGTTTCTTTTCCTCATTTAATTTTACATTTGAATATAATTAAACATATTAATTTAGACACACACAAATAGAAAAGTTTGTTGGACTCACAAACACTCCTATTCCAAACTTCCATATTTCTATCCATAAGACATTGCTTCTTCTGTATGCAAATTTTTTTTTTTCTGAAAGAGGCCAAGAAAAGGGACAGTTAGGAGGACCTGAAAGAAAATTCTCCCTTGGATAAATATGCTGAGAGGACCTGAGTGAGGACAGAATAGTGATGGAAATAAAGATGGCTCTGTGCACTGTGGTGGATCAGCTCATTTGTATAAGATTGTTTTCAGAGTTTTGAAGGATTCATCAGATAAACTAAAAATTGAATAACTTCTAGGGGCCTGGGGGCTAAGTACATACCTAACAGGTGGGTTTAGAGATGAGTCACTTAGCACATGGATGCACTAATCTGAGGCAACAAAGTGACCCAGAAGGTAGAAAAAGCTGTAATTCTCTTCAGACAGAAATGGGTAGAGATTGATATGAATTGGCAGAAGAAAGCATAAGATAAGCACAATAATGTTTGTGCTGAGTGAGCTGAGCTGACTAGTCAACTTAGCTCTGTGGCTGTACTTGTTCTTGGAGAAGATGGCTGTAGATGCTGGAAACTGATTGAACAAGGCACAATCCTGCTAGAGAGCTTTGTCATTATTATTCTCTACAGCAGTCTTTAGCATCAAAAAGAGGAAGCATTTCAGGCCTTTGCCTGTATTATCATTTCTTGCTTTCTTTGGTTTGAGGGGAATAAATGGGGATAGTCAGGTTTTTCATCAATACTTCACAGAGAGCTATTCTTCTCAAACTTAAAATTTTGCAGAGAGCTATTTGGTTGGAACAGAATCCTCTGTTATTTGAAGAACTAACTGGGAAAAAGATATCATTTGTTGATAGGTTCAATTTCAGTGAAGAGAAATACCCTTATAGCCTATAGAGACTTAGTAGAAATGAGAGAAACTCCTTTGCCAAAAGGGCCTAGCAGGAAAGCTGGTAAGAGGTGAAAAATTAGCAAAGAATCAGTTTTGCCCAATAGATAACATGGATTACTTAATTTACCCAAAGAGACCAAGAAAATCAAAGCCTATAATCCAGAGTTGGGATTTACCCTGGGCATTTATGTATCTCAGGGCTGTTTTTTTCTAAGTGTATACTCACTAATTACTCCAGTACTACCTCAAATTACATGAATCCCTATGGTCTTGAGTGAGTAGCAATTTTCAGAAACAATAGGAATTTGTGTGGTTTTACTTGTTGTGGCTTTCATGGAAATGGGGAGAAGAGGTAGTGATGGTAAAGTCAAAATTTCCAAAATAAGACAGTGAAACTTTTGTGCATAGTATGGGAAGAATATTCATATTTAGTGCCTGGTGTTTTATATTGGGAAACATTGGTAGGGTCCCAAGCTCAAAAACATGTTTCCTAGATCAACTTGTTGAAGGTACCTAAAATTCTACCATTAACAATGTATTTCTTGGTATCAACTTGTTGTAGTTCAGGCAATTTCAATCTGACTCTCTGTGACTCCACTTGAGGTTTTCTTGGCTGAGATACCAGAGTGGGGTTTTCCATTTCCTCCTCTCATTTTTTGATGAGGAAACTGAGGCAAATAGGATTAAGTGATTTGCTCAGGGTCACCCAGCTAGTAAGTGTCCGAGGCCAGATTTGAACTCAGGAAGATGAGTCTTCCTGACTCCAGGCCTGGTGCTCTATTCACTGTACCACCTAAGTTGCCCCATTGGTATTAATATGGTATGGTATTAATGTGGTATGGTATGATATGGTATGGTATGGTATGGTATGGTATGGTAAAATGTAGATATACTTCCAGCAGCATATTGAACACCATAAAACAGAGCACATGAAGCTATAAAAGTCATTAATTACTTTCTATTAGATCCTCTCCGAGACAGGAAACTTGAAAGAAGATTCTGAAAAGGATCAAAGTAGGAAAACCTGAAGGCTCTAGGTCCCTGGGAAGGAAAGGAAAGTGATATAAAAAGGAGAGGAAGTATTGTGAAGAGGGGAGATGGCAGGAGACTGAAGACAAATTCCACATCTTCGTATTTTTGCCTTGCCATTTCACATTATTTTATTGTTATCTTCTAAAATGTTTTGGGGTGGAGAGGCTTGTGGAAAAGAGCTACTCTTCCATCTTACCAATCACACACATGCTCACGATAAGTTTCTAAGAGGATGCAGGCCATTTTTCATTTAAGCCTGAGTTATTCCTCAAAATACACAATACACTACGAATTAGGGTTTGGCCACCTTTCCAAATAGCTTCTTAATAAATTTACTTTTCAGTTGATATCTTCCTCTACCCTCTTAAGATGAGGCAGAAAAATACTTAACATAATTTGCCATAAGTTAATGTGTTCCCTTTTTAAGAAATGGGCAGATGAAGGAAAATAAAAAAGGGGAAGATATCATAGAAATAAAACATTCTCTAGCTCATCAACATAAGTTTTTTTCAATTACACATAGACTAAAAATAATTGAGCAATTAAAAGTGGATTTGAATTTAGATTATGAAAAAAAATCTGGTTTCTTTGAAAAGAACAAATATCTCAAGAGCTTGTTAGTTTAGACATGGTGGAATAAATCTTGGGCCTAGAGTGGGTAGATTTGAGTTTAAATCTCAACTGGCCGTGAACAAGTTACTGAACCTCTCCAAGTTTCAGTTTCTTTATCTATGAAGTAGGGATAGTAATATTTGAATTGTCTAACTCCCAGTCACTCAGGCTAGCAACGTAGATTTAATCCTCCCTTTTTCACTCACCTCTCTCCTACCCCATATCTGATCACTCCAGTCATTTCCACCTTCCCTACATTTCTCATGTTTCCTTCTCTCCACTGACATTGCCACCACCCTGGTTTAAGCCTTTATAACCTCACATCTGGACTATTTCTCCCTAGTATGGGTCTCTTCCCATTTATCCTCCATTATATCCACTATATCCTCTACTGAGTTGTCAAATTGATCTTCCTAAAATGAAGGTCTGACCCCCTATTCAGTAAATTCTAAGGGCTCCCGGTTACCACAAGGATCATCTGGCTTAAAGACTACATAACCTGATCCCTTCCTACCGTTCCAGTCTTCTTATGCCCTATTTCCCTATAGATACTCTGCAATCTAGTGCTGCCATCGTCTTTGCTGCATCTTGTACATGACACTCAATTCCTCTACTCTGAGTGTTTTCACTGGCTGTCCCCCATGCATGGAATACTCTCCCTCTTCATCTGTGCCCCCTAACTTCCCTGGCTTCTTTGAAGACTCATCTAAATTCCCAACTCCCAACCCTCTTTAATCTAAGCACCTTCTCTCTGAGATCACTCCCAATTTATCCTGTATATATATTATTTGTACATAATTTTTCCCCCATGTTGTCACCCTCATTAGGCTGAGCTACTTGAGAGCTATGTTGTTTTTTTTGCCTTTCTTTGCATCCCTAGCACTTAGCACAGTGTCTGGCATGTAATAGATGTTTTTCAAAATGCTAGTAGACTTGGCTTATCGTTAACGAAATGGTGATATTTAAGATTCAAACACTCATTATTGTGGGTAGCTGGTAGCATATATATAGAAAAAGCAATGAATGTTACTCAAGAGCTAGAATAGTGAGTTGAAAAAGTATATTTCCCTTCAACAGAGTTTCTTCTAAGACCTTGAAAGAATTTGAATGTAACTATGTGATAATGGTCTATCCCTGGGAACTTAGACCAGCTAGTGTGAGATAATTAGAGTCAGTGAATCAAATCCGGTGACTATGTGGAATCTGTACATACCCTATAAGAAAGGTGATAGATATTTGGTGATGTTGTGGTGATATTTATACCCCACTTTGTTCATAGCCCCACTGTCATGACACATTTCTCATTTCATTGACAACAGTTGTACTCTTTGTCAAGCCTATATAAAAACCAGATCAACAAGGTAATCACTAACTAAGGCATTTATTCAGGGTCAAGGAATTGAAATTTGGAACAATGTACTATTTTACTCAGATAGAAAAGTTCAGTGATGAGAGTTGGGAACAGGGGTAGTTGAAACTGCTGATAACAACAGAAATCACCAGGAATTTACCTTGGAGGTAGAGGATGATTTTTTTTTATCAGTCTTATTTTTTTAAAATTTTTTTATTAACTTATTCTTAGATTTTAACATTCACTTCCATAAGCTTTTGAGTTTTAAATTTTCTCCCCTTCCCTTCCCTTCCCTTCCCTCCCCCTCCCCAAGACAGCATGCAGTCTGATATAGACTTTACACATACATTCCTATTAAACGTATTTTCACATTAGTCATGTTGTAAAGAAGAATTAGAACCAATAGGAGGAACCACAAGAAAGAAGAAACAAAACAAAACAAGGTAGAGGATGATTAAAAATTGCTAGTCAGAGCAGGATAGAGGTCTCAGAGTTTCTCATCTTCTAAAGGAAAATATGAAGGTAGAGCCTGGGAGAGGGCAGGCAACAGGATGGTAAGAGTAGAGGGAATTATATTTTGGGGAGCCACTTGATTTTCTCTCAGGATTCTTTAGGCAGAGAAAGAAGCTGGTAGGATTCAAGCTCTTCCAAGGACTTCCCTGGCAGCATTGGGGGAGGGGCTACCTGGTGGGAGAAAGGCCTAGTCTTGGACCAACAACATGGTTGAGAGAGTACTGGTTAAGAGTTGGAAGAACTGTGTTTTAGTCCTGGGTTTGACACTAATTCTGGGTCTCTGTTTCTTCTTGTTGTGAAATAAAAGGATTGGGCAAAGGAGTCCCTTCCAGATGAGTCTGAGATTTAAATGTCAAAAAGGTTTGACTCCGCCTCAGCTCAGCCTTCATTTCAGTAAGCACTGAATTAGTCTTCCTAGAATAAATCACTTCCCTGCTCTGAGGACTCAGTTTCTTCCTCTATAAAATTAAGAAATAGACCTAGATGACAACATGTCCCTCAAGCTCTCACATGATATTTTGAGGGTTTGGGGGCCACTGTCATCAAACCATGCTTTAGTCTTCTCCAAATCACCTATGTGTTGCTGTGTGGGTTACCATGCAATTCTCCCCTGCAACCTTGGTAACCAACCCCTTGGATACCAAATGTGAGAAAACAATTTTCCTTGGCACCCAGTTATCAATTATAATTAGTTTTAAAAAGAAGTTATCAAATAGTCTGATACTTTGGGGGTTAGGAATAAGCAACCTTGTAGTTTTCTGGGATTTCTGACTCTAAGGGGGGAGTTGGAAAAGGGGAGATGTCAGCCTCCCCTCTCCAAGTAAAGGCAACTTTTGTGGTGTTTGTCCCAGGTACAGGAATTCTGTTATGGCTCTTCTATGACCTTTAATTTCATCAATATTTATTCAATATTCATTATCTACTATGTGTAAGATGTTGCAGGCACTAAGGATACAAAGGGGAAAAAGTAAAACAATCCTTCCTTTAAGGTGCTATATCTCTAATAGCACCAGCTCTTTGCCTTATATTCATAACCTTTGTCTCCTATGTTCCAGGCACCGACCAACAGTGGAATGCAGATGAAAAGTATCATCCCACACAGAGATAGCTTTAACAAACTTTGTTGCTACTCACAAGAGGAGGAAGAGAACAGCAGCTAGCAGGGACGGTCTCTGTGTGCAGAAGAAGGGCGAGATGGATATCCATGGTCCAGGGAAAGTCCCTAGCCACACAGGTCTTAGTCTTATGTATCTCTTGAGACAAAGAGCCAGTACGATACCAATGGGAGATTGCCCTGTTATCTATGTGACCAGTAGAGTGGAGGCATTTTCTAACTTACCAAATAAAGTAAAAAGAATGAGGATCAAGGAAAGTAGAAACCAGGAATAAGGACAAAGGAAAGTTAACCTTAACAATATCATTCTAGCAAGATGCTGAAAAGGGTTAATATCCAGTGTCTGGGTTTATTATCCTTGGCATAATGGTGTCCTGGGGGGCTGGGGCCACACTAGTCAAACCAGTTTTTGATCAGTTGACAATGATATAGAAAATATGTACCTGTCATTGGTGTTAATCTTGTACTTCTCTTGGTTATGCAACTCTAGGACAATCTAACCTCATAGGTACCATCATTCATCTTGTGGCAAATCCCTGTATTTTATAGTTCTTAGGCAAAAGAACTAGAAAGGTATAATTCTTAGAAAGAATAAACCAGGAGTCAAGGGTCAGGCTTTTCAATTTAACCCTGTGAAAACTGAACTTTGTACTTTTCATGTATTTTTCTCCACTTATGGTTATGACTACTATTTTCTTTTTTTATATCAGTATCGTTTTCCAAAGACTTACCACCAAGTATAGTCAGGCAAAACTAATCAACATATTGGCCATGCCTGAAAATATGTTCCTTATTCCGCACCTTCTGCAAAGAGAGGAGAGACATGCTTTGCCAAGAGTTCTCAAAAGTTGTGACTAATCGCTGCCCTGATCAGTTCTGAAGTCTTGCAGTGTTTGCTTTGACAACATTGTGGTCATGGTGTCAAGTGTTATCCTGGTTCTGCTCACCTTGTTTTGCATCAGTTCATATGCTTTGCCAAGTTTCTCCAAATTCTTCACATTTGTTATTTCTTCTAAGTCATTTCAGTCATGTCCAATTCTTCCTGACCCCATTTGGGGTCCTTCTCCAGCTCATTTTACAGATAAAGAGACCGCGGCAAACATGGTGAAGTGATCTGCCCAGAGTCACACCCAGCTGAGAAGTGTCTGAGGCTGGATTTGAATTTTGGTCTTCCTGACTCCAGGCCTGATGTTCTATCCATTGTGCCACCCAGCTGTCCTTATGGCACACTAATAGTACTTACATTTGTCGAGGTTTAGAGATTTAGGGGTGCTGGGACCCCAAAATCATGACATGCAGGTCCTGTCCAAATGAATTCAACCCAAGCCTTCTTTCAGCCAAAGACAAAGTTTATTAAAGATGAGCCATATTGGCCAGACTCTTAAGGAATCACTCATACTGACAAGCGGGCTTGCACAAGTCTCAGCCCCTAAATGGTGGCCAAGATAGATAATATGTACAGAAAGACTGTGGGAGGGATCTAGGAGTGGCCAAGGAGGAGGGGTCTGGGAGAAAGGGTATCTTGATGGGCTGGGGTGACTGGAGGAGGGGTCTAGGGAAGATCTTGATGAAAGTGACTGGGAGATAGAATGGGGTCTAGATAGAATCAAGGGTGGGAAGTGGTGGGGGCAATCTGAAGGTAGCAGACAATAGAGGGCTAGGCTCAATTAAGAGTAACAGAGAATTGGGAGATTGGGCATGGGCAATAAGGAAAGGATTACAGCCTCAGAGACTTTAGCCATGTGGGAAAGTCCAGGGCATTTCCTTTTTGGGCTCCAGATCCCAAAGACGTGGTCTTTTCCTTTTAGGGGTTCTGATCCCATCCTCATCATTCATCTACAATATTCATGATTCATTCAGTCATTCCTCATTCAATGGGTGCCTGCTTCTAACAAAAAGTATTGCTACAGATATTTTCGTAAAAGTGGAACCTTTGGGGCAGCTAGGTGGAGCAGTGGATAGAGCAATGGCCCTGGAGTCAGGAAGACCTGAATTCAAATCCAGCCTCAAACACTTGACACTTACTAGCTGAGTGACCCTGGGCAAGTCACTTAACCCCATTGCCTAGCCAAAAAAAAAAAGTGGAATCTTTCTATGTGACTTTGATCTCCAGAGTATATGCTGAGTAGTGATATTGCTCAGACAAAGGATTTATACAGGTTAATAAGTCTTCTTGTATGATTACAGGATGTTTTCCGTAATAGACCACTTCATAGCTCCACCAACAATGCATTGGTATGCCTCTCATGCAGGGGGGGTGTTGATACAGATTTAACAACTGACTCTCCAAGCATTGCAACATACTTTTCAGTTTAATCTCCATCATTAACATTCCCTCTTTCACTTTATTAAGTCTAGACAAAGAACAAAATAATGAATCAAGCCCTGATTTGTAGTGATTTGTTGATTTCTGAAATAATAAATAGATGCTCACAATTTTGAAAATTTAACAGTTGGCTCTCAAAAGCCTGTTAAATCTGACTCACACATACCCCTGTGATGTCTTGTACTTTACCATTCTGTTTAGTGTTGTGTTTATTTTTGTAGTTTTCCTATTGCATGTTGTTCTCCTTTCCCCCCTCACTGGTCTTCTGATTTGTATATATTCAGCATAAAATTTTTTTGTTCAATTTTAAAAATAATGAAACTATCCCACGGATCCAGGGATCATTTTATTCTTTGCATTTGTACCCCAACACCTAGCACAGTACCTATCTCATAATAAATGCTTGTTGATTTATTAACTCACTCAATCTTTCGGGTGGGATTGGTTTTCTATTACACAGTTTAATGCAGCCAGCGTCTCAACCTAAGAGACAGCTTCCAACACCCATCCAAGCCGCTTTGAAATATGTGTCCAATATAGTTTTTGACATTATAGAGCTGAAAATTCTAACATTGTTCCAGATTCCTTTTCTGGAATCCCCATAATTCTCACTTTTAGCAATTAAGGGAGTTGGATTCTTTGTACACAATAAAGGAAAAGTCTCTTTTTAAAAAAATTAACATTTTTATTTAAAGTTTTGACTTCCAAATTCTATTCCTTTCTCCCTTCCCTCCCCCCTTCCCTTAGATAGTAAGCAATCAGATATAGGTTATACATCTGCAAGTATGTAAAACATTTCCATATTAGCCAATTTGTACAAAAAGACTTGAATAAAAGGAAAAAAGTGAAAGAAAGAAAGAAAGAAAGAAAGTGAAAAATAGCATGCTTCATTCTATATTCAGTCAGTGTATCAGTTCTTCCTCTGGAGGTGGATAGTATGCTTCATCATTAGTTCTTTGGGATGGCCTTGGATCATTGTATTGCTAAGAATAGCTAAGTCATTCACAGTTCTTCATTGAACAATATTGCTATTACTGTGTGCAACATTCTCCTGGTTCTGTTCACTTCCCTATGCATCAGTTCATATATGTCTTCCAGGTTTTCTGAAATCATCCTGCTTGTCATTTCTTATAGAACAACAATATTCCATTACAATCATAAACCAGAACTTGTTTAGCCATTCCCCAATTGATGGGCATCCCTTTGATTTCTAATTCTTGGCCACCACAAAAAGAGCTGCTATAATTATTTTTGTATGAATAGGTGATTTTCCCTTTTTTTTTGAATATCAGAATTCTCTTTTTAAAAATTCATATATACATTATAAAAACTGTTACCAGTTTGATGTTTCTATGCAATAATATTTTTTTTAAATTACATCTTATTGCAAGTCTGTGTCTAATGCATAAGCAACTGCTTTCTCATTTAATTTGTTTTTAAATGGTGAACTTTTTTTTAATTGCAAAGGGACTCAAGAATTTAGATAAATTGCTGTAGAAGTTTGTTTTTTCCCAGAGGAAAGGTTTTATTTACCAAGCTGGGTCATGTGGAACAAGAGAAGAAAAATGCAAAGAAGTTGGTGTGGTTGAAATTTATGTTAATTTTGCCTAAGAGTTCTGGGAAGCTTCAGCTAAGCTTTGGCTCTGTGTGAGAGGAAAAGAGATGTGGAAATTGGGTGGGCTGGGAGGTAACAAAAGAATCAATGATTAGTAACCATGAAAAAGGAGTTCTAAGAACAAGATAGCCACTCTCTGAGGTTCTCTGAATTATATTCGAGCTCCTGAGACACAGGTTAAATTTAACTTAGATCATTAGCTAAATGAATAGACCTTTTAAGACTGCGTTTCAGCTGTAAACATTCTGACAGAGTGATTGGCAGCCTCTCATTATGGAGGCGTAGTGATTAATTAGCACTGAGCCTCAATTAGTTTTCCAAAGCAAGGAACTGTATTTCTTTGCAGCGAAGATCAATATTTAAATACTAAGGAGCTCCTTCTTGCAGTTTCACCTGAATTACAATCTCACTCACATATTTAGCTCACTTTTTAAGAGCAGTTTCTAGTAAATTCCATCTGTTCCTACTGGGTAGAAGGCTGGACTTGAACCCAGGAAAGCCTGTGTTTCAATCTCACCCCAAACACTTGCTTAGATGGACCTTGGGCAAGTCACTTAACCTTGAAAAACCTCAGATTTTTCATCTGTAAAATAGAGCTAATTTTATTTATTTACTTATCATTCATTCATTTATTTATTCTGAATTTAGGAAATGAAACAAGCATTTCCATAATAAAATAAAATAGAAAAAAAAAGAGGATTGCATATAAAACTGCAAATCTATTATGTGAAACTTGTTTTTCCTTTTAAATATGTAATGAAGTTATAATGTAACTTCTTTTTCTTCTCTCCCCCTCCCCACAAGATGGCTACCATTAGACACAAATAAAAAGGGGCCCTCGTGAAGCATATTCATTCTTTTATGGCAGAGAAATGGAGGACTAGAACACGATATTGCACTTATTATTAGATATAGGTTATGTATTGGCTGGTTTTGCTTTGGCATTAGCTTTGTCATAAGGGAAATTTCCATCTGGAAATGGGGGTGGGTGAGGTAGGAAGTAATGTTAAGCAAAATAAAAATTAAAAAAAAAAAAGTAGGTCGGCCCCAAAGGTCACTTTTAACACTAAATCTATGATGCAATGATCATTGTCTTCAAGTATTAGAAATCCTCTCATCTGGAAGAGACATTAGACTCATTCTACTTGGTCCCCAAAGAGCAAAGGTAGAAGCAATAGGTAGAAATTACAGAGCCACAGCTTAGGGCTTGATGTTTAAAAAAACAAAACAAAACAGAGTTCTCCATCCTCACAATTACAATTGTCCCAAAGTGGCATAGACTGCTTCAGAAACTCTGCAGAAAGGTTAAGTGGCCACTTTGGGGTATATATAATATAGAGGAGTCTTGTAATCCAGAAAGGTAGAAGAAGGACAAGGGATTGGCTATGTTATGAAGTCTCAAGAGGAGCCAGTGGGTTTGAGATAGAGAGGTCTAAGGAAAACTTGGGACCTGGGGAGTTAAGGCTCGTTGTAGATGTAGAGCTGTCTCCTACTTGACATTCCAGCACAGAAATCCTTTGAAATATTATTACATTGAAGCATTTTATACAATGATATGGTGTATATAAATAATGTTTAGAAAAGTGACCATTTATTTGTTAGTGAAGATAAAATCTTATGCAAGGTGGGAGGGGGGAGGCGAATCTTTCTTCGTAACAAGATGCAAATCTTTTTTCATATTTAGAAACAACATAATCCGTCTGAACTGATCAAAAATACCTTGCTCTTACCAATTTGTTCTGTTGAGTTTCTTTAGTTATTATGATACACTATTCAAGTCATTATGAATGAATCATATTGAACCTGGAGGTTTGTTTCAGACCAATAGACATAACAGAGACAGGCATATGGGACAAAGAATTAAGGTAGAAGGGGACGCTATGATATGATTTCACCTGGGAGGTTATTTCTGGTGTTTTCTTTGCCCTTGCATTCACATGAGAGACCTAAGTAATTGAGGGCTCAGGGAAAAGCTAAGTTCCTAAGACCTACATAATATTTATGGAGCTTCTTTGGCAAAGCCTTCCTAAATGGTTTAGGCAATGCAAAATCACTGAATTGCAGGGTCAGAAGGGACTTAAACCTTATAAGGATTAAACAGGAGTTAAAATGAGCTTCTAAGAAAAAGTCAGATAGAGGCTTGGGACAGAGGCCTTCTGGACACTGCATCCTGGCTGTTCCTGGAACAAAATCTCCTATCTAAGCTCTAGGTATTTCCTCTGTCTTTCTATGCCTGGAATGCTTTTCCTCCTGAGCTCTGCGTAACAATTTTCCTGGCTTCATTTAATTATTCATTAAAGTCTCCTCTTCTACAGGTAGCCTTTTCCAACCTCTCTTAATTCTGGTACCTTCACTCTGTTATTTATTTCCTATTTAATCTGTATATGGCTTGCTTTGTACATTTTTTTGGTTTGTTGTTTCCCTCATTAGATTGTAAGATCCTTGAGGGCAGGGACTGTCTTTTTCCGCTTTTTGTAATCTCAGGGCTTAGCACAGTTCCTGGCAGTAGTATGCACTTAATAAATGTTTATGGATGGATGGATGGATGGATGGATGGATGGATGGATGGATGGATGGATGGATGGACTAACAGAGACCCAGCCCCAGTGAATAAGAGGGAGAAATTAAAGATAGATGAAATGCAAGTATACTGCTTAGCCAGCTACTAGCTAGCTTATCTAAGTTCCGAAAGAGCTTGGCCCATGAGGGCAAAAATACTTTTGGTGAAGAGAAAAGGTCTATTGCAGTCAAGGCTTAGGAAAGTGACAGCCTCTTTAGATGAGAGGAAAGTAGCTGAGGGGTTTTTCCTAGCCTTTTATTGACTATGTGGAAGATGTAAAAACTGAATAAAGGCTAAGCTTTTGTACACTGAGCTGAAAAAAAAAAAGATGGTGGAACCTGCTTTTCTTCATTGAGAATAAACTCAGCTGAGAATTCCAAGTGAAATCAGAAGCTGAAAGTACAAAGTTCCCTAAATATTGTCCCAGCAGTACATTACTTGGGCTGCTAGGTGGCACAGTGGATACATCACGGGGCCTGGAGTCAGAAAGGCCTGAGTTCAAACTAGCCTCAGACCCTTAATAGCTGTGTGACCCTGGACAAGTCACTTAACCCTGTTGGCCTCAGTTCCTCTTCTGTAAGATGAGCTGGAGAAGGAAATAGCAAATCTCTCTAGTATCTTTGCCAAGAAAACCTCAAATGAGGTCACAAAGATTCAAACATAACTGCAAAATGACTAAACAACAAAAAATAACAACTCACATTTACCTTGTACTTTTCCATTGTCCCCTTTGGATTTCCTAGACTATTGATATTTTTTTAAAAAGGAGATCTTTGTTTCTGAGAGAAATATAGGGTCATTTAATGAGCTTTGTCATTTCCTAAAAACAATCCAACTTCCATTCTTCTTGTTTAATTCCGAGCCCAACTCGTTCATTTGTAGTGTCTGCCTAAGATAAATAGATAGATCTAGATCTGGATATGTAGGTAGAGATAAACAGATATTAATACATACAACAGATATTGACAGATGAGCTTTATGGGCTATCCATCTAACTGGACAACACAACTAGACATAAATATGTTTAATCTATATAATGTGAGAAATGATTATTAATAACCTATTTTGGGGAGATTCAGAGCTCCCCCGTCTTCTTTCAAAGTCCTGACTTTAAGTTCAGTTTTCTTGTAGTACGTTACTAACAATGAGATTGCATTAACTCTTCTAGATCTTGGTCAGAGCCCACCCAACCTTGCCAGGAATTTAATCTAAAGTGGGGAAGCCCACTGTGTTCCACTCAAGTTTGGGTGGGAGACAGATCCTTTTGTCTAGATAGCCCAAGGGTGGGAGTAGTATAGCTGGGGGTGGTCTGAGTAGAAATAATTTCCCTGTGGAAGGGTCACTCTCAGCCCCATTGACCATCTACTGTTTCAAAGGGTATATATTTCAAAGGGTATATAAATGTGAGCCTTGCTGCCATGATTGTCTTTGGTCTCAGAGAAATGGCCAAATGACCATTATTAATAAAATGATAAAATTTTCCAGAAATTATGTCTCCTGAACCTTTTTTAAATGTCACAATGAGGAAGAGAAGGCATTCCAATGGAAGGAATAATGTAAGCAAAGGTGTAGAAGGGGGGAACTGGAAGATGTTAGGAGCTGTTAATAGTCCAGAGATATGGCAGCCACAGCTCTGCCCTTGACAAATAAATCAAGTTTTACTGACATCACAGAAATCCGCAAAAATATAGTTCTTGCTGATTCTATTTGCTAACATCCACTTCCTGGGTATGCTTCTGACTCTATTGACTTTGCCACCATGACTCAGCTGCCCTTTCACCCTGGAATTTTCTTCAATGCATGTGGTGTTCTAACCCTACCATATATCCCTGCCATGTTGGTCCTTTTGCATTTTGGGGATGAACTTAGCCCGGCCACACTTTATTATCCTCTCAGCCTTGCTTCTTACTTTAAGAACTTTGATACCCATCGGTGCACAGGAAGCCCTTATTTCCCCCCTCCCTATCTCCAATTACCTTTTATGTGTTATCCTTCCCTGTTAGAGTGTAAGCTCCTAGAGGCCAGGGAGTACCTTTCTTTTTGCATGAATTTGTATTCCCAGTGCTTGGCACATTGTCTGGCACATAGTAACAGATGCTTGTTACTTTATCTTACCTCATTATGACACTTCTTAAAAAAATTAATTGATTTATTTATTTTGGGGCTAGGCAATGGGGTTAAGTGACTTGCCCAGGGTCACACAGCTAGTAAGTGTTATGTGTCTGAGACCAGATTTGAACTCAGGTCCTCCTGAGTCCAGGGCCGAAGCTGCCCCAAAATTGCCATTACGTATCTCTCTCTCTCTCTCTCTCTCTCTCTCTCTCTCTCTCTCTCTCTCTCTCTCTCTCTCTCTCTCTCTCTCTCTCTCTCTCTCTCTCTCTCTCTTTTTTGAGATATTATTTTCAGCTCATTCTTTCCAGAGCCTTCTGATTTTTCCTTGGAAGAAAGTATTCACAGTGCACAGATGAGTGTTCTGTGTATTTTTCAAGTCTTTAATCTGGTTTATTCCTTATTCCTGATCCACATTTCCTAAGATTTCTCATCATCTTCACCTATTTCCCCCTTTCATTTGAAGTCATTCGTTAGAGGTAGTTGATGGTGCAGGGGATAAAACTCTGGATCTGAAGTCAGGAAGACCTGAGTTCAAATCCTTCCTCAGACGCTTACCAGCTTTATGACCCTGGGCAAGTCACTTAATCTCTGCCTCTGTTTCCTCAACTGTAAAATAAACTGGAGAAGTAAGTGGCAAACCACTCCAATATCTTTGCCAAGAAAACCCCAAAAGAGGTCAGGAACAGGTACTTATCTTCCAGGGTTGCAGTGAAGATCAAATGAGATATTTGTTTGAAAATAAAATACTTGGCACAGTGCCAGGTTCATAGTAGGTGCTATATAAATGCTTATTTCTCCTTCATTGAATATCAAAGTATATGTTGATTTCATTTGGAGAATCTCACTGAGTTCTTCATAGAATTTCTCTACCTCTTCCTCTCCTGCAACAGATGTTGGCACATAAGCTACAATGATTTTTCTGGTAATCTTTGTGAATGTGTTATGACGATTGAATATTGTATGACATGATGTTTATCGCCTTTGGCAACAAGATAGAACCAACTTTACTCTATTTATCTTTCCAGGAACACTTGTGAAATATCCTTCCACGTAGCTGCAACTTTCTTGTTTTCTAGTTTCATTTCGGGTAAGAATGTAAAGAACAATATGATTCCATATCTCCAATATTGTAGGATCATAGATTTAGTTGGAAGAGACATTGATGACTATCCAGTCCAATTGCCTCATTTAATAGATGAGGAAGTTAAAGCCCTGAGGTGGTAAGTGACTTTCTCAGCCTCATATAAGTATTAAGTAACAGAAGCCAGATTGGAACTCTGGGCCTCCTCCTTTGAATTTAGTGTTCTTTCCCCTCCGCCATGTTGAACATAGATTCACATTTAGAATCTAAATAAGTTAAAGTTTATAGAGCACCTAAAAACTCCGTGATTCTTTTCTGTCATTCTGGCCCTATCACTGTAAAAGCAAAAGGAGATCAAACAAGACTAAAGCTCATTTTGTGTTTTTCTTTATTTCACATGTGGCCATGCATGGCCCAAGAATTCATCCTTAAGTGGTCAACCTACTAGTCACAGACTTACAGATGGAAAGAACCTTTGAGATTATCTAGTTCAACTTCCTCATTTTACAAATGAGGAAACAGTCCCAGAGACATTAAGTGACTTAACCCTGGGTTACAGATAGCAAGCGGCAGAGCCAGGAGTTCAACCCAGGTCCTTTGATTCCAAATCCATAATCTTCTCCCATTGTATCACAATAAGGGCAGCTAGGGGGTACAGTGATGCCAGGTCTGGAGTCAAGAAGACCCATCTTTCTGAGTTCAAATCTGGCCTCAGATACTTACTAGCTGGACAAGTTACTTAACATTGTCTGCCTCAGTTTCCTTATCTGTAAGATGATCTAGAGAAGGAAATGTCAAATTACTCCAGCATCTTCGCCAAGAAAACCCCAAATGGGGTCACAAAGAGTCAGAGGTGACTGAAAACAACTAACCAACAAACAAACATCAGAATAGGCTTCCATATACTTTAGTTTGTCTATTCCTTGGAAGGCTGACTCAATCTACTACCAGGACCTTATAATGAATTATGAAGGAGTTTTTTGTTTATTCCAGCTTGTAATTTTATCAGATAGAAAATATAGAGAATGGTTACTCATCTGTAATGTATAGTATTTGGGAAGTTCCTGGAGCACTGAGAGTTGAGAATTGCCCATGATCACACAATATATGACAGAGATGGGATTTTAGCAAAGGATTTCCTGACTCAAAATGTCAATCTCTTTGTACCTTCCCATGCTACTTCTCCATAGGAAGTTAATAAGAGATAGCACTGGAAAGGTGGGTTGGATCCAAGTTGTAGAGGGTATTGAGTGCCAGATAAGAGTTGTTACATTATTTGGCAGACAATAGAAAGCCACTGGAAATTCCTGTACATAGGACTGCTGAGATGGGTATGGTTCTACAAGGAAGCAGACCTATTAGGGCTGTGCGTGCTGGACCAGAGGGGAGAAAGACAAGAAGCAGAGAGGCTCATTAGGAGACACTTGATATCGGACAGGCATGAGGTAAGAGTGAACTGAATTAAACTGGTAACTTTGGGAATGGAAAATAAAGGATGGGGACTGATTGTATGCAGGGTAAGCTCACAAAGAAGCCGAAGATGACTCAGAAATTTAGAGTCTGTGTGAATAATTAGCTTTACCAATAGTAGAAATAAGGAAGTGTGGAGCTGGCTGCAAAGAGGTGATACCTTAGCATAGAGCACCACACCAGAAAACACCAAAGAAGACAATGTGGGAGGCCTGGGACATTGCAATGATGGAAGGAGAAGAAAGAAACAGGTGGGAGGGCAGGATAGCATAGGACGATTTTCTCCTCATCTCCTGCCATTTTAAAGAGAGTAGAAATAGAAAATAAATAATTTTATAAACATAGTAATTAGTCTTGTTGAACTCTTTTACCTCTCTTCTTTATCCTCCATCACAAGGGTGACTTTTTGGGAGGAGACAGGGAGGGAGTTGCAGAAACACAATGGGAAATGCAAATGATATTTTTTTCCTTTCTTTGTATCTCCAATGCTTAACATAGTGTTGGCACATAGTAGGCAATTGATTTTTATTGAATGATGTTAAAAACAAAATATAAACAAGAAAATTTTATTTTAAAAAATTCAGTAACTGATTGTGATGGGGGCAGGATTGGGAATTTAAGGAGCACAGAATAATGACTAGACACTGGCTTGGTTTTCTGAGTACAGCACAATGGATGGAAAGGCAGTGGTTATGGGGAGAGTGTGTTTTAAGAATGGGTTGTCCTGAGAGTCTATGGACAAGGCACTAGATGTGAGATGATGACAGGGAGTCACCACCATCAGGAAAAAGTGAGAGTAGTCAACCAAAGAGGATGAGAGATCTTAGTAACATAAGGTTTTGCTTACTCCAGAGGGTTCACTTAATGAGGTTAAAGGTTAAAGGACGCCAGTGTTTAGGACTACATGTTTGGAAAGAAGACTGATTTTATTTCCATAATTAAATAATCATTCCCATGGAGTGATTAAGTCACATCTTCATGAATTGATTGAGTAGGTACAAGGGCTCTATGAAAGGTTTGGATGTGTCCATTAATAGCTCCTTTTTGCAATGAATAATGGATTTTAATTATTTCTGCATTTATATTTGGAAGTCTGGGAATTCAAAATTAACATCTTTGTCAGCTTCTTATAAATGCCAGGAAATGTCTCTGTATTGTGCTTCACATTGTTCTGCTGGGCTTTATCCAAATGGACTTTTATGAGTCTGCTGCTATCTAGTTTCACACAAATTATCCTGCCAACCATTTCACTTGGGAAGACCGAGTCTTCAAGTATTGCCTCATGCACAGTGGTCAGAGAATGATTCATTGGATGCTTTTTCTTAGCTCTTTTTCATGGATTTTTCTTGTTGGCTTATGAAGAATTCTTCTCTGAGCAGTAAAGACCACATATTTGCCACTGAATTTTTTCTCCGATTCACATACTAGCTATATGTGGACCTTCTGAAAAGATTTTAGCTGAAGAACTGGACCAAAGATAATAACAGTTTTTCTGCCACCAACAATTTCAATTTTCTCCTGTGCTGTGACATTACGCTCTCTTAAATAAGCCTTTAATGTAAAGTTCATCTCCAAATCCAGGAGAGCCTATCAAATGCCACAGGAAGAAGTTCTCCAACCATGACCTTTTGAAGGAGTAGCAAGATTTCCTGTACTGTGCTAACACGTCCCCATTGTCTCATCCACTATGGCTGTCTTTATATTGGGTTTATAACAAGATGCCAGCAGATCTGCTTAAGTGAATGGAGACACAGGCAGAGGTAGAAAATCAGAGACAGAGAGAGACAGACAGACACTCAGAGGCAGAGACAGAGAGATGGAGACAGAGAGGCAGCACCAGAGAGCTGAGCACAGGCCAGAGACAGGATAACATTGAGTAGACTTGGGTCTCTGATAGATTAATATCTGCTTATCCACCCATTTTCCCCAGGACATCACCACCTACATCCCTGCCCATCTAACCCCAACAATGGTAGCCCATGGAGAGTTGGCAGCAGTCCAAGGCAGTGGTGGAGTTCATCAGCACCAATTCCTAGACTCCATAGAGTTAGAGAGAGATAGAGAGACGGTGGAAGAACCTGGCAGCCACAGAGAGGGGCAACCTCTGGCTGATATTCTTGAACCATGACCTTCTGGAGGAGAAGCAAGACTTCCTGTACTGAGGACCAAGAACCAAACATGAGAACAGGGTAATGTACTTGATCATAGGTCCAAGAATGCCTCCCTCCAACTCAGCTGTGAGTTGCTATCTCTCTCTTTTTGCTCTCTCTTAGGCTGAGAAGTTCTGCCCTTGCCTCTCCACAACCATCCTCGCTGAGACTGGAGTTGCAATGGTGGTGGCTAAGTAGTCCCTAGGGCGCTGTGCCAACCAGAATTCTTCATACTGTGCCCGCACACCCCTAAATTTATCTGACTCCAGCCTACTTACCTAGCCCTGGCTCACATGATTCTTCTTCATGTGCTCAATGATGCAGACAAACTGGCTCGCGCACCTTTACCTGCCCTTGCTCTCATTGTTCCCTATTGTTGGAACACTCTCCCTGCCCCCACATCCCGGGGACATGAAAGAGAAGCCCAGAATTCTATTCCCCAGGTTCATCGTGAACACTGCTTCCATTTACAGATCCTAGAATTTTGTCAGGGATCCACATCAAGAACCCCAGCCTACAGTCTGCAGACTCCACGATTTTCCTCTTTTTTGAAAAGCAAGACAACACTTTCCCATTTCCCAGTCTGGGCCCCTGCTCCTGTTCATTGCTGGGGACCCTCCCGTGGCCGTATTCAACAATCATCCATCCACTTTCTGATGCCTTTGATCATCTCCTTCCATCAGCCTAATAAGAGAGAAAGCATGCTAGGTAGAGTTTACATGTCCACTGACACACATTGCATGTTCAGCAACACACTGACACACATGTCCACTGAGCACAGTTAAACTTAAGTATGAAGAAATCTCAGAGTACAAACCACATACTCTTGAAATATTTCAGTCATTCAGTCATTCAAGACACATTTATTAAGTACCTACTATGTGCCAGGCCCTGTGCTAAGGATACAAAAAAAAGAGGCAAAAGATAGTTCCTGCCCTCAAGGAGCTTACAATCTAATGGGAGAGGGGGAATAACAGGCAAACATCTATGTACAAACAAGCTATAGATGGGATAAATGGGGAATAGTCAACAGAGGGAAGGCACTAGAATTGAGAGAGGTTGGGAAAAGGCTTTCTGTAAAGATGGGATTTTAGCTGAGACTTAAAGAAGGCCAGGGAAGCCAGTAGTTGGAGATGAGCAGCCAGTGTTCATCTATCTTAAAATTGGTATCATTTATTCTATCCTAGTGCTACTCTTGTAGTTAAAAACTACAGATTTTAAAGAAGTAAATATGCTGAGCTATAGTGAAAAGAACTCTGAGTCCCTAGCCCTGGGTTTGAATCTGAGCTCTGCCAATTATTATTGGCTGGACCTCAGTTTTCTAATCTATAAAATGCAGGGGTGAGAAAATGTTAGGTTCTTTATCTTGAGGTTCCATCTAACACTATATTGTGAGCAGGCCCTGTACAGACTTCTGACATCCCTTTTGGTCCCCGATGCTGAGGTCACATTATTCTGGCAAATCTGTCCTGCTTTTAGTGTCAGTCCTAGTCCAGACCTTGGTCCAACTGGTATCTTCAATTGTTCTTCTGGTTGGAAGGATGGGGAAAGGAGTACAGCTCTTTCCTCATGTTTATCTGGCACTTCTATCTATTCTATTTGGTACAGATCCTAGTGCATCCTATCTTATAGGATCTTTTAAAGATTCTCCCATTAGTTATCTATAGGTAGATCATTTAGTATGCTGGAGTGCTTTCCTGTAGATCTCTTGACATTACAATATATGGGTATCCATGCTCATGGGGTGATGAATTCTTTCACCATGATAATACATAAAATGACTCATCACTTCTAATGTATAAAAATGACTTCTGCTAATACAAACAAAATAGCCACCTACCTTCTATACTCTGAAAAGACTACTGAGCTTTGTAAAGAAAGCAGTGATTGCTGTAAACAATTACTGTGTTATGTCATAGTTTCTATTTCCATCGTATATTGAAAAGAACCTTAGAAAGTGAGTCACATTTTCAGACAGGTTGATGTACATACATACTTGCAGACACTATGCATGAATGTTTTATTAATGATATACCAAAGAACAGCTAATGCTGCAGTTCTTTTTAAAATTACATATTATTTTTTTTAATCAGTAAAAATCTTCTTTCTTTCCCTTCCATCCCAACCACACCCCTTCCTCCCTCCATTGAGAATGAAAGAAAAGCTAAATCCATGTTGTAACAAAACAAATTTCAGGCCAAACAGATTTCCACATTGGCCACGTCCAAAAACAAAACAAAAGAACAAAACTCTCATTCTGTGCTCTAAGTCCTATACTTCTCTATCAGAGGTAGGTAGCATGTTTTAGCGTTTGACTTTTGGAACTGTAATTGGTCATTACACTGATCAGGATTCCTAATTCTTTCAAAATTGTTTGTCTTTACCATATTGTTTTCTTTACATAAATAATTGTTCTACTGATAATGTTTACTTCACTTTGCATAGGTGCTTCAAGTTGTCCCAGGTTTCTCTGAAACCATCCCCTTCATCATTTCTTACAGCACAGTAGTATTTTGTCACATTTATATAGTATACTTGGTTCAGCTATTCCTAAATTTATGGGTACTCCCTTAGTTTCCAATTCTTTGCCACCTCAAAAAGAGCTATAAATATTGTACATCTTTGGAGTTCGTTTTGCTTGGGGCTGATTCCTCCCTTCCTCCCCAAAGGGGTCTAATTCCCCTTTGTCTCTCCTCCCCTTTCCCTTCTAATTCTCTACTATTTCTGTAAACTATGTGAGTATATGTGTTGTCACCTCTTTTGATCAATTCAGATGAGAGTAAGGTCTTACTCTTAATTCTTAGGCTGAATTTCAAATTCTTCATAAACGGGTCACCCTAAGCTTTCCTAAACTTTTTTCCTTAACTCATTGTGACCCCGTAAACCAACTGTACATAGGGTTTTCTTGGCAAAGATACTGGATAGGTTTGCCATTTTCTTCTCTTATTTTGTTCAAGCACGGGTTAAGTGACTTATCCAGGGTCACACACCTAGTGTCTGAGATCACATTTGAACTCTGGTTTTTCTGACTTCAGGCTCAGTGCTGTAGCCACTGCCCCACCTAGCATCTTCCAAATCACCTCTGTTGATTATTTCCAATTAATCCCGTATATATCTTCTTTGAAGAGAGTTGTTTTTATGATGCCTCCCCTAAGTACATACTTTAAAAGGATCATATTATGTCTTTCTTTGTAATAAATGCTTATTGACTGTTTAAAATGCATGCTCTTGGGCTTGGAGAGTGGGAAAGGAGGCCCAGAGACAGTCTGTTAAGGGCACTGGAAGCTTAATTCCCATTGGTATCATCATCATCCTCATTGGTATCCCCTATACTCAAATCAAATTTTAAAAGTTTGCTAGTCATCTAAAATCAAAGTTTATAAACTTTTTGAAATATTTAAATTGTATTAGAACCTGAGGAAGACAAGAAAAAATATGCATTTTTCAAGTAGTTCAAAAGAGTTAACTGCACAGTACTGGTTCAAATGCAATGCTGAGCTAACGTGTATATGGGCAATTCATTATCTCATCATCTGACCTCCAATTATCTCATAATTTGTGTCTGCTCAGTAGTTTAAGGAGTTGTCTTTGGAGGAGAGCTCAGAGCCCTGGGATCAGAGGGTCATAGACCAAGAGCTGAAAGGGACCTCAGAGGCCATGGTCCAATGCTCCCATTTAAAGTCGAGGAAACTGAGGCTCAGGGAAGGAGCTCAAGGGAAGGAAAATAGGTGGCTAATTTTTTTCTGATGTGTTAACTTGATCCTAGCTAAGTTCCAGCTTCAAAATAAAAACAGACCATGCATTGCAGCATTACTTTTGCCAAGTTTTTCTGTATGCATCGATTGTTTTCCACCACAAGTACTTGCTGAACAAAGCGCTGAAGGCAAAAATAACAATAACAACTTATATTTGAATAGCACATTGCATTTTACAAAGGTCTTTTTGTATGTTATCTGATCTGGATTCCACACCTGGGTCTACCATTTACTTAGTTGTATAACCAACCGTGAGCAAGTCATTTATATTGTTGACAAGATTAGCATAGGGGAGAGAGCAGAGGATTCGGAGCTCACTGACCTGAGTTCAAATCCCAGCTCTTCCACTTACAACCTATGTGGTCATGGGTAAGTCACATAACCTCTCGAGTATGTTTCCTCATCTGTAAAACAAGGGAGGTTGTACTAAATGGTTCCGAAGGTCCTTTCCAGCTCGGGATCCTAGGAGCCTTGTAGGGATCATACTATTTACACTATCTGCTTTATAAAGTAGTTGTGATAATCAGATAATGCATGTTAAAGTACTTTAGAAACTAAAAGGTGCTATACAAATGTAAGGCATTCTTACCAATAATAGTAATCATGCATTAATACTTTGCAAATATAAAGAAAATAGAGCTAACAGGACTTTTAAAAAGTCAACAATGACAATTTTTTTAAGGAAAGGGGAGGGAATACATATTTATCAAATTGCCTATATGCCAGGCATTGTGCTAAGTGCTTTACAAATATTATCTCATTTGATCCTCACAGCAATCCTGGGAAATAGGTACTATTATTATGTCCATTTTATAGTTGAGGAAATGGAGGCAGACAAAGGTTAAGTGATTTGCCCAGGGTCACACAGGTAGCTAGTAAGCGTAATGATGTTATTCTAAAGGAAGGAGAGAAAATTTAGCTGAGAATCATTTTTCTTCTGAAAAATCTTTTATTAGGAAATACAAGGGAACATTTAGTTAATTAGGAACCTCTTGGCAACCTGGTTAAAAGAACTATTAGGACCATTAGATTTAGAGCTGTAAGAGCTCATCTGGTCCAATCCTTCTCATTTTACATTCTTTACAGAGAAGTGCTCAGGGCCATGCAGGCAAGGAGTAGCAGAACTCACCTTCAGTTCCAGATCCTTGGATTCCAAGTCAAGTCTTTTCCATGTATGAACCATAAACCTATGAGTTTATGATCCATGATGCCTCAGGGTAGGAGAGAGTTGATACATGTTTGGTAAATAGGTGGCCAGGCTGCAGAATAATAATTTCCATTTTAAACAATTACTAATGGCAACCATAAATATCAAAGCAATATCTATGGACAGTGTTCTCTACCTGGAGTCAGGAAGACTCATCTTTGTGAGTTCAAATCTGGCTTCAGGAACTTCCTAGTTGTGTGATCCTGGGTAAGTCACCTGTTTGCCTTAGTTTCTTCATCAGTAAAAATGAGCTGGAAAAGGAAATGGCAAACCACTCTAGTTATTGTTGCCAAGAAAACACAAAATTGGGTGACAGCCTGACATGACAGAAAAAAGACTGAACAACAAAAATAGGACCAGAATCATAAAACTACTGAGCAAATCAGTGTCCAGATGTATGCAATACATGGCCTAACTGGTCAGAAAGGGTTTGACTTATTTCTTGATGGAGTTTAATGGATGTGGAATGATTTTAAATTATGTTGATGAGGAGAAATGTGCTTTTATTCACGGGTAACCAGCAACTTTTAGGTAAAATATTAGAGTTTGTAATTAGGGACTTTGGTAGAGAATTTTTTTTTGTTTATTTTTTTATTTTTTTAGTGAGGCAATCAGGGTTAAGTGACCTGCCCAAGGTCACACAGCTAGTACATGGCAAAGGTTTGGTCTGAATCTAGATTTGAACTCAGGTCCTCCTGACTTCAGAGCCGGTGCTCTATCCACTGTGCCTAGCTGCCCCTAATAAGCATAGCTAGCATTCATATAGTGCTTTAAGGTTTTTGTTTGGTTTTGTTTTTGGTTTTGGTTTTTTTTGGCTAGGCAATGGGGTTAAGTGACTTGCCCAGGGTCACACAGCTAGTAAGTGCTGTGTGTCTGAGGCTGGATTTGAATTCAGGTCCTTCTGAGTTCAGGACTGGTGCTGTATCCACTGTACCACCTAGCTGCCCTGATAGAGAATTTTTGAGCTAAAAGGAAGACCTTAAACAAGATCTACCCCAACTCTTACATTTTACAAATGAGAAAACTTAGAGTCAGAGAAGTCACATGACTAGGCCAAAATCACAAAGCTGCAGAACTGATATTAGAACACAGAGCAGAAAATAATAGTTTGTAGGATGTGAGTGCCAGAGTCATTGCCATGGAGATTTGATAAGAAAGGGTTATATTTGCTTTCTCAATTTTCTGACGTGCAATACATTTTTCAGGCAGTTAGGTGGTATAGTGTGGTTAGAGTGTTCCTGAAGTCAGGAAGACTCATTTCTGTGAGGTCAAATCTAGCATCAGACACTTACTAGCTGTGTAACCCTGGGCAAGTCACTTAACCCTGTTTGCCTCAGTTTTCTCATCTGTAAAATAAGGTAGAGAAGGAAATGGTAAACCACTCCAGCATCTCTGCCAAGAAAACTCCAAATGAGATAACGAAGAGTTGGACTGAAATGATTCAATGACAACAACAACAAAAATTCAGATGTTGAGAGGCAGTGTGATGGATCTGGTAAATGAGTTCTTGTATTTGGTGTCCCAGGACCTTGGTTCAAATCCCAGATCTATCATTTATTTCCCTGGGCCGCTTTGGGCAGTGGTTACTTAGCCTCTCTGTTTCCTGATCTGTAAAATGAGGGAGTTGTACTAGATGGCCTCTAAGGTCTCTTCCCTCTCTAAATCTATGGCCCTGTGATTTAGTGATGCTGACATGTCTATGTATTAACATGTATTATATTTTCTTTCCTCGTGGCCACATGATTGGAGTGACTTTTGTAAAGTGGCTCTGTTGGATCCTGTTAGATCTGGAATGCTCAGCTATGCCTCTCATTAAGAGTTCTTAATTTTAGAGTCTAAACTTACATTTTTTTTTGACAATTGTACTTCAATATAATTGATTTCTTTTGTAATTTATGTATTTCACATGATGCATTTTTCTGTGCGGAGACCTATAAGGCTTAACCAGACTGCCGAAGGGATCTATGACACACAAAAAGGTCATGGACCTCTGGACCAGAGGGATGGTGCGGTTTCAGATTGAACACCTTTGCAAAAGTGAAGCTGTATCCGAAATTACTATGTAATAAATAAATGTTAAAAATGCAGTAAATTACTATACACTTGACTTTTTGTGAACTGACTTGTCTCTTCTCTGCGGCAGGTACCAAGTTGCCTGTGGGGTAAGACAGACACAGCACAATGACTCCTACTTTCCTACCTGGTTAGCATACAACCTACTTGATAGAAGACTCCCTGGGTTAACTACACAATAGCTGTTTGTGTGGCAAAGGATTGTTTGGATAATTTCTTTTTTTCTTTGAGGATAAAATCAATTCTGTATGAAGGCAGTAGACTCATGATTATTCTTGAATCCACTAGTGATGGTCCCGGGCCTTCGTTCTCCTTAAATACTAATTTTTAAACCTCTGCACGCCAAGGCACTGATTTACTGGTTTATCATTACCCCCTCCTAATTCAAAGGATGCCCAGTCATCCTCTGCCTGCTTCCTGCTTGCCTTGGAGGACTGGTAGGTGAACTGAAACTATGGCTCTGTCAAAGTAACAATCCCCACTCTTTAGGCCTCTGCTTCCTGCCGGCGATGATGGGGAAGGATCACTGTCTCAGGGTGGTAGAGAGGGTGTCCGTGCCCCTTCACTGGGCAGAAGATCATGAACTCATGGGTTCCTGGGCAAGTCTGTGTCTGGGATGGGGCCTCTTCAGGTTATGTCTTTTTTCCTTTGGCACAAGGTCTTGTGGAACTTCAAAAAACAACTGGCATGCCCGGGCACCTAGCAGCAGATTTCTGGTTGCTGGTGCAGTTGCAGTAGCAGATAGTGACCAAATGTTTGGGAAGGAAAGAATCACCTCCAGAGAGAGGAATAATTAAAAGACAAAGCTGTTGGGTGTTGATTTGCCAGTACTCAGTGGAGGTGAATTGTAAAATAGATAATAAACAATTCTCATAAAGGATCTGTTTGCAAATGACCAAAAAAAAAAGTTTGAATATTAGCCTCTTTTTCATGAAGCTAGGTGGTACAGTGGGTAGATCCCTGGATCTGGAGTCAGCAAGACCTGAGTTCAAATCCTGCTTTAGAGACTTACTAGTTGTTCAACCCTGGGCAAGTCACTTAACCTCTGTTTGCCTCAGTTTTCTCATCTGTAAAATAGGAGAATAATAGCACCTACCTCTCCCAGGGTTGTTGTTAGGATCAAATGAGATAATAATTATAAAGCACTTAACACAGTGCCTGGCACAGAGTAAGTGCTATGTTTTTGCTGTTGTGTTGTTTCCATCATGTCTGACTCTTTCTGACCTCTTTTGGGGTTTTCTTGGCAAAGATCCTGGAGTGATTTGCCATTTCCTTCTCCAGCTCATTTTACAAATGAGAAACTGAGGCAGACAGGGTCATAGGGTTAAGTGACTCGCCCAGGATCACATAGGTAGTCTGAGGCTGCCTTTGAATTCAGCTCCTCCTGGCTCTAGGACTGGCGCTCTATCCACTGCGCCATAGGTGCTATATAAGCATTAGCTATTATTATATTGCTTAGCATCCTCTTTGTGAATAGCATTGCCCATCCCCAACTTGCTTCAAATTTTTATTCCAGGTAAAACTCTGCCCTTTCTCCCTCCTCCATCCCCCCTCCCAGTTTCCCCGGGGAGGACCCCTTCCATTAGAGCCCCAAATAGAGTTGTTTATCAGGAATATGAGACAGGATGATACTAAAGTACTGAGGGCCCAGTTTCCCTATTGAGGAAGCTGGTAATCCCAGAACAACAAACCCAGGAGAGGTAAAGGATACGGATTGGAGAAGTTTGTCAAGTCCAGTGGCCTCAGCCTAGTAGTTCCTGGGAAGCCACTATGTTAGCCTAGAATGTAAGTTCCTTGAGAGTGTTTCTCCTGCTTTGAAAAAGCTTTAAATTTTTGTGCCTTATTTTTAGCACAGTGCTAGACACAGAATCAGGGCTAAATAAATGCTTATTGATTGATTGATTGCAACTCACTTCATCTGCTCTCTGTTTCTATAACTCTACTGTTTTTCAATAGTTACTAAGCTAAGAGATGTGATGTGTCTTTATGTCCCCCATACATAATTTTTTTAGTAGTATATAAATAGTATTTTGATGGCATTATTTGATTTAATCACATGTATATCCCCATCGATAGATCTTAATGGGTATTCTTCATTCCTGTCCCTAGAGCATCAGAGAGAAAATACGAAAACTACACACATGTAACACGTTTACCTAGGGCCACATCAGGAGTCCATATTAGGTCTAGTGGTTTTGTTTGTTTGTTTGTTTTTCAAAGATATTTCCAGACTCCAAGAATATCATAGAATCTTAGAAAAGGAAGGGACTTCAGAGGTCATTTGGTCCAATCTGTCTATAGCAGAACAAAAAGCCTTTCAATTAGGTCCAAATATACCTGACAAATGGTCACCTTGCCTTTGTTTGAAGAGTCTTGGTTACATGAAGGAAGAGAAAGACTCAGGCTCAAACAGGAGATAATTAGAGATTTGGAGGGTGTGGGAATTGTGAAGAAGGCCAGAATCTGGAGAGGGAAATTCTGGTAAAGGCAAAAGAGAATGATTTATGGTAAGGGACTTGAGCTAAAAGACATTTTCTGGAGGAAGAGGAAGAACTGGATAGTAGACCCGAAGGCAGATGAGGACCTGTGGAAAATACAGACCAAGGTGTAAGAAGCCAGAGCCTGAACCTGTTTGATTTATGGGCCAGGAAATACATTTCCACCTGGGAATGTATTCTTCAATCTATTTTGTTAGAAAGTAATTCAATTCATGATAACACATGTTTAAAAGTTTAAAATACAATATTAGGTGGAAGAAGCTGGAGTTAGCACGATCTCCAGAGATCAGAGAAAATAGGCATCATAGAGCTGGAAGGGACCTGACGCTGGAGCTTTCTTTGAAAGCATTTTGTTGGGAGTAGTTGTCATTTCTGTATCTACCTAATAGTAAAACAAACAAATGTATTTTAAAATATTGGCATTATTTTATGTTTGAAAGGAATAGCAAGCTGCACATAATAGATTTGCAGTTTCATGTGCAATTGTCTTTTTTTATTATACTATTATGGAAATACTTGTTTTATTCCATAAATTAAAAATAAAATAATTTTTAAAAGCAAATTCAGGCTTTCATTATTCTGATTAGTCTTCCTTAAACTGCCTTCTTCCCCATTTATTTAAATAAATTAACTGTTTATTTAAATTTGTTTAACATTTAAAACTTAATATATTTATTATATCATTAATACATTATTATCTATATTCATTATATGTTGTATAATTATATATTAATTAATGCATTATGTCTTGTTATATATTTAACATATTAATAGTTTAAATTTTAAAATATTTAAATTTATTTAAATAAACTGTTGCCCTATATTTGAAGAATGAGGAAATAAAATAAATTTAGGCACCATAATCTTTTTCTCTTTCAGATACTTAGTGTCTGGCAGCACACACAAAGAAAGTCATGCTCTTCAGAGAAAAAATGTGAGCTCAGGCCAAAGTATCACAACTACTGTGACTGACATCTCACAAACTGAGGAATTCTTGAAGTCTGTGTCCTATCTTCCTGTGTTTACCTGTCAAACACAGGGGAAGCTGAGTTCTTGTGGTTTCCATCCCACAGATTACATTCCAAGACAGGAAGGAGCAGGATTGTCCCCAAAAGCTAAGATAAAAAGCTAGATCAAAGCATAGAAAAGGAAATCTAAGTTTATAAGACAGTTTTCTTTCTTTTTTTTTTTTTAAAAAAATGAAAATATGGACAAATATGTTAGAATAAAAGATCTGCCTTGTCATGTTCCTTTGGAATATCACGTGCTTGCTGAAGAACATGATTTATCTTTCTATAATCAGCACAACTATTTGATAATAATTGTGATTGTTAATCATAAATCATATTGATAGAAGAGGAATATATAACTACCTTAAAACTTTTTTAGAAAATCAACTTGTACTCATATTATTGGTATCCAAATGTATGTTTTTATGTAATGGCATTGCAAACAACTTTTTACACGTGTAAATGGAACGATCATTTTGATTGTGCCTCCAACCTTGCCTGACCTTGAAATGGGCTTCTGTTCCTTTCTCTGAAAAAGAAAAAAACAAAACAAAACAAAAAGAAGGGTCTGGATTCCTGGATTCTGTGAATTGTACCAGCCCTTCCTGCTCTCAAATTCTGTGATAAATTCTGTGGGGAAGTTTGAATTAAGCACAATAAATTTCCTTATGTTTGGATGTGTATTTGTATTCTTAAAGGAGGGTGGGTAGGCGATAGAAACCCAAGCGCACGGACATCCGTATGGGTGGTCGGAGTTAGAAGTTGAGATGCAGAAGTGGGGGAGTCCAGAATACACAAGGTCTCCGGGAGAAGAGGAAGTGCTGGGGAGGGAGCCCAGCAGGTCCCAGGGGACGCCGCTCCAAGGAGCCCACGCCTGGGCGGACTCCGGACTCTGTCCCCGGCCGCACCCCCTCCAGGGCGGAGCATGTGCCCAGTGGCGCCCGGCGGGATGCCCCTCCCCTGGGCAGCTGAGACTGCAAAGCTCCCGGGAATGGTCGGAGCGGGAGAAGGACCTCGGACCGTATTTGCTAGGAGCCCCCAGACCAGGGCATTCTCAGCCCCCAGCTGCCCGGAGCCAGAGGTAGCCGCGGCCAGGAGCGAGGTTGGGACTGCATCTTTCTGGGCTGCACCTGGTGCCTGGGGGCGGGGATTCCCCACCGCACTTTCCCCTGGGGTCCCGCGGGCCTTGGTGGAGCCTCTTCACTAGACTGCGCCGGGGCTGTGGTCAGTTTCCTCTGTGGTCAGTTTCCTCTCTCTTCTCCTTAACCGTGCGCTGTTCTAGGGCTCCAAGGGCAGAAGAAAGCGCACAGGATCCCGAAAGGGGCGTTCGAATCCAACCCCCGCCACTCCCGCCCTGTGGGACCTTGCACAAGATGCTTTACCGCGCTGGACTTTACTTTGCTCATCTGTAAAATGAGTAGGGGGTGGTGGTGATCGACCTCCAAGGTCGCTTTCACCTCCAGATCTGTGATCTTACGCACTTTCATGTCCTTGGTTGGGAGAGGTTGACTTCCCAACATGTTGCTTGACTGTGATGGTTGTGTGGCTTGGTCTCGCGGATATTTCATTTTCTCTGTGATTTATTGATGACTTATATAGCTCTAGTCCATATTCAGAGTATACTCACTTTGTATGCTTATCATTAGTTTCTATAAATTAGAACTTTCTATATACTCATAGTAGAAACATAGAATTTCACATATTTATTTAATCTAAGTAGGAATTTTCTCTGCAGAATTCTCAACAACTTTTACTTGAAAATTTCCACTGAAGAGGAATTCACCATCTCCTTATACAGCTCAGTCCACCGTGGGGTGACTGACTTTTAGTAAGCCTTTTCTTACCTGGAGCCTAAATTTGTCTCTGCAAAGTCTAGGCATTATGACTGAATAGGTGGAGAAAAGCCCCTTTTTGTCATCCATCCCCTATTCGCCGTGGCTTGTTTGTGATGGGGATTAGAGTACCGTTGGACATTTGGGAGCTCTGAGTGTTTTTAGGAAGAAAAATTAATGGGTGGTTTTGTGTTATTGGCTCCCCAGGTTTCAGAGAGGTAAAAGAAGCAAAACTGCCATTTGTTTGTCACTTAATACTTGCCTTTTCTGCTCCAGTAGAAGTATCATAAGGTGATTTGCAAAGAGGGATCATTTTTCCTGGAAGGAATAGAAGAGACACAACAGGCCAGTGGTGAAAATAATTTTGCATCTTCTAACCCCTTTGGGGAAAAAAAAATCAGTAGACAAGAAGACACAAGCCAGCATCAACTTTAACATAATATGCCACCGAGCTGTAGGCATTTTAAAAAAATTAAGTCTGTGTAAGAAAAATGTTTCTTGCTTGGTTTGAAGTCCTTTCAATTCCTTATTATTGAAATCTAAGCTACATGAAGAGTGACAAAATAGAAGAGGAAATCATTCTTCATTAGCTGTAGGAGGGAAGGGGACCAGAGTGATCTCTCTTGTTTTGCTTCTGTCTAATGTTATTAAAAATTCACCTTTTTGTAAGTCACAGTTTCCAGAAATTTGAACTCTTCTGATGTCTCCTATGCCTTGGCATTGGCAGACACAATTGGTGATGCTGTCACACTATTTGCCCCCCCCTTTTTTTTCTCTACGGGATTTGAGAGCAAATTTTGCTTTTATAGCTACTGAAGAAAAGCCACTACCCTCAGGAATAAACAGAAATAGGAAGTACCCTGATTTCCCTCCTGTAAAGGGACACTTATCAAGGAAAGAAGTAAAACGTTACGTTAATATCACTCTAATTCTAGGCTGGGGGTGGGGGTGGGGAATAAAAAAAACCTTTACATTCAAGTATCAGTAGCCCCTCCCCCCATCAAAATGTAAAGAACACTCTTTTTTAAAATGCAGAGGCTAATTAGGTATTATTTATGATTATGAATCATAGTCATAGAATGCTAGATTTGAAAGGGACCCAACTACTACAGGTGTGGAAACTGAGGCCTAGAGAGGTTAAATGATTTGCCCAATTGATCAACAACTGTTGACTGGCCTGCAGTTCACTTAGCACTATCTTCTTAGGATCATGGAATGTTAGGAATGAAATCCAGGGGTTCTTAACTTTTTTGATGTGTCACAGACTGTCTTTGGCAGTCTCATGAAGCCTACTGACCCTTTCTTAGAACAATATTTTCAAATGCAGAGAGTAAAAATACATAAAATTACAAACAAAACTAATTATATTGAAATAAGGATGAATGTTTTTTTTTTTCTCATTCAAGGCCATGAACCCCTTGAAATCAATCTGGGAGCCTTAGCTTAAGAAATTTTGATTGAATCCAACCCCTTACTTTTTTGTGTGAGTGAACTGAGGCTTTGAGAGGTGTGAATTACCCAGTTAATCAGATGGCTTATAATATGATTAGCAGTGGGGCTGAGGTTTTAAAATATTTAGCCAAGGTAACCACTTAAACTGTTTCATTTTTAATATTATTTTTCACTGTAACATTATTAGTTTCCATAAATTAATCCTTTCTATCAAGCCATCGTAGAACTATAGAATTTCACATATGGGAGAGCATTTAATGTAAGCAGGAATCTTCTCTGCAGAATTCTTGACACCCAACTTCTACTTGAGAATTTCCACTGAAGGGGAATTCAACTTCTCCTTTTACAGCTCAGTCCACTATGGGGTAACTCTGATTGTCAGTAAGCCTTTTCTTACCGGGAGCCTAAATCTGTCTCTCTGCAAAGTCTACCCATTGTTCCCACTTCTGCCCTGTGGGATCTGAAAAGAACAAATATAATCCTTCTTCTGTATGACTGAGGTGATTTCTGGGAGGGCTTTGTTTGAGGAGATACTCTAGGGGCTGGCTGATTACGTGAGACGGGTGTGCCCTACAGTATGTAGGGTATCAGTGACAGTGGATTTCTGAGAGTTGAGCTGTATATGGGAGAGCCCGTAATCAGATGTCCGCCACCACAGCCAGTCACTGTGCTTAGGGCCTATAAAAATTAAAATGCATTTTTGACCATATGACTGATATTTAGGGTGATAAATTCTTTTATCTGAAAAAAACATTATGCATTCACCAAAGAACCCATAAATCAGAAGTGACTAAGGCCTATAGAAGTAACCTTAGTTGGGCCTACTCACTAGTCATAATAGCAGGTTTTTACAAAAGTTTGCAAAATGCCTTACACAAAGCCCATCTGATTCCCACATCTGTCGTGAGGTAGGCACTGCAGGTATTATCACCAATTTACAATGAAGAAAATCAGCTGGCATTCAATCATATACTGATTCGTTTAATATTATTTGACACTGTGTCTTGTTTCCTGAAGTGGATTTTAAGCTTTTTGAGGGCAAGGACACTTTTATACATACATAACACACACACATATGCATATGCATGTGTATATATATGTATAAACATATACATATATACAAATACAGACACACACATATGTGTATATGTGCATATTTGTATCTTTTGATAGCTGGCCTGGAAGCCAGAGCTAGACACTAAGATGGTAGATGACTAGAATCTGGATTAATAGAAAAGGGAGGCCCTCCAATAAAGGACGGCTATGACTGGGCTCATGGCATATTCGTAGAATTGTAAAGAGTGGCAAAGCTGAAGCAAAGAGTATATGTGAGCAAAGTAGTAGAAATGAAGGTTGGAAACAGAGTGGAGCTAGAGATGATAAGGGACTTTGGGAGTCTGGCAGAAGCTATAGAAAGACCTCTGAGTTGCTAATAGGAACAGACTGCTTTAGGGTATAGACTATTTGCTGACAGATTCTGAAATTTGCCTGTTGGCAAAGGAAACTTTGTTGTTTTTGTCTCAGTTCTTACTTAGTGACTTAATTTCAGCATCTTGGTATCTTAAGATACTATGGTGGATGCCTTAAAAAGCACATCTCAGGAAGGAAGGAGAAAGTTATAGATTTCATCATATATATGTGGTAAGTAGGATATTGTAAAAACATACATATAGCATAACCTGAATATTATAATGTTTCAGTTTTTACCAAAATAATTATTACATTATAAACTACATGAAAGAAAGGATTTAGTAATCTTTATTTCCCCTAGCAGCCAGGCATAACAATATTAGCCAGCATTTATATAGTACTTTCAAGTTTGCAAAGCAATTTTATATAGCTTAAATAATTTGATATATTATAATATCATCACATTATACCTTCTGTCATATGTACATAGATATATTTTTGTTGTTGTTCATTTGCTTCCATTGTGGCCAACTCTTCCTGACCCCATCTCAGAAATACTAGAGTGGTTTATCATTTCTTTCTCTACCTCATTTTAAAAATGAGGAAAATGAGGCAAATGGGTTAAGTGATTTACTCAGGGTCACACAGCTAGTAAGTGTCTCAGGCCAAATTTGAACTTAGGAAGATGAGTCTTCCTGACTCCGGACCCTGTACTCTATCTGCTGCACAACTTAGCTGCCCTGGGTTATATACACTTGCACAAAACACATATGTATATACATATGTGCATGAATATATATACTTGTCCACAACATAGTGGATATCCGACACATAGAGGATAGGGAGGAAAACCTGGGTGGCTCGGTGACACAGTGGATAGAGTGCTGGGCCTACAGTCAGGAAGACCTGAGTTCAAATTTGACTTGAGGACACTTACTAGCTGTGTGACCTCAGGCAAGTCCCTTACCTGTTTGCCCCAGTTTCTTCATCTGTAAAATGAGGATAACAACACCTACCCCCCAAGATCGCTGTACGGATTATTAAGGAATGTTAAGGAGTTCCCTGAATTTGGATCAAATGAGATTAAGAATTGGAAAGCACATAATGCAGTGATTGGCACTTAATATGTGCTATATAAATATTAGCTAATATTATTGCTGCCTCTGATATATACTGGCTTTGTGACCATTGCAAGTCACAACCTCTCAGGCCAGGGGTCAACAAACTATAGCCCTAGGGCCAAATCTTGCCCTTGGAAAGCTAAGACTTTTTTAAAATTTTCAAATATAATGCAACTTTACTTTAAAAAGTTAAAAAAAAACCAACTTTGTTAGCTCGCCACTGACCCCTGCTTTAGGCAGCCTTCTATGACGGTCGTAAGGTGCTGATCTACATTGGTGGAGAGAATTTCCTCTTTAGGGAGTTCCGTGTATCAATGAAATCGCATATCTAGGCCCTATCCCTCTATCTCCTCCACTGCCTAGCACAGACCTTTGCACAGAGCTGGTGTTTAACAGATGGCTGGTGAATGGGTAAGTGGATGAAATGATGATGCCAAAGGATACAACACAGCCCTTGCTGGCCTGTGGGTTCATCTTTTGTACGGTTAGCAGGATCCGTTTTCTGTAATGCTACCCTCAAGCTGACTTTCTAATTACCCTGTTTGCTTCGCCAGCAAATCATGTATTTTGAATAGCCATTAACCCTTTTGTGCTGGAGAAATTGGTTTATTATAGAGGATATGCCCAGGAGGTGCTGGGTAATCCATCCTTGGGTCTCAGTAACCAGTAGGTAGAGTTCCTTGGCAAGGTTAACCCCTTGTTAACAGGATGAGGCATTTTTCTGGCCTTACTATCTGCTTGATAAGATATAAACTTGCCCTATATCTTGTCCTCACTGGCCTACATTAAGGATGTTAGGTTGAGTTCAGCCATTTTGGGGCTCTATATTTCAGTTATGCCATTAGCAGGGGGAGCTAGACAGAATGAAAGAGATGATAGAGGAACACTGGTTGGACACACATTGAGTCTAGCGTCCCAGAGGAAAGCCTGTGTGGCCATTGGCCTAGTACCAGCTCCCTGTTAATTCTGACTCAAGACAAAATGAGAAACTTGAAATCATTGAACAGTTAACAAATGGAGGTTTACTTTGCCCTAACACAGCGAGGATATGCAAGAATGATACAGTGGCACTTAGATCCCCCCACTTCTCACATCTGGGAATCAGGGCAAGCAAGGTATGATGAGTTGTTCAGTCTTCAGAAGTTCACTAAGTTAGAGGGGACTTGACTCCATATTGCTGGGACTTTTTATACCCTTAGGAGAACAGGAAGCTGAAGCTAGGGAAGCAGGGACCAATTAGGTCTAGGGGACAAATTTGTTGACTTGTAGGGAAAAAGTAATCCTTGTCACTGGAAATGTCGAAACCCTGGACCTTTAACACGTGACTTCCCTGGGAAACCAGGTACAGCAAGGAGCCACAAGGCTGCAGGAGAGGAGGGAAACACCTGGCCTCAGAGCTGGTAGCAGGAAGAGTTCCTAGGCCTGGTGTGGATCTCTCGTAACATTAGTTAAGAGAGCTGAGGAGCTCCTGGACCCACCAAAGGAGCTTCTGGACAAGTGTGATTTCCTAGACCAAGCAGGATCTAGCACCACAGAGCAGTAGGGTAGAACCGTGATATCAGGGAACAAAATCTGGACCTTACTCTTTGCCAGTATAGTTGGAAACTGTGCAAGGTGGGGGAATTGATTGACTATCTAGCCTGATTTCCATATGTGTCTGTAGAGGTGAACCTTAAAGTTGTGTTACTTTAGAAAATTAAGGTAAACTGAGAGACAGTGGTCTGAACATGATCAATTTATCAGTTAGGCTAGCAGTAACCAATAAATTGGGTCAACAACCTCTCTCAATGACCAAAGACCTTGAGGTAGGCTTCACCAGTCTTAATATAGTTTTGGGGAGTATAGAATTGGCTAGGTGGGGAAGGCAATTCAATTGGTTACAGAGTAGATAGCATTGTGGGGGTGGGGACAGCATGATTGGTTATTTAAAAAAAGTGGGCAAGCACACCCAGGTGAGGCTACTGATCCCCCTCTCTCTGACAATTAAGGAATGTTCATTGTTTTATGGGACCCATCAGCATCTTGCAGACCTTGTTAGTAGACCAGAGTTAGCAGACTCCCTGGCACCTAGAAGAGTTAGTTAGGGAGATAAGACCCTCCTTATGTGAACAAGGACAGGCAAGGATGAACAGTACATCTTGTGGAAATGTACCAGGTCAGCTTGTAGGCCTTCAAAGAAAGCAAACATAGGTCATGGAATTTTCCAGGCACTGAAAGTATGAGGGATAACAAGTTTCCTTTTAACTAACTCAGAGGGGAAACTGAACTGCTGTGACTAAGAAATGTTAATTGTTTGAGTCCACCTGCAAGGTTAGAGATGGTGGACCAGGCTCCCTAGTGTCCACATGTACCCCGTAAGCATAGCAGATTTCTGTGAGGCAAGAATAGAGCAGTGATTAGTAGGAGAACTGGATTTCTAAACTTAACTCATTACAGGCCAGATGAATTCAGAGACAAGGAATCATGACTTCTTAGGCAGTTGCTGGACAAAATCAATGAACAGTAAATAGGATCAATTATAAAATGCTACAAATCAATATAATTCCTTTGGTAGTACTGTAAGTCTAGGGCAAAGGTGTCAAACACTGAATGCTGTGAGGGAACCAGATTAAAATGTAATTCGGAAATATTTTACAAAATAGATAAAAATACAATAGAACAAAAATAACATAAATATGTGGTTTTCATTGATGTCCAACTCAAATAGAAGTGGGGGTCACTAAACTATAAATAAGGATGCTGGATGCATGTTGACTTAGTTTTAAAAGGTAATATATTTATTATACTTTTAATTTATTTTGTCAAATATTTCCCAATTATATTTTAATCTTGTTTCCACACACCTGGAACTGTTGTTGGTCATATGTGGCTTTGCGTTTGACACGTCTGGCCTAAAAGACTATACAGGGAAGAGGAAGGCCCGCTTGGAAAAGAAAGGAGCTTGTCTTTACATGTTATGAACTTGGAGTACAAGTCTTCTATGTTTCCTATCATTTCCCTTCTTTATGAAAGTCTAGACGTCAGCTGGGCAGCCAGCTGGTGCAGTGGATGGAATGCTGGGCCTGGAGTCAGGAAGACCTGAGTTCAAATGTGGCCTTAGACACTTACTAGCTGTGTGATCCTGGTCGAGTCACTTAACTTCTGTTTGTCTCAGTTTCCTCAGCTTCGAAATGGGGAGAATAATAGCACCTACCTCTTCAGGGTTGGTGGATCAAATAATATAATAACTGTAAAGCACTTAGCACAGAGCCTGGTACATAGCAAGCCCTTTGTATATATTACCTATTATTATAACTAGAAGAGACCTTAGTGATCATGTAAGCCCAAATCCCTCATTTTATAGATGAGAAAACTGAGCCTCAGAGAGCTTTTCATTACTTGCAGAGCTGGGGTTGGAACCTAGGTCCTCAGACACTGAGTATGATGCATTTTCTACTACCTATTTTACATCTGTCGTGGTCTGATTTTAAGTCATTTTGCCATGCTTTTTATTTGGTTCCCCTTCCTATAGTATTAACCATTTACTACTCAAAAAACCAAAACAAGACAGAAACAAAAACTGACCAAGGAAAGTAATCATTAGAAATGGTAAATAGAACATCTGACCTCTGGTACAGTTACTGATGTCTGACTTCTTTATAATTATATATAATAATTAATAATTACATATGTAATATAGAAATAATATATAGTATATAATAAAGTATATATAGTAATAATATAATTAATATATACACATAATATATGATAATAGGTATAATAAGGATTGAATAGTCTATACATATAGACAATTTCTCCTTCATAGCTTTGAGACACAGCATGATTGAGGTTAGCTTCCCTCCTCCATCCCAGGAAGGACTCTGGGAATTTTACAGGCTCAACTTATTTGAACTGGAGTTTAGCAACTGCTTTTCGTCTTATCACTGGCATCCCCCAACATTTCCTCAGGCTACTCCTTCTTTTCCTTAGACTCAACACTTTTTCCTTTATAATATATACTTCTGTGTTTAAAAAAAATTCTTTCTGAATATCCCCTGAGTTATTTAACATTTGTCAACCTGTATGACTGACACCCTGTACTAGGGAAGCTAGAATAACAGTGATAGCTTGTATATAAGTGGTAGGGGTTTTTTGTTTGTTTTGTTTTAGGCCCAGACCTGTGATTTCATGGGTGTAGGGAAACTCCCTCAATCAACCAGGGTTAATTAGGGCAACTCATTGCAGCAGTTCCAAGAAGGCTATTTGTGTGAGTTCTAGGAATTTAAAATTGAGGCCTGACCAGTTTTTCAAACTCATTTTAACTCTTACTTTGATGACAGAAGCTAAAGTGGCACCCACACTCTGGAGGGGGAAAATTGACACCAGACACAAGGCAAATGAGGCTAATTGGAGGATTCTCTTTACTGGGCTGGAGGTGAGAGGGATGCCCTGGGCTCCAGGTTTCGGTCCAGATCAGCTCCACACCTGGCTTTCTAGCTGCCCTTTTTGTGCAAGAAAAGTCTTATGTCTGAGGTGTGGTGGGCCAGTAATCCTAGGTTTTTCAGGGGCTCCAGGGTGGTGATTTGGGGGGAAGCAAGATGTTATCTAGTGTTTTTGATTCCGAGGTCCATGGTCTTTTTTTTTTCTTTTTTTTTTTTTCAGCATGGTAATTGGTGGAAGGGGAAATGGAAGGAGAAAGGAAGTAGGGACAGAATCTGACTCATCCCCATGGCTGACTTTGGACCTTCTTTTTTTCCCCAGAAAAATAGGAGCCTGGGTTCTTCATGGCCTGGGTTGGGTTTCTGAGAAACTTGGCCCAACACTGGTGGTCATGAGCTCATACAAAGAGCAAAGGCGTCAAAATTTGTTCATGGCTGGAATTTTTTATATCTTGATTCTTATTCAGTTTGCTGTCTGGAAAGGTTAACATTCTCCAGGGATTTTGGTTGATGGATATATACTGGAGCGAGTGCTATGGATGTAGACATATGACTCTTGGCGATTCACTTAATCTGTCTCAGCTTTGCGGGGTGAAGATCAAACAAGTTATTCATAAAGTACTTTGCAAACCTGAAAGAGATATAGAAATGTTAGTTATTATTCTTTCATATTTTTGGATTTCTTGCATCCATGAGGCAAGCCAGAAGGCAGAATAGGCCCTAAATAATGTAGATTATAATGCACCTTCTCTCTAATGGTTAGCTTTACAAAGTTGCCTAGCAGACAAAAGGGTAAGCGACTTACCCAGGGTCACACAGCCCATTCATGCCAGAGCCAGGCCATGAACCCAGGTAGATCTTCTGGACTCCTCATCAGATCCTCTATCCTTAACATCTTTTCGGCCTTTTGTGTAATATGTTATATTGTAAAAATGATTTCCTCCGTATAAGCCTGTAGGGGAAAGTAAGATAATATCTTAGGTAACTGGAATGCTTACAGAATAAGGAAGTTAGTTTTCTAGCTAACTCAGGGTTCATTAGAAAATTGCCTTGGTGAAAATCCAATATGTATGACTGCTTTCTTGCCTTAATAAGTATTTTGTTTTTGTTGTCCAGGCATTATTTCAACAGTGTCCCACTTTTTGTGACCTCATTTGGGTTTTCTTGGCAGAGATATTAGAGTAGTTTGCCATTTCCTTCTCCAGCTTATTTTACAGATGAGCAAACTAAGGCAAATGGGGATAAGTGATTTACCCAGGGTCATACAGTAAGTGTCTGAAGCCAGATTTCAACTCAGGTCTTCCTGACTCCCAGCCCAGTGGCTTGCTGGGAAGTGTCTGAGGCTGTATTTGAACCCAGGGGTCACTCTAAGCTCCTCACTCTAAGCTCAGTGCTCTGCCCACTGAGGCACCTAGCTGACCACCCCTGCCCATAGGGCTCTCTAAATGTGGGCTACTGTTAGAATAGAGTAGATCTATATGTAGAAGGGACAACACTTTCATTTTTCAGAGGAGGAAGTGAGAGCTATAGAGGTTAAGTGACTTGTCCAAGGTCACACAGTCAAATCAACAAGCATTTATTAAAGCATTTTCTATGTGTCAGGTACAGTGTTAAGTGTTGAGGTTACAAAGAAAGGTAAGACAACCAGTCCCTAGCTTTGCCATTCTAATGAGAGAGACAACTTGTGAATACTTAAGAAGGTACAGGCTACGTAAAGGAGTAGATGAAAGGCATTCTGAGAGGGGAAGGGATTGGAAAAACTGGGGTCCGGGAGCAGCCTCCTGGAGTGGGGGGGAGTTGGGCTGAGTCTTGGAGGAAGAGGCAGGTGGAGAATTCTGAGCCCAGAGCTAAGAGATGGAGTCAAGTATCTGAGGAACTGCACCTAAGCCAGTGTTGCTGAACATACAGTACATGGAGAAAATTAAGGCTGGAAACATATATAGGAGGCAGGTTAAAAAATGTCTTAAAGCCAAAGTACTTTATATTTGGTCCTAGAGATAAGGAGGTCATTGAGAAGGGGTGTGTGTGTGTGTGTGTGTGTGTGTGTGTGTGTGTGTGATGCATAATTAGGCTTATACTTTCAAAAAATCACCTTGGACCTGAGTAGAGGATGAATTGGAGCAGGGAGAGGCTTGAGCCGGGAGAGTAACTAAGAGGCCGTTTTCAGTAGTCCAAATGAGAGTGGATGGGGACTTGAACTTGGATTGCGGGTTGTATGATATGAAAAAGGGGACCTATAATGAGAGATATGGTGAGGGTGCTTGCCGCGTAGAGGATGTGTGTGTGTGTGTGTGTGATGAGGGAGAATGAAGAACTGAAGGTGGCACCATGTTTGTGGGATAGGTGACTGGGAGGAGGATGGTACCTTCCAAAACAGGAAAATTTGAAAGAAGGGAAAGTTTTGAGGAGGATAGACACTGCGTTCTGTTTTGGACATGTTGAATTGGAGATATCAATGGGACATCCAGTTGGAGATATGCAAAAGGTAGTTGGGGATGTGGGACTGTAGCCCTAACCTCTCTCCTTAGCTACAATCCCTCCTTCGTCTCTGTGTATGTGTGTACATATATACAAAACAGTGCATATAACATGTGCACATATGTGTATGTACACAAGTATATATGTATATGCACATGTGTGTATATGTATACATACAGATTTGTATATATACTCATGTGTATATGTGTGTGTATGTATACATGTATTTGTATATTACATTGTGAGGAAACTGCTTCCGTGTGTGTGTTGTGTGTGTGTGTGTGTGTGTGTGTGTGTGTGTGTATGTATCAGTATGCAAGCCCAGGGCCTCTAACCCCAAATCCAGCACGCTTCCCACTGATCCTGTTCCTACTGTTTAGTTACTGAACTAAACCAGTGATTTTCGTTGACAGGGCAGAACACTGGTTCAGGTTCTCCAAAGGTTAAATATGAGAACTTGGCCTCTAGGTTCTGTGGCATTGATAGCCTTGACCCCTGAGCTGTTTTGGATTCACATCATTTAGAGCTCATTATTTGTCAATTTATTCATAGCGAGGGGCAATGAAAGCCAATGAGGGGTTGACCTCTGCTGTTTACACCCGTTCCTAAAGTCCACCTTTACCCATCCTGCGCCTCTCTGTTGTCAGTTGCAGCCTCTTGTGGTTTTCAAAGGATCGACATATTTTAGGTCACGATGAAACCCGATGCTACATAACAGAATAAACCTAATAGTTAAACTTTCATTTGTATAAAATCTTTATGCAGCTACTTCTGCCCTTCAGCCTATGACAATAATTTTCAGTTCACACTAAAAGTTCAGGTAGAAATGATTTGTTGTACTGCAATTCAAACAATGATGACAGCAACAGAAAAAAACAAAACGAACTAGCATGTGACACTAGGCCTGGGGGCCCCCGAGTTAAGGAGACTCAAGTCCAAGACTTGCCTCTGACTCACACAGGCCTCCTTGCACTGGTTTGTCACCTAACCTCTCAGTGCCCCAGGAAACACTAATATCGTAAGTTGCCAAGTTCATTCTCAGAATGAATAGAGTTTTCTCACAGGGAGTTTCATTAGCCAATGAAATGACAGCTTTGATTAAAAAATAAAAGCATAATTTGTAATTCTTTAAGGAGAGGGGGCGGAAACCAAGATGAGAACTACCTCATGCATACCCTTCAGTTACATGTCATCGACCCACGTGAGATTAACCTAGCTTACACTGCATGTCACCATTGTGCCACATGTATTTTCTAATTTTGTCCTATAGAGCGGTTTCCAAGGTCAATAACAGCTTTCAAAAGTGCAGAATTGGGAGGCTGCTACGTGGTGCAGCGGATAGAGCACCGAGTCTGGAATCAGGAAGATGTGTATTTAAATCCTGCCTCAGACACTTCCTAGCTGTGTGGTCCTGGGCAAGGCACTTCCCCTTCTCTTCGCTTCAGTTTCTTCATCTGTAAAATGGGGATGATGATGATAATAGTACCTACTCCCCCGTGTTGTGAAGATCAAATGAGATAGTCGCGAAGCTCTTTGCAAACCTTAAAAGTGCTGTATCATCGCTAGGTCTTACTTTCTTTTGTAAAAAATAATTATTTATTTCTAACATTATTCTTTTAATTTTAGGTTCTGAATTCTATCCCTCCCTCCCATTCCTCCCCCACCCGTTGAGAAGGCCAGAAATGTGATATCAATTATACATGTGAAGTCACGCAAAACATTTCCGTATTCGCTGTCTTCCAAAAGAAAACGCACACAAATATATTTCTATATTAATGCTAGCTATTATTAATACTAAGGACTATTGTCTAAGAGTCATATTGTGTGGAGGGGCATTCACAGAATCACAGAATATGAGAGACGTCAGCAGTCCTCTAGTCCTATAGGCAAGGAATCCTCCCTATAACATACCGCCCAGGTGGTCATCCCTTCTCTGTGGGAAGAATTCCAGTGAAAGGGGAATGCACCCCTTCTTGAAGCAGCCCATTCTACTTCTGGACAGCTCTGATTTGGGGGCAGCTAGGCGACACAGTGGTTAGAGCACCGGGCCTAGAGTCAGGACAACCTGAGTTCAAATCTGCCCTCAGATACCTACTAGCTATGTGACCCTGGGCAAGTCACTTTACTCTGCCTCAGTTTCCTCATCTGTAAAATGAGCTGGAGAAGGAAATGTATCTTTGCCAAGAAAACCTCCAAAAAGGGGACATGAAGAGTTGAACATGACTGAATAACAACAACAGAGTTTTAGGATATTTTTTTCCTGACATCTAGCCTAAGTTGGCCTCCATGCATCTTCTTATAGCTTCAAGTTCTGCTTTGTAGGGCCATATAGAACAAATCAAATTCCTCTTTTATATGACAGCCTTTCACATACTTGAAAACAGCTTCATGGCTGTATCCCAAATTCTCTTCTCCAGGATGACTGTCCCAATTTCCTTAAACCATTTTTCATGTGACGTGAACTCAAGGCCCTTCAATAAATCAATAAACATTTATTAGGCACCTACTACATGCCAGGCAGTGTGATAAGGTTGGGGCTACAAAAAGAGGCAGAAGATAGCCCCTGCCCTCAAGGAGCTTACAGTCTACCACCCTGGTTGCCCTGTTCTAAACATTCTCCAGTTTTTCAATATTCTTGAACCATGGAGCCCAGAACTGAACGCAGTATTTCAGATGAAATTTGATGAGAGCAGATTACAATAAGAAGCTCAGCTCCTCAGAATGCAGCCCAATATCAAATTAGCTTTCTTATCTGCCATATCACATTCCTCACTGATATTGAGCTTGAAGTCCACTGAAACCCTCAGATCTTTTTCAGAACGATTTCTGTATGACCATGTCCCACCTGTAAAAATTGATTGCAAAACTAATTTTTTTATATGCAAGTGTAAGACTTTATATTTCATCCATCTTTTATCCCTGCCACACAGTTAGATTCAGCCCAAGGCTCTAGCCTTTCAAGATCCTTTTTTATTCTTACTCTGTCATCTGGTATGTTTTCTATTCCTTATAGTTTTGTGCCATATGCAAATTTTGAGGGGAACGTGTCCTATGCCTTTATCTAAGTCTATTCCAACAACGGGATTTTATTGTCTGCAATGACGCAGAGCATATCTGCAATTAAGGCTATGTATGCCTTGTGGCACCCTCACGTACTTTGCTGTGCCCTGCCCTGCTTTGTACCCTAGAGAACCTGCATTTCCACTGAACTTGTTTGGTGGATAGCAAGACCTCTGTTTTCAAATAAAAAAAAAAATCATCTAATCAAACACCACAAATTTAACACAACAGTTAGAAACATCAGAATATATGAAATAATCCTCAAACTGTAACAGTTCTAGCATATTCATAATAAATTAATTGGGATTTTTAATCCTTTTCAAATGAAATTGCATTGCAGGAGTATGTTAGAAAAGTCGAGGGGTTAATTTAAACTTAACCAGATTGTTTTAGGCAATGATGGTTCACGTGTAAGATTCAGACCGGATGGGACAGTGATCACAGGTTATCTGTTAGTCAGTTGAGAGGAATCCGGCCCTGACTCGGAAATCCCCTGCTTCCCTCCTAGATTAGTCATGTGTGTATATTGATGGGGGAGGGAGAGGAGGGTAGATTGAGGTCCTAAATACAAGGCAGTCACTTCCTTGGCCCTGTCTGTGATGTTACTTTGGAGGAAGGGGAATGTAGCTTGGCATATGTGGAGTGGCATTTGGGACACACTGTGGAACCATCCATTTCAAGTTATGTCCTTATTTGATCAGGCTACATTTGAAGTTGTATTTCCATCTCTGAGTAGGGTTGAATTATTCTAGGTGAATGATATTATGGCATTTTGGATAGAGAGCCTCAGAGTCAGGAAGGCCTGGGTTCAGTGCTGCTTCTGACAGATACTGGCTGGGTAACCCTGGGCAAGCCACTTGACTTCTGGTTGCCTCAGTTTCCTCAACTTTAATTTTTGGAGCCAGTATTAATCTGCATTGATAGTGGGAGTTTCTTCACTGGAAGTTTCCTATAACCATGAATTACTGGTCTCACTCAAACCAAAACCAAATGAAAATTGTTATAGATGAAGTAATTTAGGCTCTCTATTTCTGTAACAGTGTGAGGATGAAATGCTCACCTACATTCACCTATGCGTTCGCCTGAATTTTTTAAAGATATATGCAGTATGATGAAATGGAGAATAAATTACTCTATAGATATTGAGCATCATAGATTTAGAGCTAAAAAGGATCTCAAAGGCCATCAAGTCCAACCACTTCATTTTGTAGGTAGGGAAACTGAGGCCAAGGCAAGGTTGAATGACTTGCACCTGCTTACATAGAAAGCAGGATCTGAACTCAGGACTTCCTGACTCCAAGTCCAGCAGCCCTATCTATTATACTACCTAGCTGCTCTGAATAGTCCTTAAAGATAAAGATCTTAATTGGTAATTTTAATTTAAATTAGATAGCAATTTGATCTTTGACAATTATGGGCATTTACCTTTTAAAATAATTTCAGTCATTTTACTTTCCTGGGCCAACAAACAAGTAAACAGTTGAGTTAGACTCTCTCATAAAAAAATAGAAAACTCTTTACCTTTTAGCTAATTGGAAATGGGGGTAGGCCACTTGTATCTGGCCAAAACAATAGGTCTCATAGAACTGGATTGAGGACGGACGCTTCTATTGCTATTAGGACACCCTCAATTCAAAACTGATATATTTCTTTTAAAGGGATAGCATCCCCAGTAATCATTGAATTGGGCATGGAATTTAGAATGTCGATGGTATAATTTTTATATCCCACTCTTACTGTGAGGTGAAAGGACCAGACCTGATTAGATTTAAAGTAGAGGAAAGAAAGTAAGAACATAGCACTTTTTGCTACCTCCTTCCTCTCTTGTCTCCCTTCCGTGAAAGGCAAATGTGAGCCTGGATACAGCTTTTTATTTGTCTGGTTTTGTGCTAGAAGTGAGAACTCATTTTTTTTCTTTTTTAAATATTTTTTAATTTATTTTGCTAAATATTTCTCAATTACATGTAAAAATTTTTTTAACATTCATTTTAAAAATTTGAGTTCCAAATTCTTTCCCTTCCTCCTGCCTTCCCTACCTCTTGAGAAGGCAAGCAATGTGATATTGATTATACATGTAAAACACATAAAACATTTCCATATTAGCTATGTTTCAAAAGAAAACGCAGACACACAAACAAGAAAAATAAAGAAACTAAAAAAAGTATGTTTCAATCTGTACACAAAGTTCATTAGATCTCTCTTTGGGAGTGGATAGCATTTTTTATTGTGAGTCCTTTGGAATTGTTTTGGTTCATTGTCTAGATCAGAGTAGCTAAGTCTCACAGTTGAGCATTAATACAGTATTGCTGTTACAGTGTACAGTATTCTAGTTCTATTCATTTCACTTTGTATCAGTTCATATAGATCTTACCAGATTTTTCTGAAACCATCCTACTCATTATTTCTTACAGGACAATAATCTTCCATCACAATCATATACTACAATTCGTTCAGCCATTTCCCAATTGATGAGTACCCCCTCAATTTCCAATTCTTTGTCATCCCAAAAAGAGCTGCTACAAATATTTTTGTACAAATAAATCTTTTTCCTTTTTCTTTGACCTCTTTGAGATACAGACATAGTAGTGGTATTGCTGGATCAAAAGCTAAACACAGTTTTATAGTCCTTTGGGCTCTCCAGAATGATTGAGCTGATTCACAACTTCAGTAGTGCTAATGCACTGTCCCAATTTTTCCACAGACGCTCCAGCATTTGTCATTTTACATTTGTGTCATGTTAGCCAATCTGATAGGTGTGAAGTGGTATCCCAGAATTGTTTTAATTTGCTTTTCTCTAGTCAGTAGTGATTTAGAGCAGTTTTTCATGTCTATTGATAGCTTTGATTTCTTATTCTAAAAACTGCCAGTTTATAGCCTTTGACTGTTTATCAATTAGAGAATGACTTGTATTCTTATAAATTTGACTCAGTTCTCTACGCAGTTGAGAAATGAGGTCTTTATCAGAGGTGCTTGCTATAAAATCCCACTACTCACCCTGTTCCTGTTTTCCTTCTAATTTTGGCTGCAAAAACTTTTAAATTTTATGTAGCCATTTAACTTCCTGTGATCCTCTCTATCTCTTGTTTGGTCATAAACTCTTCCCTTATCCATAGATTTATCAGGTACATTTTTCCATCTTCCCCTAATTTACTTATGTCAAAATCGTTTATGCTTCTTGACCTTATCTTGGTATATGATGTGAGATGTTGCTGTATGCCTAGTTTCTTCCAAACTGCTTTCCAGTTTTCCCAGCAATTTGTGTCAAATTATCAATTCTTATCTCTAAAGCTTGGATCTTTGGGCTTATTGAGCAGTACTGTAGTATGGCCATTTACTACTATGTAGTGTGCATCTGATCTATTCCAGTAATCCATTCTATTTCTGTAATCCACTTTATTTCTTAATCAGTGCTAGATTGTTTTCATGACTACCACTTTGTAACATAGTTTGAAATCTGTAATTGCTAGGCCACTTTTCTTCACAGTTTTTAAAAAATTGATTCTAGTGATATTCTTGACTTTTTGTTTTTCCACATGATTTTTTAAATTATTTTTCCTAGCTCTTAATTAATTAACCTTAATTCTTTGGTAATTTGATTGGTATGACACTGAATAATTAACCTATGTAGAGCTGTCATTTTAAAATTGGCTCAGCCTACACATGAACAATTACTATTTCTCTGGTTGTTTACATTCTGTCTTTATTTATGTGAAAGGTGTCTTGTAATTGTTTTCATATAGTCCCTGAGTTTGTCTTGGCAGTTAGACTCTCAAGTATTTTCTACTATCTGTTGTTATTATGAATGGAATTTCTCTTTCTATCTCTTTCTTCTGGGTTTTGTTGGTAGCATATCGAAATGCTTATGTGGGTTTATTTCATACCCTGCAACTTTGCTAAATTTGTTTCAACTGTTTTTTTCAGTTGATCTCTAGGGTTTTCTAAGTATACTGCTATATCATCTGCAAAAAATGATAGCCTTGTTTCCATAATTCCTATTTTTATTCTATTTCTTTTTCTTGTCTTGTTGCTATACCTAGAAATTTAATAATAATATGGAATAATAGTGGTGATAATGGACATCCTTGCTTCACCCCTGATTTTATTGGGAAGGCTTCAAGTTTATTTCCCCATTATAAATAATGCTTGTTCTTGGTTTTAGATAGATATTACTTGCTTTAAGGCTCCATTTATTCCTAATTTTATCATATTTGCAAGAGTTTTGTGTCTTCAGGGATATTAAGACAAAGCCTCTATGTCTATACATAGTACATGAAAGATCGGTTTTCATCCTACTTTGTGTGATGAAGAGAGCTAGACTTGTCATTAAAAGATCATGTGTTTTTTTCCCTCATCAAATTTCCATTCCCCTCCCCTTCTCTCACAAAAAGTTATACTTCTTTTATTGAATGTGATTAAGTCAGCCAGGACAGGCAAGCAAATGTTTAACATGGCACTTGACAATAAATACTTTATCTGCATTATTAACATTTTCTCAGTCACTTTCTCAAATCTACCCAGAGGTATCAAACTCAGGATTCTTGAAAACTCCTTTGGCAAGACCAGATTAAAATTCAATTGAGAAATGTTAAACAAAATAAATAAAAATGCAATATGATATAGGTAATATTAATTTGTTGTTTTCTAAATCAGTTTGTGGCTAGCAGGGATTTAGGTTTTTATTTGAATTTTACACTGCTGGTCTAGACAACAAAACAAATCAATCCCTGATTTGTACATTTGTTGATTTATGAGATATGAATGCTATGTTGAAAATATAACAATTAGCTCTTGAGTCTTTAATCACAGGCTCCAGCACACGCCTTGCATCAGCTCGAGGTTTTACTGACCCTTTGCTAAATGATCAGGAGAGTGACCCACTGGAAAGGAGAGTCAGAGCTGTGAAATCACTTCTGGGAGCAGTTTGCAACAGTACAGTGTGGAATATGATGGTAGTTTTTAAAAAGTTGAAATGTTGATAATACTTTATAGATGGAATATTTAAAATGGAAGTTATTTCTCTGTTAGATGTGGGGCTTTATCATTGGGGGTATTTCCTTTTCCCATTCCAAATTGCATCTCATCCTTACTTTATGATTCTGTATGATTTTTGTCCATGTTTTTGCATAAATCACCCATAGAAGATGTGTCCAAGGCATTAGAGTCCTTCCTTTGGTTCTTTTAATATCTTGTAGCATTGTGTAGCATTGTGTAGCATTTAGTTCCTTATTGTCACTACATGACTGACTCATTTCCCTTCTGGTCATGTCTTAAGTGATGTCTATGTCTTTTACATCACTTCTCATGTGAAAACCTTTATATATATATACACACACACACACACACACACACACACACACACACACACACACACACACAATAAGCTGTAGATTAGTTAAATCACTATGAAGTTATCCCTTGCTATTTGGGTCTTTTGCAATTTTGATTTTTCTGAGATCATGGTGTTCTGTCATTTACAACCTTGTTGTTGTTTGTCCTTCATTTTCAAAGAGGTCCAATTGTGTGGTAAGTATCCCTGCCTGTCACATGAGACTGGGGTTTGATTCTCTGATGAGGAGGCCTGAGTGCTTGTTTTACAACTTTATGGCATTAGTGGAAGAATATTAGTGATAAAAAGATGGGCTTTATTTTAAAGCACTAAACTAAGTTGAGATAGTCGAAAGTGTTGTATGGTTTCTTGACTGTAACGGTTCATTGGATTGAGAGCTATTTTCTCCCTCCAGCTTAATTCTGCAACTTATCAGTGTGCATCTACAATTAACAGTGCTTCTTAAAGGGTAGGTAGCCAATCCGTATGTGGTTGTGACCCACAGTTTAAGAAGTGCTGAAGGGGTCGTGAGTAGAAAAAGTATAAGAAGTCCTGATCAAATACAGTGTTTGTACCTGTCAGATATCCTGATAGATTACCTTTTACCTGCATAATGTAATCTTCAGAATACTTATTGTCATCCACTTTGTTTTTAACTGTGAATGGCCGGGCTGATTTAAAAAAAATTGGTTCTTATTTCAAGCTTGATTCAGTTAATACAATGGCACTTGCAAACAGGTAAATCTGGAGAACTTAACCATCCATAGTGAATCCCTCTTGATCTGAAGTCTGTGTATGATATCCATGACACTGGTGAGCACCTTTCAGCAGATGTCTTTTTGTTTTAATCCTAATATAATATTGATATTCAGCACATTAGTGAATAAAATGATCTCCACGGTCATACTTATCCTAGAATATTCATGATTTTAAAGTGGTAGGAGACACCTCATTTGAGAATGCATTTTATTCTACTGGATTAAAATATGTGGGATAAAAATTAATAGACATAGCTGAGTCTAGCTATACCTCTTAATCAGTTGTGTGACTCTGAAAATGACAGAATCTCAGAATTGCAAGACCATCTAATCCAACCTAAATCTGAACAAGAATCCCCTTTACATCTTACCTGGCAAGTGGTCATCATACTTTAGATTTCTAATGTAAGTGAACAGATTACCTCCTGAGGCAAAGCATTCTCCCTTTGGATAGCTCTACTTCTTTAGGGTTTTTTTTTTTCCTTCTTAGCATCCAGGTTAAATCTACTTAGAGGAATTTTGGCAAGAGACAAAAATAAGCAAAATCATCTCTAGTAAATTTAAAAATAAACCTAGAAGGAGATGACAAACAGCAGAAAGATGGAAAAGATCTTTAAAAGAAAGAAAGAAAGAAAGAAAGAAAGAAAGAAAGAAAGAAAGAAAGAAAGAAAGAAAGAAAGAAAGAAAGAAATGAAACCCTTTTCACTAATAAGAACAATGGAACCCCCACCCTGTGTTGGTTAGCCTTTTCCTAGTTTTTAAAACTACTGATCATGGATGCTGAACCCTCTGACGTATGAAGCATTTAGGTAGATTTGACCTACATGACTGAGTTTTCAGCCCTAGAGAGACATTGTTGAAATTTACATTCAACAGTCACAAAGACAATTGGAAATGACTAGATCTGCTCGCAAAGGTAAGCTTTCTTCCCCCCCCCCCCCCGTCTCTCTCCAGATCCATCCGTCCTTTCTTGAAAGCAACAAACAAAAGAGCATTTGTTGTGATTTTTTTTTCATTTTTTATATTAAATTTTTAGTTGTTTAAGGTGATCACTTTGAAGGAAGGCTGCCTGTGGTCTTCCTTCTCTTTTGGATAATCAGTTAAGGAAGTGATTATTCATGGTCCTTTCCCTTCCCTTAAACAATTAAGAGAGAGTGGCTTCTTTCATTTTGGAAATATGAGATCATTCCCAATGAGAACTTGGGTAGTGACATCCATTAAACCGAGTACATGCTTACTCCTCATTCTTATTCAGAAATAATGCTCTGTGTGTGTGTGTGTGTGTGTGTGTGTGTGTGTGTGTGTGTGTGTGTGTGTATCATTCAGGGGGCTCTGTAGTGTACTAAGACTTAATGCAGTGAGCATAATGCAAGCAGGAAAAAATGGAGAAACTTGCTATCAACAGAAAAGCTCTGCTGGCTTGTGTGTGCACAATTTCATGGTGGGATTTTACTTTAGGTTAATGGGTGCCAATTTCTCTGGTTCAGTAATACACAAGGGAACAATAACCTTCCCTCCCTGAAGCCTGGAATAGAAAGAACTGAAAATCTCTGTGCCTCCCTGTTTGTCTTATTAATGAGATTCATTGATTTCTGCTAAACCAGTGTAAATGAAAAGCACAGGGAAGTAAGCTCTTGCTTAGAGACTTGTTTACTAGTAATTACTAGAAGTAGATAAGTCTCCTTGCTAAGCTGCATTATGCTAACGACTTTCTTTTTTACAGCTCTGGCTACGTAGGTGTTTTTTTTTTTTAACTGCATGATTGTAGTCAGAAAAAAGCTGTATTTAACTAAGGAAAATTTAGGTGAGGTGGTAGTAAGCTAGATGGTTAAGAGTGCTAGACTCTTAAGTCAGGAACATTTGGGTTCAAATCCTGGGGCAGACACTTCAGAGTTATGTGACCCTGGAAAAATCACATAACCACTTTCAGTCTCAGTTTCTTCATCTGTAAAATGAGGGTAATAATGGTGCCTATTTCCCAGGGTTATTGTGAGGATGAAATGAAATGTGCTTTAGAAATTTTAATTGTGAATGGCTGGGCTTTAGAAATTTTAAAATACTATATAAATGGTATTATTATTTATAATGTGCATACTTTTATTGCTAAAAGTGTCCCAGTTACACATAGCGGTGTACTGTCAGTGGAGTTGTGAACTGGTCTAGCTCTGTGGTGGGGAGCCTACGGCCTCAAAACCACACGTGGCCCTCTAGGTCCTTAAGTGCAGCTGTTTGATTGAATCCAAACTTCATGGAACAAATCCCCTTAATAAAAGGATTTGTTCTGTAAAACTTGGACTCAGTCAAAACGCTATACCCAAGGACCTAGAAGGCCACATGTGGCCTTAAGGCTACAGATTCCCCAACCCTCGTAGCTATTCTGGAAAGTAATGTGGAACTATGCCCCCAAAGTCACTAAACTGTATATATCCTTTGACCCACTGGTACCACTACTATAGTAATACACCCCTAGAGGAGGAAAAGAAACCTATAAGTACAAAAATATAACATTATGTTTTGTTATAGCAAAGAATGGGAAAACAAAGGGGTGCCCATAAATTAGGGAATGGCTGAACAAATTATGATATAGATGGCAATGGAATAATAAATATAATTTTGGCATGCAAAATGCCAAAGGAATGTGTGCCAAAAGGATTAATTTGAACTGATAGAGAATGAAATGAGCAGAACCACTTATAAATGACTACAAAATGGTATAGAAAAAAACTGTGGAAGACTGGAGAATTATGCTTAGTACAATAGATCAGACAATTCCAGAAGACTGCTTATGAGCCATACTTTTCACCTCGGAGAAAACCAGGTGATGGACTAGAGGGACAAGATGAGACACACATTTTCGCCCAATGTCTGGATCCATTGTGGTTTTTAATATACGTATTTGTTACAAAGGAAGGCTTTTATTTGGCGGGGGCGGGGGGGTGGAACACGAAGAAGAGGAGAGCTATGGAAACGATTTGTTGGGGGAGTAGTGATATCAAAAAAAAAGGGAAAGAAAGAAAGGAGCATCAATGAGACAGTTAAAAAAGAGGAAAAAGAGAATTTGAGGAGATACAAGGAAGCAAGGGCAATGTTGAAGCTACTAAGTTACTTATATTATCTACTATTTTTAGAAAGTTATCCATATAATAGAGAATCAGTGTCATATGCAATCCTCCTAATCTGTACTTGTTTGTGTAAGGAAATGTTCATGCTTATTGATGTTTGTCAAATTAATGTTAGTAAAAAAAGGAAATTGAAAAAATAATAACCCAGGTGGAAATAGGCAGTGGTAGAAAGATTGTAGAAATAAAGGCATGCTGATACACTGTTGGTGGAACTGTGACTAGCTCTACCCATTTTGAAAGACAATTTTGAATTATGAGAAGAAAGTGACTAAAATGGCTATACCCTTGGACCCAGAGTTATCTACTACTAGGCATAAACCCCAAAGAGGTCAATCCTAAAAAGAATATAATGAGAAATTTGGAGAGATTCAAACAGATTTTCTCACTAGCAGAAGAAGTAACTTAAACTCTCACTAAGGACCTTTTTACTTGTAGAATATTTTTTTAGCCTGGGAAGATGCAGAATATTTCAAGGCTGAAGTGGATTGAATTGAATTACATCTAAATTGCACCTTTCTTCAAGGGGCAATCTTTGCAGTAGCAACAGCAAATGGAGAACTGGTTAGAGCCTTTCCTTCCAGTCACCATTTCACTTCGATGGGGAATCTAGCATTGGTGCCTAGCCAGATCCACCCCTCTTTCCTGTGGAACATGTGAATAGTATTGTTGTTAGCATTAGTTGGAATATACAATAGCGTTATTATAAACTTCTAATTTACACATTTGTGTAAACTTCCCAAAAGGCAAAGTTTTAACTGAATTGGGGCTTTATCACCGTACACAGAAGGGAGAGTGGTCAAAGAGGGGATTTTGCCCAAAGCCAAGCCCCATGGGTGAAGACAGGTGTGGTTAGAGAGATGTAATTGACCATTTGTGATGGGAAGGGGAAAGCCCTCCTTAGCCACTTTTTCCATCTAGAGAGACCTATACTGACTGCCAAAAACAGGCTCATTTACACACATATATATATAATATATGCAGTAACTAATGGCTAAAACAGTGCAGATGGAAAAAATAGCCAACACAGAACAATGGAAATTTCATGCTGTGAAATTAAAGGTACCTCTTCCCTTTGCAGAAGTGGGATGGGGAGGGAGAAGGAAGGGGGAGACTATGGGCATGGAACACTTCAGATAACGTCAAACATTTTTGACATGTTAGTTAGTTTTGCTGAACTTGCTCATCCTCTGTGTTTCTGTGTGTCTCTCTGTGTCTCTGTGTTTCTCTATCTCTGTTCATTTCCCTTTTTGTCTCTCTTTCTCTTGTCTCTGTCTCTGTCTCACATTGTTTTTTCCTCTCTCTGTCTCTGTCAATTTGTCTTTGTCTCTTTTGTTGTAAGGACTGTTTTGGGTGAGAGGGACACATACATGTAGACAATGTGAAAACAAAGTATATCAATAAAAATGTTTAAACTAAAAAAAAATGCTCTAGTAGTTTCTTGCTCAGTATTGACCTTCAATTCCCAAGACTAATTCATTCTCTACCCTTTCCTATTGTATGACAAAAAGTATTAGCCTATAGATAAAATGCCTATCTAAAGACCCCTTTCCAAAGTGTACTTGGACAAATAGGATTTTTTTCCATAGATTTCTGACAAAAGAACTGCTAAGTTTGGCCTCTGAGTCCAAGAGGCCCAATCAGCATAAATATTGGAAGTAAGAGAAAACTAATAAGAACCCTCTAACTCACATTAGGAAGCAAGACTTCTTCCTATGTGTAAGAGAAAACCAGTGTTACCTTCAGCCTGTAGTCCAGCTTTTTTTTTTTTCCAGTCCAGCTTTTGCACATCCATCAGTGGGGATCATCAGTAGATAATGGCAGACAGTATCTTGGTATAAAGTGTCTGGGGCAGGATTCAAACATAGTCCTTCCTGATTCAGTGTTACAAAATGATGTCTCTTATTTCCCAAATCGTTTATTTGCTTCTCTGAGGAGAAATGTGTAAATTGTCCTTCTCTAGATCTATTTGCCTTCTAGTTTCATTTACAGAAATGATGTCAACGTGGCTTTGGTTCAGTTCTCTGAGTGGTGTATACCAACTTGTACGTAGGCTGGTTCTTCAATAGAAGGCATGATTTGGTGTCAGGCCCGTATTTGAAGCCCTGACAGCTTGACTGAGGCTACCAGAGTGTGCTGTTAGCTGATAAACCTTTTTGAACCTCCCCACCATGATGAACTATTGGAGTGAGGACCATTATGAAGGAGGTAGAAATTAGGCCTTGACGGATTTTTTTAGAAGTTTGAATAAGATCTAAGATTTTTCAAGTTCACAAAATAAATCAAAATTAATTAAAATGCTGAGTTTTATTCTGTGTTGAAGCCATCAGACAGCTGGAGATAAAGATGAAATGAATCTGTCCCTTGACGTATTACATAACTAAAATGGGATCACGCCTCTTGGGCTACAGTTATTTCTTTGTGGAAAATTCCATGCGGAAAAACGTTGTTTATAGACTAGCTAAGATTGATAAATGTAAATAAGAAAACTTGACCAGAATCCCACAGTGAATAGCATTTTACAATATAAGGTAATATAAAAGAGCCTACTTCAATATGTTACTTCACCCCATTAAAGACTCTTGTAATTATGTTCATTGCACTGTTATTTTTCAAGTACAGTCAAATCTTATTAAATAAAGTACCTGTGATTTATTTTCAGCGTAAAATTTTATTGATATATTTTGTTTTTTACACCTCTAGAATTTTTCTCAATAATCTTAACCCTTCCACCTCTCAGAGAGCCATCCTGTATGACACATAATATGTTTTAAAGAAAATGTGGAAGAAGAGAAAAAAAAGTCAGGAAAACCAATTAATATATCAAATGAAGGCTAAATACGTATGGCGTATTCCACAATTGTGAGCCTCCCAACTATGTAAAAGGAGTGGGTCAGAGGTGTCTTCTCATAGCTTTTTGGGACCATGCTTGTTCTTTTAAATTTTGAAACATTCACTTTTGATTGTTTTGTGATTGTTTTCTTTTCTTTCCTTTACATTGTTTTCATCATTGTGCATGTTGTTTTCTTGGCTTTGCTTACTTCAGGCAGTATCAGATGTTGTAAATCTTTTCATGATTCTCTGTAGTCATCATTTTTGTCCTTTTTATTTTTGCAACACAGTAATATTACATTTCATTCATGTACTATAATTTTGTTAAAGTTATTTCCTAATTGATAGGCTATAAATATTTTGGTGTTTTGGTGTATATGAGAACTGGGTTGTTTTTTGTTGTTGTTGTTTGTTTGTTTGTTTGTATGTTTTTAGGACTGTATTCTTATCAATGATCTCCTTGGACTAAACCTAGTAATGGAATGTTTGGATCAAAGGATAAGGGCATTTTAGTCACTTTATTTGCATAATTCCAAATTGCATTCGAAAATGGTTACACTGATTCACAAGTCTACCAACAATGCACTAATGTGTCTACCTTCCCACAACTCTTCAAAAATTGACTGTTCTCATCTTTTGTTGTATTTACCAATATGAAGTTTGCTCCCAGAAACCTCAGAATTATTTTGCTTTTCATTTCCCTTGTTAGTAATTTGAAACGTTCCTTCATGTTTGCTAATAGTTTGCAATTCTTTTAAAAACTGTTTATTGATATCCATTTACCACCTATCTATTGGGAATGGCCTTTTATCTTTAGTATACATATATAATATTTGCATATTACATATGTGCATATATATATACACACATACATACATGCATATATATTTGTTAGTTTTCTATATTTCTTACATACCAAACCTGTAAAGAGAAATTTGATACAAAGATATGCTTCTCATTTGGCTACTTCCCTTCTTATCCTAGCATTATTTTTATTTGTGAAGAAGCTTTTCAGTTTCATGTAATTAGTTAATCTTTTATAATTGCCTCTATCCCTTGTTTAGTTAAGAATACATCTCCTCCCCATAGCTGTGAAAAGTAAATGATCTGTTTCTCTTTTAAGTTGTTGGTGATATAATCTTTAACATTAAGGACATATATCCGTTTTGATTTTGTTGTAGAATATGGTGTTAGATGTTGCTCTAACCCTAATTTCTGTCTGACTGCTTTATAGTTTCTTCCCAAGTTTTTATTAAATAAAGAGTTCCTTCCTAAGTAATTTATGTTTTTGAATAATCATACACTGGGTATTGAGTTTGTTTATTTCTGATTCTCCCATATCTAGCCTGTTCCATTGATCTACTTCTGTTTTTTAACCGATACCAAATGGTTTTGATGACTTCTGCTTTATAATAGTTTAAAGTCTGGAAATGCTATATAACCCCTTCCCTCCTCATTTTTTTATGATTTCCCTTGATTTTCCAGATCATTGGTTCCTCCAAATGAAATTTGTTGTTATTTTATTGAGTCCAGACATCAAAGTATGTCTTTGATATTTAGTCTGGCATTGCATTAAAACTTAGTAAATTAGCTTCAGTAATATCCTTTTTATTGTATTGTCATGGGATAGCTATGAGCACTGAATGTTCATCCAGCTATTTAGATTGTTCTTCAAAGAACATTTTATAATTTAATTTAGACAAGTATTTTGTGTGCTTAGGTAGATTGGTTCCCAAATATTTTATGCATGTTGTAGTTATTTTGAATGAAATTTCCCTTTTTATTATTGCTATTTCTGTTATTTCTATGGGATTTTGTTCTTATTAGATAATTAAATAGAAATGCTGTTAATTTTTGTGTATTAATTTTGTATCCTCAACTTTGCTTAAACTATTATTTGTCTCAATTTGTATCTTTGTTGATTACCTAGGATTTTCTAAGTAAACGGTGGTATAAATGAATTGGAAGTTATCCTTTAATTTATTCCTCTTTTCTTATCACTATTGCTAGCATTTCTACAACTATATGAAACAAAATGGGGTAAGTATTATATCAACCTCCATTTTACACATTCAGAATCTGAGTCACAGAGAGATTAAATGACTTGTCAGGTTCACACAGCCAGTGCATCTGAAAGCAGGAGTTCCATATGCCTTCCTGACTCAAAGCCCAGCACTGGATCTACTCTGTCAGGCTGGCTCTCAAACAGAGGTTCTGTATTTATAGGGATCATAATTTGGTTAGATCAGATGGCAGTGAGCTTATCTCTAATTTCTCTAGCACTTTCTGTAGCACTTTCCTAAACCTAAGACTGTGTTTCTAATCAGCAAGTCTTGTTAGATTCCACAGAGGGTCAAATAGCAGTATGAGCATACTTTGTGTGGTGCATCCTTCTTAAGTTATGAAGGCCTTTCATTATGGTGACCACATTTTAGATTTTTCTAGACAGTGCCAATTTTAAGGAAAATGTGATTTAGTGGGGTCTTTAAAAAAAAGGAGCATTTTCCCTGATACTTGGTTTGGAGTAAATGTGAAACATGCTTACAAGTCAGGACTTTCTCTTCTTCCTCCTTGTTGCAACGGTTAAAAAAGGGCTAGTGCTCTGTGAATAGGTTTGACAGTAAAGGGAGAATGTTACCATTTGGGTTATGATGGGCTGTGGTTCTTGCAGATTCCTTTTTCTAAGTTAATTTTTTTGTTGAATCCATTTTTTTAAATTAATTTATTTTTAGTTTTAAATATTCACTTCCATAAGCTTTTGAGTTTTAAATTTTCTCCCCCTCCCTCCCCAAGAGGGCGTGCAATCTGATATAGGCTATACATATGCATTCCTATTAAACATATTTTCACATTGGTCATGTTGTAAAGAAGAATTAGAACCAATAGGAGGAACCACAAGAAAGAAGAAACAAAACAAAAAGAAAAAAAGAGCAAATAGTATGCTTCCATCTGCATTCAGACTCCTGAGTTCTTTCTCTGGATATAGATAGCATTTTCCATCATAAGGCTTTTGGAGATGTCTTAGATCCTTGCATTGCTGAGAAGAACTAAGTCTATCAAAGTTAGTTATCGAAAATATGGCTGTTACTGTGTACAACATTCTCCTGGTTTTGCTTACTGCACTTAGCATCAGTCCATGCAAGTCTTTCGAGATTTTTCTGAAGTCTGTTTGCTCATCATTTCTTATAGCACAATAGTATTCCATTACATTCATATACCACAACTTCTTCGGCCATTCCTCAATTGATGGGCATCTCCTCAATTTCCAATTCATTGCCACCACAGAAAGAACTGCTACAAATATTTTTGTATTGTGGGTCCTTTTCCTGGTTTTATGATCTCTTTGGGCTACAGCCCTAGAAGTGATATTGCTGGGTCAAAGCTTATACACATTTTTTCTAGCCCTTTGGGTATAGTTCCAAATTGCTCTCCAAAATGGTTAGATAAGCTAATTTATTCTTTTTTTAAAAAAAAAATTATTTATTTTTAGTTTTCAACATTCACCTCCACAAGATTTTGAGTTCCAAATTTTCTCCCCATCTCGCCCCTACCCCTACCCCAAGATGGCATGCATTCTGCCCTCCAATCTGCCCTCTCTCCTATCTCTGCCCCCCTTCTCTTATCCCCTTCCCCTTCAATTTTCCTATAGGGCAGGATAGATTTCTATACCCTATTTCCTGTATTTCTTATTTCCCTGTTTAAGCTAATTTATTCTTAAAGCTGTTTTGAATATTCCACAGCAGAAGTCAAATGCCCCTAATAATGAGATATCACTTCTACAAAATGGCAGCTCTATTTTCCCTGACTAATCTAAGAAAATATAACTACCTTCCTACCTATAGTAAACTGTTGCTGCTGCTGCTGACCTAGATGGAAAACTGAGCTGGGAGATTTAGTTCAGGTTGAAATGCTTGCCCAAATTGGATTTTATCCAAGAGTAATTATGCTACGTGGCAGTTTTTAAGTATCTGCTGGTAGATGTGTCCCCTTTTTTTGTTTGTTTTTTTAAAGGAACAATTGATCATGAGTACAGTAAAGTAGTTAGGCCAAAGATAGTAGTGGCAGTTACCCTTTTGTAACAACCTTTAGATCTTGAAACAAAGCTCTTATTTCATTCTGATGATCTTGGGTAAGAGACCTTAGACTGGGGAGCAAATGAAATTGTCCCCTCTCATTAAGGGTTTTTGTGTCAAATGACCATGTAGGTAGTTTCAATAGCCAAAGGACAGAGATTCCTTGCTGTTTCTGACTTGTAGATAAAATACTTTAAATACTAAGGATTTTGAATTTTGAATTGTGAGTTTTATAATAGAACAGGTTGATAAGATTTTCAAAATTTTCATAGGCTCAGGTTTTTTTATTTGTTTATTTTTAGAATACAGACAACCTTATTGTGAAGAATACCATGAATAATGGTATCTTATATCTTTGTCAGTTTACATGATATTTTTAGCTAAGTATTGAGAATGTCAGATTTATGATATAAAATACTCAACAAGGGATAAGAAAGAGCAAAGATGAAGTGAAATAAAGGGAAAAGAGGAGAAATTGGTAATAGAAATTAAAACTAGATTGGGTAGTATAGCTTTCCTTATCCCTTGTCTTCCCCAGAATAAGCATATACCTCAGAGGCATTAATTAGTAAGTTGTTTTTTGCCTTCTTCTGTCAGTTTGTCTTCCATCTACCCTGTATGTACATAATTACTCGCACATTGTCTTTATCTTTAGAATATTTGCCCCATGAGGGCAGGGACCATGATATCACCCTTCTTTGTATTTTCAGGACTTAATACAGAGCCTAGCATTGGTAACCCCTTACTAAGCATTTGTTGACTGACTGATTGACTGACTCTTGGTGTATTCCTAAAATTTAGAAATTCTTTCTAGCCTAAAATGTAATCCACTGGGCTTCCCTCCTCTGCTCTACTTTTGCTAAAAGCAAATGCTCAAATAACATCATTAAAAGACACAAAGAATAAAGAGAAGACAGGCCTAATATCTAGCATTTTTACCATAAAATGGTTGCCTCCTAGGTTAAAGAGAAAATGGAGGCCTTTGGCTATGCCGAAGGCTATCTCTTTTCAATGTGAGACTAGTAAACAAGGTATTTTCTTTGTGTGTTCAAATTGAAATGTTCATTAATGGTTCATTTCCAGATTTCACTTTTTTCTTTTCTTTTGGCTTTTGATAATCTTGTACTAAATGGCAAGGATAGGTTTACATTTTTTCTTCTCTATTGTTCTTAAACTACTGAATTTTTAGAAATGATTATTTTGGGGAAATGCATTTCATGCTTTGATTTCTAAATTTCTAGACATGCATAAACACAAGTGAATTTCAGAATTTTTTGCTGCATTTGGATGCATTTTTTATGCTCAAAGAAAGAAATCCCTTTTACTTAACCCAATTCTGTTTTCTCTAAATATAGAGAGATAACACCGGCACAAAATGACAACCCTGACAATGACCAAGGAAGTACTCCAGGAGGAAACACGGGTACAAGAAGAAAATTTAGCATTATACGAATCCGCATCTGCTCACATTATTGAGGAAACAGAATATGTGAAAAAGGTGAATATGAAATGTTCGTTCTTGCTATTTTGCTTTGTGCTGATTTTTAGGTACTATTGTAACTTCCTTATCATGGCACTAAATGTAGTAGTATTTGTTTTCTCACAATCACATTATTTCTATAATGAGAAAAACCAGGTCTATCAATTACAAAAGAATTTTTTTATTATTTGCAAATAATTTTTAAAAATTTTGCTGTAATTTATTATAATTTCTTTTTGTGCAAGTGGACTTAAAATACAAATAATTACAAGCAGATATTATTTTATTTTGAAAAAATTTGTTATCCTACTATCTCTAGTATATGCAGATATACTGTGTCAATTGATGCAACTTGGTCCTTTGAAATATTCTTACTTTCCAGTCCTCTGGTGTTAAATGATTTCTGTAGAAAGATTGGAGCACACGATACAGAGACTCTCATCAGTCAAACAATAAAGGGTTGAATCTGACCTATATATTGAGTCTGACCAGACTTGGAACTCTATAGCATTTAGTACTTAATTATATAATGTTTTGTATTATTTAATTTGTCTGCAAGGTAGTATAGTGGTTAAAGCACTGGGCCCAGAGTCAGGAAGGTTCATCTTCATTCAAATCTGTCCTCAGACACTTACTAGCTATGTGACTTAATCCTGTTTGCCTCAGTTTCCTCAACTGTAAAATGAGCTAGAGAAGGAAATGGCAAACCACTCCTGTATCTTTGCTGAGAAAACCCCAAGTGGGGTCACAAAGAGTTGGATACAACTGAAATGACTGAACATCAACAGCAAATTATCTCATTATTTAATTTTATCCTCTCAATTACATTTTGGGCTTTTCATAAGGATTTTGTTTTATACTACTTTTGCATTCTCTATGGTTGTTAGTAGGTACTCAATAAATATTTGTTGATTGAGTGATTGATTAAAAGAGAAAGTCCTCTCTATGGGGCTTTAAAAATAATTGTAAACTGTTGCACAGTTTGTAACTTGCTTGAGACTGAATAATGTATCGTGTCAGATTTAATAAATTCTAACAGAATTCATCAGTTTGTTTGTTTCAAATTCTCTGGCTCAGCAAAACACTCAGTCTCCCTCTTAAAGGAATCAATCTTTCTGATGTGTTATCCTACAAAAATTCTCCGTTAGTAACTGCTTTGTAATAGTCTTTGATTCTGGTTTAACTAGACATGGTCTTAAATCAAGAACTTTGTTTTTGTTTAGATTGCTGAGAATTATCCAGAGAGATTTGCAAAAAAGATGCTTATGTAGGACTTAGTCATTTTAAATATCACTACTCATATTTCTTATTTGCCATGCATATATTGGGCACCTTGACTTAGAAGCATAAGAGCAGAAAGAGGAAAGAAATAAGCACTTATGTAGCACCTCCTATTATGTGCCAAGCAGTGTGCTAAGCACTTTTAACAAATATTATCTCATTTGATCCTCACAGCATAAAAGAGAAGTCTTGAATGTAATGGAAAAAGTATGGAATTTGAAGTCAGAAAACCTGGGTTTGGGTCCTAGCTGTGTTACTTCATTACCTTTGAGAGCTTTGGGCAAGTCACTTAACCCCTTAGTATTTTCATCTGCGAAATGAAGGGATCAGACTAAATCAGTGGTTCTTAAAGTGTGGCTCATAGACACCTACAATCCCCAAGACCCTTTCAGAACATCTTGAGGTCAAAACTATTTTCATACTTACACTAAGTAATTTGATATTTGCCTATGACAATACTTCTCCCTTTTCTGATTTCTTAGCGTGAGACCAAATTTTCTTCATATACTTCAAGCAAAACAACATTATAACAGATTGAAAGCAAAAACATATATGAGAATTCAGCAGTGTTCTATTAAACCAAATGTTGAAAGATTTGCAAAAAAAAGTAAAACAATGCCACTGTTCTTATTAAATTGGGGTTGGATAATGTAGTTTTTTTAAATAAAATTTTATATAAATGTATAATGGTTTATTATTGTTATTTTAAATGAATTGATAAATTATTTTAAATTTATCAGTTTTACTTTCTAATATGGTAAATATTCATAGATATTTGAGGTGTTCAAGAATTTTTAAGAGTGTAAAGGTATCCTGAGACCAAAATATTTTAAAACCATTGAACTAAATTATCTACTTTGGGCACTAAACCTGATTAGAGAAAGGAGATCACTAAAAGCCCAATTGAACAACAATGCTGATTTTTTTTTCTTTCTGCAGATTCGAACTACACTAGAGAAGATCCGATACCAGATATTTAAAGATGACATAGGTCATAAGAACACAAATCACAAATTAGATGCAAAGGTATTGGCTTAATAAACTTTCCCATACTTCTCTGCTTTCGGAAAACAAGAAATTGCTAAAGTCACTATGATTTTATTTTGTGATTTCCTTAGGTTAACTATAAAAAGACTCCTTGGAGTTAGAGTGCTAAAGGAGACCCTGTGTGTTTGGAATGGAGAGTATTCTAGAGGTGAAGAAGGTTCTTTTTTTTTCTTTTGTTTCCCATAATGTATTATTTCTATCTTTTCTTTTTTTATTTTGTTTTTAATTTATGGAATAAAACAAGCCTTTCCATAACATAGTACAATAAAAAACATGATTGTACATGAAACTACAAATGTACTATGCACAACTTGCTATTCTTTTCAAATATACAACAAAATTATGATGTAAATTTTTTTTCTTTCCTCCCCCTGCCCTAGAGATGGCTACCATTAGACCTAAATAGGTGTGTGTGTGTGTATAGATAGATATAGATATATAGATGTATGTAAAATTATTTTATACATACTGCTATTTATCAGTTCTTTCTCTGGATGCAGATAACATCTTTCTTCAAATGTCCTTTATAGTTAATTTGGTTTTTACAATAGACAAAATAACATACTTGCTCAAAGTTATTCTTAAAACAATATTGCTCTTATTGTATACAATGTTCTCTTGGTTCTGCTCATGTTGCTTTTGCTCTTCATCATTTCATGCAGATCTTTCCATGTTTTTCTTAAATCATTGAACTCATCATTTCTTATAGCACAGTAATATTCCATCACAATCATATACTACAACTTGTTCAGCCATTCCCCAATTGATGGGCATTCCTGCAATTTCCAGTTCTATGCTACCACAAAGAGAGCTGCTAGAAGTAAAACATATTTTTCCCTAATCAGCTTTGGAAATAGACCAAGTAGAGGTATTTCAGGGTGAAAGGGTATAGGTAGTTAATAACTCTTTGGGCGTAATTCCAGATTCCTCTCCAATATGGTTGTATCATTTTACAATTCCACCAACAATGAATTAGTGTCACAATTTTTTTCACATCCTCTCCAGTATTTGTCATTTTCCCCTTCTATTATTTTGGCCAATCTAGTAGGTATGAGATGATATCTCAAGGTTGTTTTAATCTGCATTTCCCTAATCAGTAATGATTTAGAGCATTTTTATATGACAATAAATTGTTTAGATTTCTTCATTGGAAAATAGCCTGTTCATACCCTTTGACCATTTATCAATTGGGGAATGATGTGTATTCTTATGATTTGATAAAGTTCTAATTATTATTTGTGAAATTCCCTCTACATACTCATTTTTTACTCAGCATTTTCCTTTTCAGCCTCTTTTTACCCTATCCCTGTTATCTTATGTTTTCCCCTTACCCTCTTATTCCTTATTTTACTCACCTCTCTAAAATCCCTCCTTGATCTTTCCCCCCTTCTAATCTTATTCTATACAACCTTTTAAAAGTCTCTCCCCGACCCTATCCCTCAGTTTTCTAACCTCTCTAGAAGTTCAGAAGACTTCAAAACTTCTTCAGATATACACTTTGTTTCCTCTTCAACCTAAATGAGAGTAAGGTTCCAACATCACCAGCCCTCCACCACCCCCTGTTTCCTCTGTATTAGTTCTTCCTTTCACACCCTGTTCTTATGAGATAATTGCTCCTTTTTACTTTTTCCTACCCAATTTTACTTTTTAGAATGACACCGTCATACAAAACTGAGCCACAACCTTTCTTTCAAACTACCTTAGTAATGGTAATAATTTTAAGAATACTGATAACATTTTCATATATCATAAGTAAAACAGTTTAACCTTTAGCAGTGGCTTATAATTAGTTTTCAATGATTTCCTTATATTTCTTCTGGAACTTTTATATCAAATTTTCCATTGAGTTATGGTCTTTTTGCTACCTTTTCTAAGATTTCTGTATAGATAGCCATGAAAATGACTTTTCTACTCAGAATTTATTGAGTGTTTATTCTCAAGTGCAGAGTAATGTGTTAGGCACTGTGGGATAGTTGGGGAGGGGGATATAAAGAAATAAAGGACTGGATTTCTTCTTTGGAGCAGATAGAATGGCAGAACTAGAGTGAATACATTACTTAACAAGTATGTTCACACTTTTGACTTTGCAGAGCCCAGGTAATAAATGAGAGAGAACTTTTTGTGTAAGGAAGAATTGGGTCTCTAAATAAACCTAGTATGAATTGCATTAAAAAAAAAACCCAAGAGGTACAGTATTCTTGTTTATGTTAATAAGTTTCTGCCCAGGATCTTTAAATCTAACAATGAAGCTAGATCAGATCTTTTGTCTTAGGCACACAAAACTTCTGTTGTTTGTAAGAATTCTATACTGACATTGTTGTCCCTAAAGTTGTTGAATTAAGAAACCGATTAAGAGTATACATAAGGTGACTTGCATTCAGGGTACAAGGTATAAGTTACTATCTCTCTTAGCTCTATTGGTGATGTAGTACTTTTGACCTGTTGCTTAGCAAGTCATCAGGGGTGAGACATTACTAGGTCCCAAACTCACTGAGGGCAGCAGCCCCTTAAAGCTGAGTATATTCAGGTTCTGTTCCACAAATTGTTGTTGATCAAGAGATAAGTTCTAGGAACACAGCTTTTTATCCAAGAAGCTGATTCAAAGTGCGGTGCAAATACACCCAGCTACATGACCCATGAGGCAGTGTGGTATCATGGGTAAAGAGCTAGCCACAAAGTCAAGAAGACTTGGGTTTCAGTCCTAGCCGTGACTGTACTGACTTTGTGACCCTGGGTAAGTCACTTGAACCTGTGAGTCCTCCAGGACAACTCTTTAGGACTTTGAGACTCAGAAGAGTCACCGATCTATGGGGTAGGAGTTCCTCCCCCAGAGATTCCTACACCAGTGAAATTACACAGGTCAAAAAAATATGCAAACACAAGAGACATGGTTAACAGAGTTGAATCATTAATAATTAAATACTTGAATGGCTTGATGCCCAATGCAGTAGGCACATGACTTTTTTATGTCTATTAATATCATGTTAATATTTTTTCCAGTCAGAAATACTAGAACAGAACTTCATCACCTCCTTTGTTTCAGGTCTTTTGTAAGTCTATGGAAGATCCAGATACAAGAGATGAGGTCTAGAACTTGGTGTGACTATGTACTGGATTAACCTTATTTGTTCTATCTCATATGCCCTGACCTGACTTCTCTTTTCTTTGTGAAACTCAATGGGATGACTCATGTCATCAAAGGTTTTGAATTTAAACAAGAGATAAGATCATCATCTTTCACATTTCTTCATTCCAGCACTCTTGTCACACTGCTGAGGATGGGCCCGAGTCCCAGGTGGAGGCCTCTCGTTCCAGTTTTGATCTGATGATGGAGAAGATGAGAGGCAAAGACCTACAACTCCTAGAAATGAACAAAGAAAATGAAGTCTTGAAAATCAAGGTGTGGTGATTATGACTGAGTTCTGAAGTCAATAAAATGTTTAAATTCCTAGAAGTGATGCTTTCGTACTTTTGAAAATGCGCAGACAGGTCAAGGGCATTAACTGTGAGTTTCACCTAATTCTGCAGCAAGCATTACCCCAGAGAACATCATAGGATTTCTGACCAATTGCTTGACTGCATTTCAGCTCAGCTACACGTAGAATGTCTTTGGTTTTGTCATTGATGTATCCACCTATCTAGGTCTTTTATTAGGCAGGAGAATGGGGCCTAGGTTTAGTCACAAGGTATTTTTTTCCACCCATCCATCAGTCTACTTTCTACTTTCTCAGCTTTCTGTTTCCTGTTTTGTTCCATGCTAGGAGCAATGAAATTTGAGTACTTATCCCAGTTTCATCAAAAATTAGTTGAGTACCTGGGGCTAAATCTTTATCTTCCTTTAATTGAAGCATTGATTAAATGATCTCCATGTTCCCTTCCATCTCTAAAATCCCATGTTTAGTTTGGGTAGGAGAGGATTTTGGAACGTGTGTGTGTGTGTGTGTGTGTGTGTGTGTGTGTGTAAGAGAGAGAAAGAGAGGGTACTTTTCTCCCCCTCCTTCTGTTTTTGTTACATAGAGACGTACAAGTCCCAGAAAATGTGTAAACCACCAAGGTTTTTGGCAGCGCCCCAGCCTTGTGGCTGGGAACTTTGGAAGGGCAAGATCCACTGAGTGAATGTACAAGGAAAGGTAAAAGTTGCTCTGCTTATATTTAGATTAATTTACTTTTCTTTTATCTCTGGCATTGGCACCAGGTCCACAAAGGAAAATGGATAACATTGCATTTTCAAGGTGGTGTTTCATGCATTCCCAGAGGGTCTCAGAGCACAAATCCCAATTACTTTATCCCAAATACCCATCCCACTTGTACAGTGGAAAAAATTACTGGCTTTGCAGTCAGAAGACCTGGGTTCAAATCCTGTTTCTGATACTGCTTGTGTGACCTGGGGCAAGTTATTTAACCACTCTGGGCCTTGTTTTTCTACCCAATAAGATGAAGAATTTGGGTTAGTTGATCTCAGAGTTTTATTCCATGTCTAAATCTGTGGTCCTGTGACTCACTCTGAATTGATTTACGGTAACATACTGTTTATGATATTAGTAACCTAGTATGGCTTTAAGAGTTTCCACCTCTTTGAAGTAATTAGGGTAGCTAAGTGATACAATAGATAGAGCCCTGGAACTGGAGTCAGGAGGACATGAGTTCACATCCTGTCCTCAGACACTAGCTTTGTGACCCTGGGAAAATCACTTAATCTTTATTTGCCTCAGTTTCCTCATCTGTAAAATGGGGATAATAATAGCACCTAACTCCCAGGGTTATTGTGCAGATCAAATCAGGTAATAATTGTGAAGTGTTTAGCACAGTGTCTGGCACATAGTAAGCATTATTAACTATGATTATTATTATTATTTTCATCATAATCCATGATTACAACAACTGACTTGTAAGATGGAGGTTAGGAGTACAGTCTGACTTTGGAAAGAAGCTAACTAGCCAATCTCTTCTTTGAACTTGTGGCCATGATTTAATCAGTTGAGTTAATCCAGGGTCATCATTATGCATGGTCATTACCTTGTATCTCTTTCCTTATACTCTCTACACTGTTCATGAGTATGGGTACATGATAATTTGGTAGGGATGAGGGGAAGGGGATAAGGAGGCTTTAGAGGGACCAGGTAGCAACCAAAGTATCAGAGGTCTGCCTGTGACAGTCTTGGTGACAGATTCCTAAAATATGCTTGAAATTTTACACTTTAGTTCATTATCTGGAATATTCGCTACATAAAGACCCTCCACCACCTTGTAATGCTGCCATTTTAACCATTGGACAGTAAAATGACAAGGTAAGGCCATGTGGGCTTTGGTGAGGAAATGTTTGCAAAGCCATGTATAAGTACTCTGAGATTCTTTGAAGGGAGTTAAATTGTAAAGGCAAAAGTGTTAGAAGTTACATGTTTACTTGAACAGTCTGGCTGCATTGTTGGTTTTAATGAGTAAGAAGTTAATCATTTGAAATAGAATTTTTTCTTTTCAGTATGTTGATTTCTCTTGACTGTTTCTTGTGTTCCAAATGGCATGGCTACTGCCTCTTCAGTTTAGTTGCCTCCCAAATGTTTCTAGTTCAATACTTCAAAAATGTAAACATAATACAGGAATTTTTTTTTTCTTTTCAGTTGGAAGCCTCAAGAGAAGCAGGTGCTGCAGCGCTGCGCAATGTTGCCCAGAAATTATTTGACAGCTATCAGAAACGGTCTGATGAACTTAGGAAAAAGCATGAAGATGATAAAAAGTTATTACAGGTATAAAATCCCTTCTCCTATCAAAAGCCAGTCTTCTCAATCTGTCTAATTCTTCCTTAGAAAATTGAGTGTAAACAACTTAATGGCCAAAGCCACCAGTTTCTAAGTGGCTGCAGAAGCATCCTATTGAGTAGACAGGACCTTAATGGCAAAGGATGTTTGTGTGTCCTAATGGCTGGCCGTATTCTGATGCCAGCCCTGTGTCTAGATAGGCCTGTAGTCCTATGCATTCTCCTGGGCTACTACAGGCAGTGTGGTACTTTGGAAAGAGCCTTAGCTCTAGAGTCAGGGGACCTAGGTTAAAATCCCACCTCTGACTCTTAGGGGATGGGACCAGATGTCCTCTGGTCCCTTGGTGTCCCAACTCTAGGTCTGTGATATGATGATCAGGGCTGACTTGGACACAGTTATCAAGCCAGTAAGTTTTGCTTTAAGTATCTCTCCAGTTGCCTGTTGTGGTCACGCTGCCTTGGATTCACCTACTATGCTTTCTGAGAGCCTGATGGCTGATGTGTGACAACAGGTACTTAACCAGGTGAAGCTATCTTAGAAAAAGGGTTAGCTGATGGAAACTAGGTCATTGGCACAGACAAAATGTGATAAAGCTAGAAATATCAGGCAAAGTTACAGGACAGTGGGGGAGATATTTCAGGATAAGTGTGACACAGTGCAGCTAGAAGTCAGGAGACCTATGTCCTAGTCTCAGTTTTTCTACAAACTAGTGATTTAAGCAAACCAGTTTACCTTTCGGTGTCTGTTACTCATCAATGAATTTAGGAGGTTGGCCTGCACAGTCTCCGAGGTCTCTTGCAGCTCCCACACTCTTTTTAAAAATTAATTAATTTATTGTTAATATTTATTTTTCCTTTTTTTATATTAATACATATTTATGAAATAAAACATTTCCATAACACAGTAAAATAAAAAGACGGTTGTACATAAAACTGCAATTCTACTAAGCATAACTTGCTATTCCTTTCAAATATACAACAAAATTATCATGTATGTTTCTTTTTCTCTTTCTTTTTTTCTATCTTCCACCCTGCCCCCACCCCCGCCCCAGCTACCATTAGGCACAAATAGAGATATGTGTGTATGTATGTATGTATGTATGTATGTATGTATGTATGTATGTATCTATATGTGTGTATGTGTGTATGTATATATATAATTATTCTGTGCGTACTTCTATTTATCAATTCTTTCTCTGGATGTAATAGTATCTTTTTTCATATATCCTTTATAGTTAATTTGGGTATTTATAATAGTCAAAATAACTTATTCATTCAAAGTCATTCTTTTTTTTTAATATAAATTTACTTATTTTTAGTTTTCAATATTCACTTCCACAAGTTTTTGAGTTCCAAATTTCTCACCCCTCCCCCCACCCCAAGATGGCATGCATTCTGAATACCCCTTCCCCTGGTCTGCCTTCTCTTCTCTCTCTCCCCCCTCCCTTCTCTTATCCCCTTCCCCTTCTATTTTCCTGTAGAGCAGGATAGACTTCTGTACCCCATTTACAACATTCTTAAAACAATGTTGCTGTTACTGTATACAACGTTCCCTTGGTTCTGTTCTCTCCAGCTCCTATATTCTAAGATACTATGAGACATTCCTATCTCTAAAATGCTTTGGCCTTTCTGTATCTCTCAACTTCTTAAGTAAGATTGGGGTGCTGTGTGAGCCTGTGTGAGCTCTTGAAAGTTTCAATGGTATAGCATAAAATCAGGTTCATTTCTTGATTATGCCTTCTGATTTCTGAGATGTATGATATGGAATAAAACTTTCTTTTGTGAAATCTTAGTTATAATTAACTGAGATTTTAGTTTTATATCTTAAAAAAATCTATCCTCTTTTTGTATGAATGGGGCGGGGAAGGGGAGGGAGTACGCATTTATTGCACTTACTGCACTCCAGGTACTGTGCTAAGCTCTTTACAAATATTATCTCATTCAGTCTTCACAACAACCCTGGAAGATAGGTGCTATTATTATCTGCATTTTACAGTTGAGGCAACTGAGGCAAACAGAGGTTAATTAATTTGCCCAGGGTCACAGTAGTAAGTATCTGAGGCTGGGTTTTTTTGTTTTTTGGGGTTTTTTTTGGTGAGGCAATTGGGGCTAAATGACTTGCCCAGAGTCACACAGCTAGTTAAGTGTCAAGTGTCTGAGGTCAGATTTGAACTCAGGTCTTTCTGACTCCAGGGCCAGTGCTTTATCTACTGCACCACCTAGCTGCCCCCGTGAGACTGGATTTTAAATTAGGTCTTCCCAGCACTCTACCCACTGTTCTACTGCCTCAAGGCAAGGCATTCACATTACTGATTCTTACTACTCTAGTTTGCCTTAAGATTATTAGAATTTATTTTTAAGAATTGTTATTGCATAGTCCAGTTTAAAGAGCTTTAGGTTTGGAATCAGATTACCCAGGTTAAAAATCCTATCTGATGATTATCGCTTATGTCTTTGGGCCTCTTTAGGCCTCAGTTTCCTCATCTGTAAAATGAAAGGGTGATACAAAGTAGCTTCTAAGTTTCCTCCAGGCTCTAAATCTGTGATCTATTGATCCTTTCATCCCATATCTCCTTGTAAGGTACTATGTATTTGCTTATGCAGTTATTCTTATATCGTTTGTGTATCAGTTCTGGCACTTGATAAATATTTTTCTTCCATCCATTCTTGAAAGAAACTGCATTTTTCAATGTTTTCAAGCTACTTTTAAAGGAAACTGATTTTTAAAAACTGTTACATGTTTTTGCAATCCCTTTCCTCTCTCTTTTGGTTAAATAAAAAATTATACAAGAAAAACTGATAGTTTGTGCATAGAAATGGACAAGTTGTTTAGAAATGCATATTCTTACCTTGACAACTGTGTTTTCCAACCACAGGTGAGCAACCTTGAAAAAGGACAGAAATTCAAACAACATGTAGAAAGTTTGAAGCAAGTAACTGAGAGACTTGAAGGAAAGCACAGCCAGATCACAGAACTGGAAAACCTCGTACAGAGAATGGAAGAGGTAAGCTCAGCAAGGCTAGAAGCTCAGCAAGGTGAACTGGTTTGTTAAGTAAACAAAGCCTTCAGCAGAACACTGAAACAATTAAAAAATAACTCATAATACGGAAAATGAAAACTTTTACCTGGTTAGTTTGATTTCATCAGCTGAAGGAATCATAATGAAATGAACCCCTGCTTCAGTGCAGTCATTTTTCATAGAAATGCAACACTGTAATGTCTGCAGACCTTTTGAAACCACACACAAAAAAAGATCTGAAATTATGTGTTGTGGTCTACTTGTTTGTGTTTAGAAAATCAGGATTTTAAAACAGAACCTTTGAGATATAAAAGTTACATTCCCTCCGCACTCTCCTTTGCAGATGTCGGGGACAGTGGCTACTGAACACTCCATATATTATCAGGTTTTTTTTTTTTTGTTATGTTGGTTAGTTTTACTGAGATGTTTGTCTTTTCCTTTTTCTTCCTCATTATAGGAAGAAGAGGGAGGTAGATGGAGTAGGTAATTTAGGTGATGTAAAAACAAAAAATAATTTTAAATAATTTTAAAAAAAAGAAAAGGAAAAAAGGAGAGTCAAATGAGGGTTAATTTGTGTACTTAATGGTACTATGAACAATTCTTTGAGTAGGACAGAAAAAAGACATCTGTGAAACCATGACTTTCTACTACATACATCTTGATTTTGAAAAAAATAATTATCATCTTTTATTTTTAAATCACTTATATTTCCCTATATCCCCATCTCTGAGGGTTATCCCTTGTGGCAAAGAGTTTTTGGTGAAAAGAAGAAAAAGTAAGAACAAAATTTAGCAAAACAAATCAACAGATCAAAAAAAAATATGACATTATATATTCCAGTACCTTCCCTCTCTTGATTATTTCCAGTTTGTTTTGTATATACTTATTTCTGTAGTTATTTGCATATCATCTCCTCCCATTGAACTGTGAGTGCCTATTTTTTGCTTTTCTTTGTGTCTCCAGCACTTAGCACAGTGTCTGACACTTAGTAAACACTTAATGAATGTTTCTTGACTGACCATGGACTGCCACCTCTTTAAATTAGTTGGGTGTAGGTAGGGAGTGTCTTCTCATATCTCTTCTTTTGGAGACAAACTTGTGGCTGTCCAGATCCTCAAGTGCAGCCCTTTGACTAAGTCCAAGTTTGACAGAACAAATCCTTTTATTAAGGGGATTTGTTATGGGAAGTTTGGATTCAGTCAAAGGCCACACTTGAGGACCTAGAGGGCCACAGGTGGCCTCTAGGCTGCAGGTTCCCCACCTCTGGTATGGACATTTTAGTCATGTTATTTGCATACTTCCAAATGGCTTTCCAGAATGGTTGTACCAATTCGCAGTTCCACCAACAATGCGATACTGTGCCTGACTTTTTATGACCCCTGCACTTTGGCAATGTCAACAGGGCTTACATTGCTTTTCCAGCAATTGTGATGAATATGTGTTGTTATGCAGCCTCCCCTAGGACCCAGACCATAGATTTGTAAGATGGCTGGTTGGGTTGAGATATATCACGTGGCCACAGAAGCATCAAATTCATTAAAAGGATCAAATCGATAAGCTTAGCCTCATTGTTGTTGAGTCGTTTTTCAGGCATGTCCAACTCTTTGTGACCCCATATGGGGTTGTCTTGGCAAAGATACTGAAATCTGCCATTTCCTTCTCCAGCTCATTTTACCGATGAGGAAACTGAGGTAAGCAGGGTTAAGTGACCTGCCCAGGGTCACATAGCTAGTAAATGTCTGAGCCCAGGAAGATGAACCTTCCTGACTGCAAGCCTGGCACTCTATCCACTGTGCCATCTCACTGCTCATGAGATAACGAGTACAGGGGCCATATTAGAGAAGCAGTCCCTATGGATGCTGAGGTCCTGTTTATACTGATGACATTGTTCTGGTTGCATCAGACCCCAACAATAACGATATCTATAGCCATGTCTATATTCTGAGATAAGCCAGAGTTCTCTTGCTGTGTTACTTTGGAATTATGGGGCTTAAAATAGATTATCTAGTTTTCTTTACCAATAGTAACTATGCATTGTTTTGTATATTCTGTCTTTGTTGAAAGCTATAATATTTAGCTTTATAATTTGTAGTATTAGAGTATTTAATGTTAACATTATGTAACAATAGTAATAACTAGCATTCATATTTAAGTATATATTAAGTACTTTATTATTATTATTATTAAAATTAGGTATATATTTACCTTAAGGTTTGCAGAGCACTTGATTTCCTCACTTAATTCTCACAACAGCCTGGGAGATAGGTGCTATCATTATCCCCATTTTACAGATGAAAAAACTAGGACAGATGGAAGTTTAAGCAACTTGCTTAGGGTCACACAGCTAGTGTCTAAAGCCAGATTTGACCTTAAGCCTTCCTGACTCCAAATTCAGCACTCTATCCACTATGCCACCTATCTGCCTCTGCAACTTCAAGCTAATATTGTATGAAGAATGTTTAGTATTATTTGATGGAAGATATTTTTGGTGCGGAATTAGTCTGGCTAATAGAAATGCTTGATTAACTAATTTCCATTTTAAATAGTTAAGTTAGAAGCTTTCCTCAATTGGAGATTTCAGTACTTCAAGTAATTTTATTTTTAAATTATTTTTTAAACATTTTTTCTTTTTAAATTTTGAGTTACAGATTCTCTCCCTCCTACCTACCCCTCCTTTCACTTATTGAGAAGGTAAACAATATATCAATTATACATCTGAAATAGTGAAAAATATATTTCCATATTAAAAAAATAAATAAAGTGAGAAAATTGTACTTCAATTTTTACTCAGAGCAGTTCTTTCTGTGGAGGTGGGTAGCATTTTTTTCCATCATGAGTCCTTTGGAATTTTGTTGGAATCACTGAATTGAGCAGAGTAGCTAAGTCTTTCACAATTGATCATCATCACAACATTGCTGTTATTATGCACAATGATCTCCCAGTTCTTCTTACTTCAGTTTGCATCAGTTCATATAGGTCTTGCCATGTGTTTTCTGAAACCACCTTCTTTGTCATTTCTTATAGCCCAATAGCACTTCATAATCATATGCCACAATTTGTTTAGTCATTCTCCAACTGATGGGCATTCCCTCAATTTCCAATTCTTTGCCACCACAAAAAAGCTGTTTTAAATATTTTTGTACATACAGGTCCTTTTCCTTTTCCTTTGATCTCTTTGGGGTACAGACCTAGTAGTGGTATTGCTGAATCAAATGGTATGCACAGTTTTATATCTTTTGGGGCATAGTTCCAAATTGTTCTTCAGAATGGTTAGACCAGTTCACTACTCTGCCAACAGTTAATTAATGTACCTATTTTCCCTCATCCCTTCAAGCATTTGTCATTTCTGGTAGGTATGAGGTGGTATCTGAGAGTTGTTTTAATTTGCCTTTCTCTAATCAATTTTGACTCAGAACATTTTTATATAACTTATCTAGATAACTTTGATTTCTTTTTCTGAAAATTTCCTGTTCATATTTTTTGACCATTTATCAACTGGGGACTGGCTGTTATTTTTATAAATTTGACTCAGTTCCTCACATATTTGAGAAATGAAGCCTTTATCAGAAAAACTTGCTTAAAATTTTTTGATATTACTTCATTATCCTTTTATTATATATAATATATATTATGTATATAATGTACATTGTATATTATCATATATCTTATTATATATTATATCATCTATATGTTATGTATCATATATATTTTATTATTTCACATCCCTGATTCTTCAAGTAACTTTAATGGTGTCCATGTTGGGTACTCTTTTTTTTGAGACAGATCACAGCCTCTCTCTAACTTAGTGGATGTTCTTTGAGAGTTGCTGTGATCAAAGCATTCGTTACTCTACAGCTGTCAGAACGAGCACCTCCCTTCAGATCCCACCTCTGACACTTGTTACTTGTGTGACCCTGGCCTCCCTGAGCCTATTTCCTGATCCAGAAAATAAGGGGATTAGACTGGATGGTCTCTGAAGCCCAACCAGCTCTACATATAAAAAGCCTTCTGGGGGAACTTAGCAAGGCTATCCTCAGACACCAAGGTATTCAGTCCATCATTGGGGCCATATTTGAAGCCTTCCATGTTGGTGGGACTCATCAGAGATTTTGCTTCACGGGCCTGACTTTCTAGACCTAAAGTTCTGTATCTATCTTCCTCTTCATTTAATTCTCTGTAGGCAGGTGCAAGAAGCTCCATGTGCTTTAGGGTAGGGGTGAGTAGGAATCCCAAAGCCCAGTCATACTAGGCACAGACCACATTTTCACAATGCTATAGTTGGGAAGGATGTCCTGCTGGAGGATGATTAATTTTCTATTTATTTGAATGAATTTCTGCTATGGTAAATAGCTGTTAGTAGTGTGACATTTGGTAATGAACATATTACTTAAAAGCATCACCATCTGTCCAACTTTAATCAACAGTGCAGTGAGAATAAATTCTGCTAATACAGTGATAAGCAAGCAAAAGGTCCAGAAAGGGGATTTAATATGGGCATACGTTTGCTTTGCAGTTAGTGCATTTCTATAATGTTTTTTCATTAGTTTCCTGGTGTCAACTATAGACTAGCCACCATGTTTGGCTTTTTCATATTTTAGGGCCAGAAGGAGCCCTACAGCTCATCTAGTCCAACTCCTTCATTTTAAAGATGAGGAAACTGAGGCCCAGAGAAGGGAAATTCTTTTTTCTCAAATTTGCGGAGATGATTTTCTCCAAGTTACCGAGTAGCAAAGCTAAGATGAAAACTCTGGTCTCCTGACTTTCTGCTGTGTCTCTCAGACACAGTGTAGAAAACTTCACCTAAAATGCTGGAAGGATTCTAATATTTATTATTTTAATGATTAAATTGTGGAACCAGCTCCACCTCACCCTTTTTTGGACTGGAGCTAGGATTTCTTCAGTGTAGGGAGCTCCTCCAGAGGAACGTAGGCGGATGGCATTTCTACAGCAACGTGTTGTCTTAGAGAGTTTCCTGGAGGCTGTTGATTGGTTAGTTGTTGTCCTTCATTCTCAGAGAGAACCAAGATGGCATCATTAAGTTACAGTCAATTATGTTACAGAGTCAAGTTACAGTGTGTCTGACTCTGGCTGATCAGCCAATATGAGCTCAAAATGGTCGGCCACAGGTCGGGCGCAGATAGCCCATGTGAGCATTTGGGGTGGATTCTCTAAATTTGTGCATCTCTTGATGCATTTCTTTTAAGCTATTTCAATCCTGCTTTGCTTATAGAGCACAGCACCTTCTCTCTTGAGGGCACACCGTGCTGAGTGGTTTTGTGTCAGTGTCTCCCATGTCATTTAATCCATTCCAAAGTTCTTCAGAGAAACCTTCAGAGGGTCCTTGTATCGCTTCTTCTGACCACCATGAGAACACTTGCCCCATGTGAGTTCTCCATAGAATTGTCTTTTTGGCAAGTGTACATTTTGCATTCTAACAATGTGGCCAGCCCATCAAAGTTGCTTTCTCTGCAATAGAGTTTGAATGCTTGGCAGTTTAGTTCGAGAAAAGATCTCAGTGTCTGATATCTTGTCCTGCCAGGTGATCTTCACAATCTTCCTAAGACAATTCAAATGGAAGTCATTCAGTTTCCTGGCATGGTGCTGGTGTACTATTCAGGCTTCACAGGCATACCGTAGACCTTCAATTTGGTAGTCAGTCTAACACCTCTTCTCTCCTTCAGAGCCTCCCAAATACTGAGTTAGCTCTGGCAGTGCCTGCATCAACCTCACTGTCAATGTGTACGTCCCTGGAAAGTATACTGTCAAAGTGAACTTATCCACAGTATTTAAAACTTCTCCATTTGCTGTAACTGATGGTTCCATGTATGGATGGTGTGGTGCTGGCTAGTGAAGCACCTTTGTTTTCTTGGTGGTGTTAGGCCAAAATTAGCACAAGCAGCAGAGAATCAATCCATACTTTGTTGCATCTCAGCTTCAGAGGCTGCACTGACTGTACAATCATCTGTAAACAAAAAATCATGCACCAGCACTCCCTCCATTTTAGTTCTGGCTTGTAGCCTTTTCAAGTTGAATAATTTACCATCAATGCAGTAGCTAACCTTGATGCTCTGTCCATCTTCATTGAAGGAGTTTGACCACATGGCTGAAAGTATCACACTAAAAAGGATGGGAGCAAGCACATAGCCTTATTTCAGTCTGTTGGTGACTGGGAAAGCATGAGAGCATCATCCATTATCCAGAACCCAGACAAGCATGCTGTCATGAAATTGATGTAGAATACTGATCAACTTCTCTGGGCAACCAAATTTTGACATAATTTTCCATAAGCCCTCATGACTGACAGTATTAAAGGCCTTGGTCAGATCTACAAACTTGTATACAGACCTCTGTTCTGCTCCTGGCATTTCTCTTGGAGTTGTCAGGCAGCAAATACCATATCGACCACTCCTTGGCCCTTTCTGAAGCCACACTGGCTCTCGGGCAGATGGCCATCTTCCAGGTGAATGACCAGCCTATTAAGGAGGACTGTGGCAAGAATCTTGCCAGGAATGACTAAGAGAGAGACTCCGATGTGATTGTCACAGGACAATCTATTTCCTTTACCTTTATAGAGATGGACAGTGGAGGTGTCCTTGAACCCCTGGGGGATAACATCTTTTTGCCATATAACCCAGACAATTTCAGTCAGTTTTTGTATGAGCAATGGACCCCCTACCTTGTAAATCTCAGCTGGAATAGAATCAGCACCAAATGTCTTACCACAGGAGAATGCCTAGTGGCATTCAAAACTTCTTTCTCAGTTGGAAATTTGTCCAGAAAGGGATTGACTTCAACCTGAGGTAAATGGTCAGTGGCTTCAGCGTTGATTGGTGATGATCTGTTGAGAGCACTATGGAAGTGTTCAGCCCATCTCTGCGGGAGCATGTCCTTATCATTAATCAATGTGGCTCCATCAGCACTGAGTAGTTGAGATGCATTATATGTCCTGGATCACTGAGAGGTTGAATGATTGTCCATGGTCACCCAGATAGCAGGTATCAGAGGAATGGGCTTCTGACTCCAGGGCCATTTCTGTATCTCCTATGCTGCTCTCTAGCCCCTTTGATCCATCCCTAAGAAGTATTAGAGGAGAGCCAGAACGTAGATGAAGATAAAGGTGGGGATGGTGGAGCTAGGAAAAGAGCTGAAATCTCCCTCATCCTCGCCTGCCCAGAAGGTGGTGCTGTGGGCCACCTTTGACTTTCAAGAGTAACTTTGTCTAAATAAGACAGCGGACTGGAGAATACAGTGTACCCTGGGACTTTCGGCTTGCCAGAGTGGAAACATTTAAAGGTGAGGCAAACCCCAAATGTATAGTCAAGGTCACTGCTAGACCTTGGACTCTGATTATCGAGCTAATTCTTAGTAATTGAGGGGGGTTGCCCAAGTAGGGTCCTGAGGTTAACTGGGAAGAATATACATGCCAAAAAATCATTTCCATGACACTAAAATTTAAATATATACACAATACATATATACACACATGTATACACACATGCATGTATATGCATACATGTATATATACACATACCGATTTTAAATCTAAATGCATGTAATTTAAATTTAAATAATTTAATTTACATATTTAATATATAATATAAATTTTAGTGTATATACAGTATATACACATACATACATATACATATATAATAAACACATATACACATATGTGGGTAGTTGGATAGTGCAGTGGATAGGGTGCTGGTCCTGGAGTCATCAACCCATCTTCCTTAGTTGAAATCCAGCCTCAGACACATACTGCCTGTGTGACCCTGGGCAAGTCACTTCACCCTGTTTGCCTCAGTTTCCTCATTTGTAAAATGATCTGGAGAATGAAGTGGAAAACCACTCCAGTATTTCTGCCAAGAAAACCTCAAATGAGATCACAAAGAGTCAGACAAGACTGAAGCAAATTAATAACAACAAAATACACATATGTATGTAGTATGTATATGTATATTATTCTATATAATATATATGGAACATATATGGATTTAGTTTACATAAGTTGTATGTATTATTATATGTATATATTAGTATATATAATATACTAACATGCAACATGTGTATGTTGTACACATGCATAATATGAATATATATTTATGTATATATAATGTGTATACACACATATGTGTTTACCTTTGCAATATACATATATTATAGAAAGGGACTTTTCTTTAGCATGAATATTCGTCCCAGTTGACCTCAGGACGCTATTGGGTATAGATTATGTATATATTATACATGTACATATATTACGCATATATTATTATGTATGTTATTGTGGGTTGATATATAATACATTAATATATAATAATGTTTCTATATACAATAATATATACCATTATATGTGTATATATTTTATACACATGTTGATATGCAATCTATGTAATATGTAGATATATAGTTGATGCATATATATTATACACACATACATGTACATATTACATACAAATTAATATACAGTATATAATATATGCATGTGTATGTATGTGAGAGTACATATACACATACAAATACACATCCCTTCCCATTATGCTTTGAATACAATATTGAATTTGAGGGGCATATTGTATACATTTTTAAATGGAATTTGTAGATTATAGGCGCTTTAGATGCTGGATTATGTTCATACACACACACACACATTTGGATTAGGACTAGTTCTGTGATTCTATTGGCATAGAAAACTCCCTGGTGAGGACCCTTGCTCTACTTATGCCAGTGAGCACCTTCTTCATCTTAAGAGAGCTGCCTATGACACTGAGAAGTGACTAATCCAGGGTCTATATAGTCAGTATGTGTAAGAGGCGAGACTTGATCCCAGGTCTTCCTGACCTCCAGACCAGTTCTCTACTCCACCCACTGCTTTTCCTTCCTGTGTCTACGTGCATATTTATGTGCGTTTATTAGTCTCTGAAGTACCATCAAGCTCTTGAGCTATAATACTTGATAAGTATATTTTATATAGACAGTGGTAGGTCTAGCACTATAAAGAAACTTGAAAAAGTTCCATATGGCCACATTGGGAGAACATTAGTGTTTTAAAAGATTGGTTTTGAGGTTAAGGAACCGCTTGGGATCATTAAATGCACTCCAAAGTTTCCCAGATACAATTCAGCTCTCTTTTCTTCTACCTATTCAATTCTGGGCCCAGCTCATTGTTTGTAAAAGATTATAGGTTACATGTGAGTCATGTAATTATATAATTGTGTGCAAATATATATGTATATATACATATATATACACATATACATACACACATACACACACACACACATATGGATTGTGTGTATATGACTAATCAGCATTCCCCAATAGCTAAGTGGCGAAAGAATATTAAGAGACAGATCTGAAAAGCATAATTGTGAATTATTAACAAACATTAGGAGAGTAGGTTCCAAATCACTAATGATAAGAGAAACACACATCAAAGCAGCCTGAGGTTTCACCTCACACTCGACAAACTGGCAAGGATGACAAAATATGCTATATAACAAGTTAATTTTAAACAGCCTGTCTTCACCATTTGTCCCAAAAAGATACCACTTAAAGTATTACGAGTTAAAAATGATATTCCCTCTTGTGCTACCCATGGCTCTGTTTATACCAATGCTGTCACCTCCCTGTGTCTTGTTTTGTTTCCTTTTACCATTCAACAGACAGTAGTCTGATTCGATAGTCTGACATTCCAAGTTCCATAATAAACATGACCATTAAAACCTAACTAGGATGGATTGGGTTTTTGGTTTATTGAGGTTTTTTGTTTGTTTTTAACACCAAGGCTGTAATTTGGTTTCTTTAGAGCCTGGAACTGGTTAATATTTAAGCTATGGTACTTCCCCCCCCCTTTTGATGTTCTGTGTATATTTTCTCCTATATGGGGTTCTTAAAAATAATTTTTTATCTTTGAGGAAACTGACTACTGTGATTCAGTCATTCATTCAGTCAACAAGCATTTATTAAACACTTACTATGTTCTATGCACTGTGCTAAGCATTCGGAATACAAATACAAGCAAAAAAGACAGTCCCTGCCTTCAAAGAGCTTATATTTTAAATTCCAAATGATTGTACCAGTTCACAGCTCCATCAGAATGCATTAGTGGGCCTGACTTTCCACAAATCCTCTAACATTGACTATTCCTTTCTGTTGTCATCTTTGCCGATTTGAGCATGAGGTGAAACCTCAGGTTTCTTTTGATTAGCACTTCTCTTATTATTACTGATCTGGAACATTCTTTCATATGGTTGTTCATAATTTGCACACTGTTCATATCCATTGCTCCCTCTTCTATTGGAGGATGTCTTTCCATCATATATATTTCAGTTAGTTATATGTGTATGTATATATGTATGTGTACGTATGTATATCTTCAATATTTATAAAATCTTTATTAGAGATATTTGATATACTTTTCCTCATTGACCACTTCCCTAGATATATTGTCCTAGATGTGATAATTTTATTTGTGTAAAAGCTGTTCATTTTGTGTAATATTTTATCTTCTGTAATTACCTCTACTCTTAGTTTGGTTATGAATTCATCCCCTACCTGTGGCTGTGAAAGGTACATCACTTGCGTTGCTTATTTTTTTATGGTGAGATCTTTAATGTACAGATATCCATTTTGAATTTATTGTGGAATATGGTTTAAGTTGCCAGTCTAAGCCTAATTTCTGATAGGCTATGTTCCTTTTCCCAGAAGTTTTTTTTTATCAGATAAGGAATTCTTCCTAGGAAATTATGCTTTTAGGTTTATAGAATCCTGGGTTCATTTATTTCTGATTCTTGCCTAGTCTTTTTCACACATCTGCTTTTCTGCTTTTTAGCCAATAACCCAAATGCTTTTTTTGTATTTAATGCTTTATGATATAGCTTGAGGTCTAGAAGTGTGCTGTTCACCCTTCAATTCTTTTTTTTTTGTTGTTGTTCTTCATTATTTCTCTTTATATTCTAACTCTTTTGTTTCTCCATACATTTTTCTGCATGATCTTAATGCATGAATGAGATTCCTTTTTGGAGGGAAACTTCTAAGACCATGTTTTGTTCTGCCAAATTGAATGCCTTTTTATAATAAATAAATATTAAAGAGAGGAATCTCATATAATCTAAAGGTTTTAGTCAATTGTGTAACTATAAAACTGTGGCCAGCTATGGAAAATAATTTATGAAAGCCTGCCTATTCCTTTATCATACTTTCACAAAGGATACCCTCAGTGTGTGTAAATCATTCTTGTAAAGATTCTGTAAAAAATTTTAAAAGTAGGCAAATAGTTCCATATTTATTAATCTTTCCTTGATTACCTGTTGAACACAAGCTATGGATTCCTTTGGCATCTTCTGTTCCCTGAGGTGTGTTGTAAAATGATCCTTTAATGTTTTCAAAATTATGTTGTCTCCAACATGGATTTCCTGGGTATACTTTGTCTGATCTGGTCCGACTACTATTCTTTTTTTTTTTTTTTGGCAGTTGGGGTTAAGTGACTTGCCCAGGGTCACCTAGCTAGTAAGTGTCAAGTGTTTGGTCTGAGGTCAGATTTGAATTCAGGTCCTCCTGACTTCAGGGCCAGTGCTCTATCCACTGTGCCACCTAGCTGCCCCCAGCTACTATTCTTGCTTTTGTTGTCTTAGGTCCTATTTCAACTTCCTCCTATTGCAACACATCAGAGGCTGAGGGAGCAGAGTCCAAAGGGGGTGGTTCCACTGTCATTGATGATGAAGATCATTACAGACAAATCTGTTCTATTTTCCATTCATTTGTTTTCTGCCAATATCTTTGATAAGTGGCCATAGCATGATATGACTTTAAAGAGCCATATATCTTTATTACTGTCATTGTTGACATAATCAAGAAATGTGTTTTATAAGCAGTAAAAAAAGAATATCTCAAAAATGCATCTTCTTTTTTCCTTAGGAAAAGAAATTATTGCTGGAAAGAAAAGCATCTTTGCAAATGAAATTGGAGCAGCTCAGACTGAACTCTAAAAATGCTAAGAGGTTTGCAAATCATTTCTCTTAAATGACTTCCTTAAAACCCTACCATCTCCCATGGTAAATGGGAAGAGGGCATTATTTGCAAAGGATGAGCATTTCATAAAGAGCAGTGGGTTTGGGATGGGTGATAATGAATTCAGGTTTGGATATATTTAATTAAAGATGACTCTGGTACCTCCAGTTTGAAATGTCCAAAAGATAACTGATGATGAAGACTTGAAACTCAGGTGAGAGCCTGGATTTGGATATCTAGACCTGACTCATCTCCTTAGAGATAATAATTAAACTTAAGGGAATTGATGAAGTCACCAAGAAAGAGTATAGAGAGAGGAGAGAAGAGGGCCAAGGACATAGTATTGGGGATCACCCATATTTGGGGGGCTGATATGGATGATAAGCCAGCAAAAGAGACTGAGAAGGAGCTCTCAGCTTGGTAGGAGACCAGCGAAGATAAAGCATCCAGGAGGATATGGGTGATTGACAGTGTCAAATGCAGCAGATAGATACAAAAGGATGGAGATTTAGAAAAAAAAAACTGTTAGATTTAGCGACTAAGAGCTCATTGGTATCTTTTGAGAGAAAAGTTTTATTTGAGTGATGATACTGCAAGCACTGAATGAGAGAATGATCTCGTTTTTGTTTTTAAGATGAGGGAAACGTCGGCATGTTTGAAGGTAATAGGGAAAGACAAAGACATAGGCAGCAACTAGAGAGAGAGCGAATGACTGAGAAGGAAGTCTGGAAAAGGTGGGAGGGATATATAGTGTGAGGTGTTGTCAAGGAAGTCCAATCATTATTGCATCTTCTTCATTGTCATTTCCATTAAAAACTGATGGTGCCAGGGACCATGGTAAGAACTTTTTTGGGGATCTTCAGTAGCTATGGTGCTTAGCACAGTGCTTGGCACATAGTAGGACTGACATTTAAGGAGGTGTGGGCTTCAGCACCCACAGAAGCAATTAGTTTCTAGATTGCATCTCCAGAAGGATTGCTCCCCTGGACAATGACTTTGGGAGCCAGACTGCAATGAGAACTAGTGGTCTGGGAAGGGGGGCTGCTCTTCTTGGGGCTCTTTACATCTCTGTAGGTGGAAGTTGGTCCTCAGTTGGTAATTGATGTTAGTGAAGATGGCAACCCCCTTTCTCCACAGTGGATGTTTTTCTTGATGATAATCATGAGGCCTTAAATGGAAGCAGAGCTCATGGCTGGGGGGGATGATGGAGGAAAATGCTGCCATTCCCAGGGCTTTTGAGTCCAGGCCATTTCCTCTGGGATCTGAAGGGTGGTGGTGGTGGTGGTGGTGGTTTGACCCAGCTATCTTCTGTTTCTCTTTGAGGACACCTTGTTGCTTCAAGTAGACAGGCTTGTCTGTCCCATTGGAGGCCGTTGGTGTGGTGGCGGGCTTCTTTCTTCATGAGGCTTGATCCCTGGGTGATGGCTGCTGGGGTTAGGATGGAAGTGGATTATGTTTAAGTTTAATTTTGCCATCAGAACCAGTGTTTCAATAGCGTTTGAACAGAGCTTATACTGTTAACCATTTTTTTTTCTAAAAACAACTGAAGTGTTCACAGTATTTATAACTAAATCTAATGTCACTTTTACGAGGTTTTATGGGCTTCATTGTGGTGTTCAAATGCTTCATGTTTCCAGTAAGATGTTTGAACAGCCAGCTATTTCTACAGAATGTAGGTATCACTGATTGTTGTAACTGTATTTTTTTAAACTATATATATGAATAAAGTTGGAAACATTGCTTTTCAAAATGATAAGGAAAAAAACTCTCATTGCTGAGGTTCCATTATGCTGTTCTAAACATAGATTTAGTCAGATTCAATACGGCATTTTAAAATTTCATATGCATATCAATTTCTAGTATCTTGTAGGAAAACACCAACTCTAATCAAGGATCCTATGATCCTAGGACCATTTTTAGGGCTAGATGGCACCTATTACATCAGAAGAAATTGACTAATTAGATTTTGCTAGTTGTAAAGGGCTTTGTCAATAACTCAGCAGAAATGTCTGTTTGTTGCTCTAGGGAACATATGCAAATTTAGGGAAAGAAACTTCTTTTCTTTCTTTTTTTCTTTTTGGTGAGGCGATTGGGGTTAAGTGACTTGCCCAGGGTCACACAGCTTGTAAGTGTCAAGTATCTGAGGCTGGATTTGAACTCAAGTCTGCCTTACTCCAAGGTCAGAACTCTATCCACTGTGCCACCTAGCAGCCCCAAGAATCTTCTAAAGTCAAGGTCAGGTCCCTGTTTTGGAAGAAATATGTAAGGATTTACCTGGGGGCAGCAAAGCATGCCATAATGTATATCCCTGGGAGTATTAACCTGTGACATGTGATTTGGGGTCACTGGATTCCACCTCATGTAATCTTTCCTTTTTCCATTCCTTTAGTCATATTACCTCTCCTTCTTCTTTTTGGCCTTTTTACTATTTTTATTATACAATAATTTTCCTTCCTACATAACCTATAACTTATTCAGATGGATCTGTGGTATCATCAATTTGGGAGTTCCCTCCAAAGATGCAGGTTTTAGTCCATCCATAGGCACCCATCCTTTGTGGAACTTTTGTCCACATTCTCCCAGAAGTTCACTACAAGGTATTAGAGGACTTCCTCTAACTTAAAGACTCCCAAATGATTATCCCGAGACAATTAAGAACATACAAGAACATAAGAAATATATATCATCTCAGTCAGACCTACAGTTAATCTATTCCATTCAGTCAATATTCTGTCATATGAAGTGATATTTTTATAGATGAGTGATTGTCATCATGGTGAGCTGACAAGGTTGGTCATTCCTTAGCAATCACTAGTAAACTGTTGAGGGAAGGCTTCCTTTTTATTTCTCTACGGTAAATCCTGCCAAAATGCTTCTAGTCGGTACCGAGGATGGCAGTCAGAACCTTGCAAAATTTTTATATGCAGTTTTTCTCCCAATCACTCCCCACCTTCCAGTTTTCCAGTATTTGCTATGCGTTCGGGGGACAGAAGGGAAAACATTCCATGTATTGGCCTTTGGCAATTCTACCAGCATTAACTTTTTACATTTTACAAATCTAAACACAGAGCTTTGAATTCAGTCCAGAAGTGGTTTGAGGCAGTTTCTAAGGGCATATTAGGTCAGACTGGTGCATAAACAACTCCTATAGTTTTTTGTTTTTTGTTTTTTCATCTGGAAAATGTACAGGTCACAGCACTGTCCACAAGAAAAAGCCCTCATCTACTTTGTATTTATCTTTGGTACATAATGATGTGCCTATCTGTCTCCTCTAATGGAGTGTAAATTCCTTAGACAATTTTTACTTCTTCTTTGTATCCTAGGTACTTGGCTGGGGGTAGTGTGGTATAGTGGTTAGAGGACTGGCCAGCAAGACCTGGGTTAAAGTCTCACCTCTGACGCTTATTGGCTGTCTGACTCTGACCACCTCATTTAACCTGTCAGAGTTCTGTGTAACTCTCTAAGACTTCACCTTCAGGGAAAGTGCTGACCTGCATTGATAAGAGGGAGTTTCCTTATTTGGGAACCAACCAATAAATAATAATGTGTTTGTGTGTGTATATATATACTGTGTGTAGGGGTGTGTGTGTATGTATATATGTCTATACACATGTATATATAGATGTATGTATAATATAAACACATTTCAATGAAATAAAATTTACTTTCTCATCTTTGTTCCATTGGGGGAGGGAAGAAAAAAAAAACAAAGAAAATCGTTTCTCAAATATATAGTCAACATAGGCAAGTAAAATAATGTCTGTCTGTCTGTGTGTGTACACACATGTATGTCTCCTTCTGCATTTTGAGTTCATTGCTTCTGTTAGAAGGTGAGTAGCTTGGTTCAGCATTGGTCCTCAAGAATCATGGCTGGTCATTGCATTGATCGGAATTTTTAAGTCTTTTGAGGTTTCTGTCTTTATAATGTTGTCATTTCATACATTGTTCTGGTTCTGCTCTTTTCACCCTGTATCAGTTTGTACAAGTCTTCCTAGTTTTCTCTGAAACCATCCCTTTCATCATTTCTTATAGCACAGTAGTATTTCATTTACATTTACATACTATAATTAGTTCAGCCATTCCCTAACTGCTCGGCAACCCCTCAGTTTCTAGATCTTTGACACCATGATAAAGAACAACTGTAAATTTTTTTATGCATATGGATCCTTTCACTCTTTCTTTGATTTCTTTAGGAAATAGGCCTTGAAGGGGTATCACTGGGTTGAAGAGTGGTATGTACAGTTTTAGTGACTCTTTAGGGATGGAACCAAATTGTTTTCTAGAACGGCTGAACCAATTCACAGCTTCAGTAGAAGTGCATTAATGTGTCTTTTCACGTAGCCCCTCCAACAGTTGTCATTTTCCTTTTTTTTTTCTTCTTTACCAGTCTGACTGTGTGTGTGTGTGTGTGTGTATGTATAAAAAGTGTGAAAAAGAACCTCTGCATTACTTTAATTTTTATTTACGTAATTATTATTTCCCAAGTTTTTCTTCTACCGTCTTTGAAATTTTATTATCTTATCTGACCAAATCAGCTGATCAATAAACATTTATTAAGCACCTACTTAGTGCCAGGCTTTTCCTGTTTCAGTGTAACTCCACATTTCATTTGATCTTTTTCTCTCTTTATAACCTTCAGCTTCCTAGTTTTTCCCACTATAATTATTTTTTTAAAGTTTTCTTTATGCCTTTTTTTTTTAACATCACAGTCTTTCAGGTATTATCATTCTACTCCCTCATGCCTCCTTCCCCATCCAGTGAGCAATTTTTTTTTTTGTAGTAAATAAAAGTGACACAGTGATTGGTTTGGGCAGAATATGCAACATTCCTTATCCATAGTACCCTACCTGAGGAGCAGCATAGTGCAATGGAAAAAGCTTTGGGTATGAATCTTATCTCTGCCGCTCCCTACCTGTATGACCTTGGTCAAGTCATTTAATTTCTCTGAGCCTCAGTTTCCTCATTTATAATATGAGGGGATGATACTAGATGACCTCGAGGGCCTTTCAGTCTCAAACTTTATGATCCTATGCATTATCCAAGTAAAGGAGGAAGTTCTATTTTCTCATCTCTTCTCCAGTGCTTGCTCATCATATTTTCATAGCATTTGCTCCCTTTTAGTGTTTTTATTTGTATTACAGTAGTCGTGAATATTGTTTTCCTAGTTCTGCTTCCATCAGTTCATACAGATCTCATGTTTGTCTATGTCACAGTAATATTCCATTACATTAATATGAGAGGTAATTAGAGCTGGCCTTGGTGGCAGGAGGACCTGAGATCAAATCCTTCCTCTGGCACCCGGTGACCATATGACCCTGAGCAAGCCCTTTACTTCTCAGTTCCCCCAAGAATATCTCTAAGGCTGTAAACACTGGCAGAGCAAGTGCTGATCGGTATTGCTTGAGGGAGATCTGCACCTGGAAGCCCCTTTCCCCATGATGAAAACGACAGGTTTGGTTCAAAAACCCTTTCAAAATACATTAACATAGCACAATTTGTTCAGCCAGTCCCCAGTGGATAGGTACCTACTCTGCTCAAAATGAAGCAAATACCTGACATCATACACCTGCAGAAAGTCAGTTAGCAAGGGGATAATGTGTCAATAATTTAGGAACAACCACTACAAACAAATTATAAAAGTCATTATTGGCAAAATCATTTTCTTTTTTCCCTTTTCTTCCCCAGTTGTAAGGATCTTCAGACAGAGATTTCCACTCTCCAGAGGCAAATTTCCTATTTGCAGTTTGTGATTCATTCCCAACATCAGAACCTACGCAGTGTGATCCAGGAGGTCAGTTTAATCAAGTGTCTTTCTCCAGAGATGGAATGTTTACTGGGTGAAGAACAAATAGGAGTGGCATGCCTGGGCTATAAAAGTAATGAAAGTTTTCCCCTCACTGACATTCCCTCTGCATTGCTAAATGCATCCTGGCCCCTTTTGCTTGTGGTTGGCATGGAGCACTTTGGAAATAGTGTTTAACTGTTCTTTAAACTCTTGGCTGATATTAAAAAAGAATCAAGTCTGGAAGTCCTAGGCTACTCCTCAGATGTCACATAGATCCAAGATTTCCAGCTAGAGCAGGGACTGGTTTTCATTTCCTCTCAGGCTTTTGATGACTTAGAAGGTAGGTGCAGTGGAAAAGGCCAGCTGCTTACTAGGGTAATTCTGGTAAGCCAAAGAGAAGACATGGTGTCAGAGAGTGACTGAGTCAACCAGCCAAGAATGTGGCCCATGCAGGTCTTCAAGACTGACCAGTTCATTGATTGTGATCAATCTACTTGAAATGTTAAACCTTAAAAAAAAAAACTCCTTGATATTTACCTCTTAAAGAGAAGAGGTAGATGAGACGTCTTAATTGTTAGCTCAAGCTGCCTGCCTGTGTGGAAAATAACCATGGCATTCTGTAATTGATGGGGCAAAGTGACCAAAGGGCTGTAAAGCACAGTCTTGAAATGTTGGACCTGAAAGGGACCTTAGGGATGATCTAGGCCCCAAAATATCATTTTCCAGATGTGGAAACTGAGGCTCAGGGAGGTGAGGTGATTTGTCCAAGGGTAAACGCATGTCTCATCACGCTCAGTCCAATGTCCTTTTTCCTACACCAGGCTAAATTCAGCAAACATTTTTTTTGGTGAGGCAGTTGTGGTTAAGTGACTTGCCCAGAGTCATACAACTAGTCTGAGGCTGGATTTGAACTCAGGGCCTCCTGACTCCAGAGCCAGTACTCTATCTACTATGCCACCTACCTACCCCCAGCAAACATTTACTAAGCACCTACTGTGTGTCAGGCATTGGCTTGGCAATAATACAAAACCAAATGCTCCCTGAAGGAGCCTATATTCCAGTATCTCTGGGCAAATTATCTTCTCCTCAGGCAATGAGCACTGTTATAATAAAGTTATGGGTGACTAGAAAGCTCTTAATAGACACAGTGTACCAGGCATTGGCCTTCCAGGGCCTTACTAGGTAGTGATTTGTGGGCCAGAAAAACTTCAGTTGCAGAGAAACACTAAGATTCCAAATGATTTCTCCAGAGAGCTGGATTTAATTGGAAAAGAAATGATGTGAAAAATCAACCTCACCAAACCCCCAATTTCAAATCTCTGAAAGATAAGCCTTTGTCCAAGTCTCCAGAAGCTATTTCTGTTGTCCACTTAAAAAAAAAAGTATATATATATATATATATATGCATATGTGTGTATGTGTATATATGTGTGTGTATATATGTGTGTGTGTGTGTGTGTGTGTAAAACCTGCTATGTATTTTAATACCTAGGATCTCCTCTGTTAAGAAAATCATTTAGTTGTAAAATGTGCATGACCTCTGAATTATATAAGTATTCCTTGTGGTTTGATAAGACTTGCAAAAAGTTCTCCTTTATGTTTCCTAATTCTTAGATGGAAGGATTAAAAAATGATGTACAAGAACAAGATAAAAGGATTGAGACTCTGAAAGAAAAGGTGAATGTCCTCGAAGCTCAGGTAAGGAGGAAATATTTCACACTTAGGCACACATGTGTGTGCATACCCATGGGCCTTTTCACTGCATTAGAGATTAAACACATTTTTTATTTGGTGCCAAGGCTTTTCAGGTCGTGAAAATTATGCTTTTAATTTCTGTAGTAACTTTGATTCAAACTTCCTGGGATGTTTTATAGCCATGCATTTATAAGAACAGCAATTCTGTTAAAAACCAGAGCTGACACGGTCTGGCTAATTGGACAGGGGCCAAAGGACCCAGTTAAGACCACGTACAGCATCTCGGCTCCATCCTGGAAGGTGTTCTGTCCTTAGCATACAGCCTGCTCGCTTTTGTCTCTGCCACTGGATTGAAGAATATACTGGGGAGGAGAAGGGCAAGGTATAATTAAACTGGAAAAGTTGAGGGGGTAGGTTTTTTTAATTTTTATTTAATTTTTAATTTATGGAATAAAATAAGCATTTCCATAACATAGTATAATAAAAAAAGATGATTACACGTGAAACTGCAAATCTATTATGTACAACTTGCTATTCATTTTTTTTGGCTAGGCAATTGGAGTTAAGTGACTTGCCTAGCGTCACACAGCTAGTATCAAGTGCCTGAGGCTGGATTTGAACTCAGGTCCTCCTGACTCCAGGGCTGGTGCTCTGTCCACTGCACCACCTAGCTATTCCTTTTAAATATAGCATCATGTAAATTTCTTTTTTCCCCTTTTTTCATTCCCCCTCCTGCCCTAAAGATGGGTATCATTAGACACAAATATGTGTGTATATGTATGTATTCTATATGTATTTCTATTTATTGGTTCTTTCTCTGGATACAGTCTTCCTTCGTATGTCCTTTGTAGTTCATTTGGGTGTTTATAATGGTTTTTGTATTTGTTTTTTATTTTTCTAATTTGACCCCAGGGGTGATAGACAGCCTATGGAGTTTATTGAATAGGGGGGTAACAATGGTCCCCGTTTGACAGCTGAGTAGAGGATAGACTGGAGTGAAGACATATGGCAAGGAGCTAACCAGCAGCCTGTTGCAATAGTTCAGGTATGAAGTGATGAGAGCCTGCCTAGACCAGGGGTTTGGCAGTGCCAGGGAGAGAAAGAGGCCTATTCAAGAGATGTTACAAGGGCAGAACTGATAGGCTTTAGCAACAAATTGGATATGGGGGTGGGAGTAGGAGTGAGAGGGTGAGGAGTCAAGGAAGATACCCAAGTTGTGAATCTGGGTGACTGGGAGATTGGCAGTACCCTCAAAGGTAGTGGAGAAATTTGAAAGTTGAAATGGTTTGGGGGGAAAGAATGAGTTCAGTTTTGGACATATTGAGTTTAAGATGTGTACAGGAAATCCTGTTTGATACATCCAATGGTAGTTGGAGATATGAGACTGAAGAAGTAAATTTGAATCATCAGCATAGAGATGATAATTGAATCTATGGTAGCTGATGAGATTGCCAAGTGAAATAATATAGAGAGCAGATAGGTAGATAGATAGATAGATAGATAGATAGATAGATAGATAGATAGATAGATAGATTATAGTACAGTACAGTACAGTTTAGTATAGTGTAGAAGGAGCCCAAGTCAGAGCCCAGTGGGACACCCAAGGTTAGTGAGCAAGACTTGGATGAGTTTCCAGCAATTTCCAGACTAAGATGGAACATTCAGATAGGCAAGAGGAAATCCAGGAGAGCAGTGTCTTGAAAACCTACAGGGAAAAAATATTTAGAAGAGAGTGATTGACAGTATCAAAAGCTACAGGGAGGTTGAGAAGGATTATGATTGAGAAAAAGCCGTTACATCTGGCAGTTAAGAAACTGGAAATATTTTGGAGGGAGTAGTTTCAGTTGAATGATGAGGTATGGTTGGAAGCCAGACTGTAGAGAATTAAGAAGAGAGGGAGAGGAAATAAGTGGAGACAGCTAGTGTAAATAGCCTTCTCAAGTTTAGCCACATAAGGGAAGAGAGATACAGGATAAAAGCTAGTGAGGATGGATGGATCCCATGAGGGCTTTTTGAGGATGAGGGAGAAACAGGTGTGTTTATAAGCAGCAGGGAAGCAGCCAAGCAGACAAGGGAGAGATTAAAGATTAGTGGGAAAGTAGGGATGGGCAGTCTGCTGAAGAAGATGGGATGGGATAGGATCACCTGTATATGCCACAGGAAGGAGAAGGACCACCACATTATGTGAGATGGGTGAAGAAGATAGTGGCAAAAGGCATCTGGGTGATGTGAGATGAGGAGGGGAGAAAAGAGGCTTCTTGAGAAATGCAAGTTTTTTTCAGTAAAGTACAAGACATGATTCTTAGCTGAGAGGGTAGAGTGAGGTAGAGCCATGGGAAGTTTGAGGAGGGAACAGCAAGGTTTGGAAGAACTGGTAGAGGAGGCTTTAACTTAGTTCATCCAGCTGCTGTTGCTTTCTCTTTTCTGATTGACTTAACTCTATATGTTTCTTGTATGTAGCTCATTTTTCACGTGTTGTCTCTCCTAATCAAATGTATCCTTCTTGAGGACTGGAGCTGGGGTTTGGATTTTTATTTGTTTTGGGCTTTTTTTTTTTAACCCCGTGGTTAGCACAGTGTCTAACACATAAGTTCTTATTGACTGATTGTTGACCAATTAGCTGATAGATTTGGGGCCATGCAGCATTAGTTATTTTTAAGTGTTTCATTAAGTGAATGTACAGAAATAGACACAATGAGATAGGAACTCCAGTCCTGTGAGAGCAGAATTTTTCACTATTCTATTGGAATGGAGTATCCATTAAGTAATGTACTTTATATCAGTGAATAGGAAGGACTGGTTCTTTTGAAGACTAAAAAAAAAAAACCCATCTCCAGGGAAATATTTCATTTACTTTAACTTACAGGACTGACTCAAAGTTATTTTGTAGCGAAATGACGATGTATAAGATAGGGCACCCCATCCTCAAGTTGTTCCACATCCATGTTTTCTGGGATTTTTTCTTCCATATTGAAGATTGAATATTTTATAAAACAAACAGATGGATGTTCAAATCCTCCATATTCGATGATTAAAGTGGGGAAACTTCCTTTTTGATAGTGAGAAAGCAATAATCACATGTTATCCAGTCTAGGCTTTAAGATGGGCAGACTTGTACCAATGTGCCAGGTTTCACAGGAACTTGAGGGCCACTCTATAGCCTGGAATCACATTAAGCAGTGCAGTGGTCTCAAGAGGGTCAGAATATTGGGTATCATGGCTGAAGAGGCTCTTCAAATGGAGGTAAAGATTTTGAGACATATAGAAAGTACACTCTCTTTCTTGACTAAAAAGATTATGAAACTAGGAAAAAAAAAGGTCTCCCAGATAGAGACAGGCAAATGCCTTCTTGTACTATGGATGATTCTAAAGGCATTTACGTTTTATTAGGTGGTTATCACAGTTACTGTGTATTACCTTTTTCTTCCATTTCTGCTTCCAAGTATTCAAACATTCTGGGAGAAAATATCTTTCAATTTTGTGAGGCTCTTTCTCTTCCTTATAAATCATGCCCTCATTTTTTTCCCATGTTGAGAATGAAGTTTACTGATTCAACACGGTACAGATATGTCTTGTACATCCTCTTGCTAACTCAGTTTTTAAAAATCTCTTTTAAATGTCACCAGAACTTGATTTCAGTCTGACTCTTGTTGGGATTCTTAATTCCTTTCTTCTCAATTTTTAAGATTTTTTTTTCATCTTCATTTGAAGCTCCTGGTAAATATACAAGAGTTTGAGCACCTCTCACTGATAACCTGTTCATCTTTAAGTCTATTGTAAATATTCTCTTCCATCTCTCCCCTTATTTCCATTTGCAAATTGTTCTGTGTAACTGTATAGCCACCATCCTCTTTCAGATGTGAGTTGCTTGCCATGTTTCAGTAATAAGGGCAAATATAAAAATGTTTTAGTGAAGAAAGTGACTGTAGGCTGGGCTAAAGCAGAGCCCTGACTGGCAAGCGTTTTGCCATTGGCTCAGATAATCTGTTTGACAAAAAGCAATTAATGCAGAACTTATATAAGTGCCTCATTTAGTAGAAACATCATAAAAGCCTGGGTAAGGAAAACATTATCACATGGACAGAGATGGTAAAGCATATGGGGAGACTAAAGAACAGCAAATGAAAGCCTGTCATCTTGGCAAGAAGGACACTTTCCTACCCCATGACATCCATGAGTTATAGAGAGAACTGGGAGTGATAATTCAGGAAGTGAATTTTAGTCACTTCTAATCACATACCATCTCAGAACATTCCCCTAGGATAGGAATGGGCACTACGAAGAGAGAGATGGCCTCATACCCAGAAAGACCTGGCCTCAAGTCTGGCCTCTCACACGTACCAGCTGTGTGACCCTGGGTAAATCCCTTAACCTTTAAAGCTCTCTAAGTCTCTAAGTTGCAGAGTGGCCAACCAGTTTTGGTGGAGGGAGTTTCCTTACCTAGAAGTTCCTGTACCAATGAAATGACAGGTTCAGTCCACATTCCTGTAGCATTTTTCTCCACTGACAACTAACTATGGGCTTGAGTATTAATGTTCAGTAGAGGAAACCTGGAAGACAATGGCTGTATATATCTGTATCTAGACAATACATACATATATGTGTACATACACCTATGTAAAGATCCACATTATATATGCTTATGCATACATGCATATATAGCTGTATATACACGCATGCACTTTACAATGCATTCATACATGCAACCACATAGTCATGTGTATTGTATGCATGTGTACACATGTGTACATGTACATGTTTTACACACATGGTTACAATGCAACACACCTATATACACATGTATGTGAGATGCACATGCATATGGATATATATACATGTATATATGCCTGTATATGTACACATGCATGCATGTACACCTACACGTGTGTTTGTATGTATGTATGCATTATAAACAGAACATGCACAAAATAAATAGGGAGGCCCTAGCAGCTGGAAAGGTTCAGGAAAAGCTTCATATAGAAGGCAGAGCTTGAGCTAGATTTTGGAAGGAATTAGAAATTCCAAGAAGGGGAGGTCAGAAGGGAGAGCACTCCAGGCATGGGGTACAGCCAGTCATGTTTGGGGAGTATGATTAGACCCTCCGGCGTGTGAAGCAAAGATCTTACTGCCCCTGCTCATTTACCTTCCCTGCTCCCTTCTCCTTTCTGGTCAGTCAAAATCAGCTGATCTTCAAAGTCCTTCCTCCATGAGGCTCTCCATGACCACTTGCTGTTGGTCTGTCACCTCTGAAATCATGGAAATCCCCTCTTCCTCCCCACCTCCTTTCTCTTTTTTTTGGCAGTTAACTGTATTGCCGCTTTGTAGCAACATTGTTCTTATTTTGTTTTAACTGGTAGCTGGTGATACAACGGATAGGGCTCTGGATTGGGAGTCAGGAAGACCCGAGGTTGAATCCTGCCTCAGTCACTTATTAGCTGGGTGATCCTGGGCAAGTCAGGTAACCTCTCAGCCCCAGTTTCCCCATTTGTAAAATGGTAATAATAATAATAATAATAATAATGATGATGATGATGATGATAGCACATACCTCCTAGGGATGTTTTGAGGATCAAATGAAATATTATATATGTGTGGGTACATACATATACATACACACATATACATATATGTCTATGTGTATATATGTATATCTATATCTTTATATATCTATATCATCTATATCTGTATCTGTCGATCTATCTGTGTGTGTGTGTGTGTGTGTGTGTGTGTGTGCGCGCGCTTTGTAAACTTTAAAGCCCGGCACTTTTCCTGTAAGATTCCCTCCCATTTACATTTGTACATGATTGTTTGCATGTCATCTCCCTCACTGTTATATACATGGTTGTTTGCATTTCATTCTCCCTCTCCCCCCCACCCCTAATTAAAATGTGAGGAAAGCAGGAACCTTGTTTTGGCCTTTCTTTGCATCCACAGTGCATAGTGCCTGGTGGATAGTAAGTGTTTAATGATTGTTTGTTGACTAACACAGCTCCTTACATTAATAAAGCTCACTTAAAAAAATACAGAACACTTAACAGATTTGTGTGTCATTTTTATACAAGGGCTATGGCAATCTCTTTTGCTGCCAAAGCGCACACAGTTAAGGCCTCTTTTTATGTTGCTCACAAAACCATATGTAAGGGCACTCATGTTTGCTGGCTGAATGATGATTGATTGATTGATCTCCTGGATCAGTTGTTTCTCCTCTCCCAGTTCACATTTGCTTTTCCTTTCACCTGTGGTCCTGTTTTTTTCATCATTTATCTCTGATTACTTTCTGGAATAGAGCAGCTTACTTCATCTTTTCTGGCCTCAGTTTCCTCATCTATGAAATGGATGGTTTGTACCAGATAATATCAAAGGTCATTTCATAAAATTCATAAAATTCTTTTGTTCTACATACAAATATCCCAACTCAGAATTCTATTCTTTTAGCGTCTAATCTCACCAACAAGTGAAAATAAAAATAGTTGAAAGTATAAATCACACCCATGGGTTTACGAGATGTGTAAGGTTGTCATTCAGGAAAGAAACGGGTCAGCCAGTCAGTAGTTATTGAATGTCCATGGGATCATAGATTTAGACTGGAAGGGGGCTCAGAGATCATCTGGTCCAACCCCTTGCATTTTATAGGTTAGGGAACTGAGACCAGTGGAGGATAGCTGACTTGCGCCAAGTGACGCAGATCATAAGCAGCAGAAGTAGGATTTGAAGCCAATTCTCTCCACTAAAGACAACCATAATAATCATTGCATTATATATCACTTCATTCACAAGCATTTTTATTCTGTTTTCATACCTATTTTATAAATGAGGAGACTGAGGTTCTACTAGGTATATACCAGCATAGAACAAATATAGTTCCTGAACGTATAGAGCAAAGAGTATAGAAAAGAGGCATATTTTAATAAAAAAACTTTCAAACTCTGTACAAAAGATATTTCTTTGGGGGGGGGTGTTTCCAATGTTTTATTTTTTCTGATTATATGTAAATTTTTTAAACATTTGTGTTTTAAAAAAATTGAGTTCCAAATTTTCTTCCTCCCTCCCTGAGATGGCAAGCAATTTGATGTAGGTTATACATGTGCAGTCATGCAAATCATATTTCTATAATAGTCATGTTGAGAAAGAAAACACATACAAAAAAGAAACCCAAGAAAAATAAAGTAAAAAAAAAGTATGCTTTGATCTGCATTCACACTCCATCAATTCTTTCTCTGGAGATAGATAACATTTTTCATCATGAGTCCTTTGGAATTGTCTAAGACCATTGTATCGCTGTGAATAGCTAAGTCATTCACAGTTAATCATCACACAATAGTGCTGTTATTGTGTACAATGTTCTGGTTCTGCTCACTTCACTTTGTTCACTTTGTTCATTCAGTTCTTTCAAGTTTTTCTGAAATCTACCTGTTCACTATTTCATATAGCACAATAGTATTCTATCACAATCATATACTACAATTGTTCAGCCATTCCCCAATTGATGGGCATCCTCTCAGTTTCCAATTCTTTTCTAATACAAAAAAAGAGCTGCTATAAATATTTTTGTACATGTAGGTCCTTTTCCTTTTCCTTTGATATCTTTGGGGTATAGATTTAGTAATGGTATTTCTAGTTCAAAGGGTATGCACAATTTTTGTAGCCTTTTGGCATAGTTCCAAATTGCTCTCCAGAGTGGTTGGATCAGTTCACAACTCCACTAACAGTGCATTAGAGTCCCAATTTTCCTACATCCTCTCTAGCATTTATAATTTTCCTTTTCTATCATATTAGCTAATCTACTAAGTGTGTGGTGATGCCTTAGAGTTGTTTTAATTTGTTTTTCTCTAATCAACAGTGATTTAGAGCATTTTTATATGACTATAGATAGCTTTGATATGTTCTGAAAACAGCCTGTTTCTATCCTTTGACGACTTATGAATTCTTCGTGTCTAAATCATGCACCCATTTTAACCTTATCTTGGTATATAATGGGAGATATTGGTGTATGCCTAGTTTCTGCCAAACTGCTTTCTAGTTACTCCGCAGTTTTTGTCAAATAGTGAGTTCTTGTCCAAAAAGCTGGGATCTTAGCATTTATCAAACAATAGATTGCTATGGTCATTTACTATTGTATATTGTGTACTTAATTTATTCTACTGGTCCACCACTCTATTTCTAAGCCAGTACGAAATTGTTTTGATGACTCCCACTTTGTAATACAGTTTGAGATCTGATATGGCTAAGCTACCTTCCTTCGTGTTTTTTTTTTCCCTTGATTCCTTTGATATTCTTGACCTTTGTTCCACCAGATGAACTTTGTTATTATTTTTTTCCTAGATGTATAAGATATATTTTGGCAGTTTGGTTGGTATAGCACTGAATATAAAAATTAATTTAGATAGAATTGTAATTTTTAATATGTTGGCTTGCCTTACCCATGAACACTTAATATTTTTCCGGTTGTTTAGATCTGACTATATTTGTGTGAAAAGTATTTTGTAAATGTGCTCACATAGTTCCTGGGTTTGTCTTGGCAGGTAGACTCCCAAGTATTTTATATTTTCTATAGTTATTTTAAATGGAATTTTTTTTCTATCTCTTGCTGATATACTTTGTTGGCAATATATAGAAATGCTTATGATTTATGTGGGTTTAATTTATATCCTGCAACTTTGCTAACATGGTTAATTATTTCAACTAATTTTTTAGTTGATTCTCTGAGATTCTTCAAGTGACAGATATTTTTTAAGATTGATTCTTTTCAACAATTGAATTTTAGACCCTGAATCAGCATATTGCTTGAGCCTGTAGTGCTTTAGGCATTTCCCAGGTGCTTATTCTTTTCAGGATATCATTGAAGACATTATGCCATTAATGTACAGTGATCACTGATCCGAACAATGAATGACTAGATCAGCTGACTAGCCTCTAAGGGGGGATATAGGCTTTGGGTATAAAAAAAAAAACCCAGTCCATATATGTAAAAGTATCATTCCATGCCAGGGTTTCTATACAATCTTGATAGAATTTTCTTTTCAATTTTAGAATAAAGACCTAAAAAGCAAGATTGAACTTTGGTCAGACAACTCCAAGTTGAAGGTATCTAAGGGAGTTTCCACAAGGTAAGGTGTTTCCTTCTCCTCTTTCCCCCCTGCCACATCTCATGTAGGATGTAATTATATATATGACTTTGGATATATGAGAAATTATTACTAGTTGTATTGATAACATATAGACAACATTGAATCTTTTTTAAGTTATTTCAATTATTTAGTATGAACTAGAGACAGCATGATATTCTGGATGGATAAGTGGCCTTGGAACCAGGAAGAACTGGGTTTAGTCCTGACACACACTGGCTGTGTATTCCTCAGCAAGTTATTCAACTTCACATTGTTCTAGGGTACTTCTTTATACAGGAGTTCTTAACGTGAGGTCCACAAACTTTTAAAAATATATGTTTTGATAAATATTTCAGTGTAATGAATTTTCTTTGTAATCCTGTATATTTTATTTCATGCATTTAAAAATTATTCTGAGCAGGGTTCCGTAGGGTTCGCCGGATTGCCAGAAGGTCCAAAAAAAGACTCCGAGCCCCATTCTCTGAGACACTCTAGGTTTTAGGGAAATGGCTGACATCTGTTGGTAGAGAATGTTCCTCATCAGGAGCTGCCGATGCCAGTGAAATCATAAGTCCAGTCTCTGTTCCCATTCTAAGTATGAGCAGCATGAAGAACTGTCTGTAATTAGTCTAGCTAAGTTAAGAGCAGCTTCTTCCTGAGCTGACCACATCATAGATTAAAAAAATCGTGGATTTTTTTGAGCTGTTTCCAAAAATTCATGGTATAGACAGCTTTCTGATCGTTATTGATGAGGAAGGCACCTGCACTATCTCAAATGAGATAATATTTGTAACAACTGCATAGCACATGCCTGGCACATAGTAGGTACTATAAAAGGCCTATTCCCTTCCGGCTTTCCTTCTTCCTTCACCAACATTGATAAAATCATGGGACCTTGACATGTGAAAGGAATCATAAATTTATTTCTACTCTAGCATTATGAAAAGAAGCAAGTAGAAACGGGCTGTATATTTATGAACAGAAACATTTAGAAATGAACCCAAATTTGTTTTCTTTGTAAGGAGCCTATCAAGCTAATAACATGGTGCATACTGACCCTGTGGTTAGCTTTAACCAGCTGTGATCAGAGAATTCCTAGCTCCTCTTTTGACAGCTGCACTGAATAAATATTTTTTAATCATTTACATTTGTCATCATTCTCAAATTTAGCTGAACTGAATCTTACTTACTTGGTTAGAACCTAGTCAAGATTGTTATTTAAATTTGGCCTCCCAAAACTTTACAATGCTTGATAAGCATTCTGTAATTTTTTTTTTTAATGAGCAAAAGTGGAATATTTTCCCTAGGAGATGCATATCCTTTATTGACATAGTGCTTTCAAATGTGCTATCCTGCCACCCAAACTGTCTCTGCTTTCCTATTGCTCTCTTTCTATCATTAATATCATTTTATAGTCACCTAGGATTAAAATTTTAGTCGCCTTTGAGTTTTTCCTCTTTCCCATACTTATCAAATCACCAAATCCTATCTGTTGTTTCATATTTTCTCTTGAATCTATCCTTTCCTTTACATTCCATGGTGACTTCCCCAAACCAGGTCCTTATTACCTCATGCATACATTAATGCAAGGATCCTAAATGCTTTACTTGCTCCTAGTATCCCCCCACCTTGCGCCAAACACATTTTAACACATCCTACACAATGCTGACATATTAGTGTTTGTAAAGTAGCACCTTCATCCTATTACTCCTTTGCTTGAAATTGTGACTGGGGATGAAATTCAACTTCATTAGCCTGACATTAGAGGCTATCCATAATTAGGTTCCAAGTTACTTTTCCAGGGTTATCTTTAATCTTTCTACATATTGGCCCCAACACACAGAAATTCTTTTCTAACTGGACTGAGCCTCTCAGTATCTCTAGAGCATGACTTACATTTCCTGTGCACATCATGGTAGACGATATTCTCTTATACTTTCTCCCATCCCTCCAGCCTTTCTGCCTATTTGAAGTCCACTCATCCTTCAAGGCTTTGCTCAAGTCTAGCCCATAGTGATCATGTAGCCTTTGTCTTATCTGCCCAACTAGATTGTAGGAGAAGGCAGAAATATTTTTTTTTCCTGCTTCCTTTAATCCTTCATAACATCTGGCACAGTGCTAAGCACATAATAGATTCTCACAATTTTGTGATGAATGGATGAAAGGGTGAATGCTGATGTCCAGAATTATACTTTGATGGAAATGATAAATAAGACTAAATGACCTGGATGTTTAAATATTTTGCAAATGGCAGAACACTTCCAGGCCTAAATCCTGTTTCTTTGATATTCCACAGAATTGCTTCCATTAAAAAAAATAAAGTCCATAATTACACATATCATTAAAGATGCAATTAAAAAATTTCCCATTCTAGCAGCTTTTAATTTTCTCACGCTAATCCCCTTAGGGCAGATTCTGATTTTCTGAACCACCATGGGTACAGTACATAGAGTAAAGAATCAAGCCCACTGTGATTAGTGTCAGTCTGGGAATCCAGACAGATTCATCTTATACTCTGAGCCACGTCATAAAGTCATGGGGGCCCTAGGTGACAAATTGTTATCTTTTAGCCACTTCCCCTATAATGTCTACAAGAGCAAAAAAGTCCCACCCCAGAGGTGTCCAGGAAAGGGATAAAATGAACATATTTCAGAAACTGTGCAGACTCCTGACCATCTCAGTGTAGATACTGGCTGTAGGTCTGTTTATATGGCTCTTTGCATTTTGTGAAGCAGTCTCCTTACAAAGACACAATGAGACAGATAGTATAACTGAGATGCAGAAAAAGAAGTGACCTTCCCCAGCATTGTACAGATAGTGAGTGTTGAAGCCACAACTCAAACCCAGGTATTCTGATTTCAAACCTAGTGTTCTTTCTACTACTATAGAGAGGGGCTCTTAACAACTGGGAGGTAGATTGGTTCTCAGTTGGATAGGGGAAACAGAAAGTGATGCTCAGACCTGGGGGGAATGTCTATTATCTCCATGCCAAGACAGGGACAAAGACACTCTTTTGTGGCCAGTTCCCTGATGGGAAAAATGACAGATGTTCTTTGTGTTGTGCTTACCCATTTCTCTGTGTGTGTGTGTGTGTGTGTGTGTGTGTATGTGTTTGTGTGTTTAAATGTTTGTTCATCTTTTGATCTGGAGGCATTTGCTTGAAGTGCCACAGAAAGAATTTTGGATGTAGGGTCAGAAGACATGGGTTTCAAATCCTGACTCTGTCACTTTCTATCTCTGTGACCTTGGGCAAACCTCTTAACGTCTTTGGGCCTCAGTTTCCTCATTTATAAAAAGAGGGGATGACCTCTAAGTTCCAAGTCTGTGATCCTTTAAGTCATGATGCTCGAATGGCCTGTGGTTGCGGTGGGTCATAATGGAAGATGCAAGAAAAAGATAATTTTTCCCTCTACTTTCAGCTTCAAATGGGAGAAATGAGCTGAATTTTTTTCATTAGTATAGTGTTAAGAGCACTAAATCTAGAATCAATCAATCAATCAGTAAACATTTATTAAGGGCCTACAATTTACCAGGCCCTGTGCTAAGCACTGGGGATACAAAAAGAGGCAAAAGACAGTTCCTTCCCTCAAGGAGCTTAAAGTCTAATGTGGGAGACAACATGTCAATAAATACATGCAAACAAGTTATATACAGGATAAATAGTTTTATATGTGTGTGTGCATGTGTGTGTGTGTGTGTGTGTGTGTGTGTGTGTGTGTGTGTGTGTAATTAATAGAAGGAAGGCACTGGAATTAAGAGGAGTTTGAGAAGGCTTGCAGTAAAAGATGAGATGGAAGCCAGAGATAAGGAGGGAGGGCATGCCAAGCCTGAGTAACAGCCAGAGAAAGTGCCCGGAGCTGAAAGATGGAGTGTCTTGTTTGTGAGGTAGCCAGGAGGTCAGTGAACTGGACTGAAGAGTATGTGTTAGGGAGTAAGGTATAAGAAGATTGGAAAGGTAGGAAATGACTGGGCTATGAAGGGCTTCGAATGCCAAGCAGAGCATTTTATATTTGCTTCGGGAAGCCATAGGGAGCCATTGAACTTTATTCAAAAGAATAAGGGTGGTTGAGAGGGGCATAGAGTAGCTCATGGAAAATTAGCAGGTTGAGGAACTAAGTGGTTAGGGTGTTTGAGGGAGAATCAGATAAAATCCTCACTAGTTGCAGAACTTTGGGCATAACACTTAATAATAGAAAATTTTATGAGTTGTTTTACATAATTTATCACACACAATTTATTATATAATTTATCACACTTGATCCTCACAATAGTCTTATGAAGAAACCCATGATCACACAGCTTTTAAATGTCAGAAGCAGGATTTTTTTTGGCGGGGAGGGGCAGGAGGCAATGAGGGAGTGACTCGCCCAGGGTTACACAGCTAGTAAGTATCTGAGGCTGGATTTGAACTCAGGTCCTCCAGACTCCAGGGCCAGTGCTCTATCCACTGTGCCACCTAACTACCCCCAGAAGCAGGATTTTAAATCAGGTTTCAGGGCCTGCACTTTGTGATTTTACCTCTTACCCAGTCCAAGTCTCAGTTTCCTTATAAAGGATTAGACTAAATAATCTCTAAGGTCCCTATGAGGCATAACTCTAATAATCCTAATTATGTTTTAAAACTTTAAAAAAATTATTATAGTTGAAAAATCACAGCATTAATGTTTTAGAGCATGGTTTCTTATTTTTGAAAAAATGAAAGGTGGCCAGATGGGCAATTAAATGACAGGGTGGGCCAGTGTGCTATGAGCTGGCCAGGGTGTCCTGCAGACTTGGGCAGAAATGGTCAGTGAACTGCAGGACCTCTGAAGAAAGGCAGAATAAGCCATGTAAATTAATTGCAACAGTGTGATGGGGATTGTGACCTTAAAGTTTTATCTTGGACTTCTAACTGGCTCCATTAATATTATGTGATTATTTTTTTTCTACAGTGAATTCATGGTGGAAGACACCTCTCCCTATCTGATGCTAATTAGACTACGGAAATAAACCTTCAACATGTATTGGATTATGGGAGCTCTAGACCCTGAAAGACTCCTTATTACGATGACCTCTGTTTCTGAAAGAGTTCTACTATTTAGTATATTTAAAAATATAGTCTAAATGAGAATGTTAATTTGCTGATGTCTCTGATCTTCCAAAGCTTACCCAAGGGTCGCTTCTGTAAAGAAGTTTTCCCCTGGTTGGTGGGAAGAGAACGTTCAGAGCAGTCAGACAAGCATTTGGGGAAGAGCGCCGTTTCCCCAGTGCTGGGATTTTGCCATCCTGAACTAATGGGGAAATTTGCTTCTTCCCCATGGAAAACACTTGATTCTCTTTTCAAACTTGTTTGGTGTACTGGTTGTAAAATAGAACCTTGCATATTATAATTGCAAATTCCTGCAGTGCGTTTTCATTTGATGTGGGGGATCATCCCCTTTGGATGGTGAAAGGAAATTTGGTTGGCCAGAGGCCACCAAGAAATGACCCCTTGGGAATAGTTTATTTGAGATAAGTAACAGGAAGACTTGGGGGCCACTGAAGTACCATTTAATAAATTTCTGTGCTACTGTACTCTGCTGCATTACTGAGAATCAGGATTATGACTTGAATGCCTGACTGTGATCTAAGACTGTCAACTTCATTTGTAAATAAGTGTTCTTGTTAGGGATGACATCAAGTGGAAAAGGAGATACCACGTATCTGACAGATTTTTAAAAATTATTTAAGAATTTGAATATGTTTAATAAGAAATGGGGTTTTTTTTCCATTAAAGAAGTCATTATTAAAGGAAGTAGTGTGAGACAGTGAGTTAGAAGCCAGAAGATCTGGATCCAAACCCCAGCTCAGTCACTGTGTTGGATCTTGAGCAGATCACATCAATCCAGGCCTCAGTTTCTATATCTGTAGGGTGAAAGCTAATCTCTGAGAGTCTTCCAGCTATAGTTGCTATATGCTTATGGATAGAGTCACTGAGGTACTACCTCATTTTCTTGGTATATTAAATGAAGTTGGGATGGGTGGATTGAGTCGTCTCTGAAGGCCCTTCCAAGGACATATCTCAACATACCATAAAATGCAAAATATCTAAAGAATGGAGCAATTCTGTTAAAATTATTTTTTTTTAAACCAGTCCTTTCACATAAAAGTTGCCATCAGAATTTGCTATAATTTTTAACCTAGATTGTTTTCCCCCCCAAGAGTTATTATTGCATATCCATTGTTTGATGTCACTACCCAGAAAGACATTGATCTTCGTTCCATCAGAGCCACAGTGCCTTGGCACATGCTCTAAGGCATCTTATAACTATGGAAAACACCCTTTTCTTTTCTTTTCTTTTTACTCTCTTCTCTTCTCTTCTCTTCTCTTCTCTTCTCTTCTCTTCTCTTCTCTTCTCTTCTCTTCTCTTCTCTTCTCTTCTCTTCTCTTCTCTTCTCTTCTCTTCTCTTCTCTTCTCTTCTCTTCTCTTCTCTTCTCTTCTCTTCTCTTCTCTTCTCTTCTCTTCTCTTCTCTTCTCTTCTCTTCTCTTTTTTCTTACAAGCTGATGACAACCCAGGTCATCATGTGAATTACAAAGTAGTAAACCTGCAGAAACTTTGCAAGTCTCTGAAGCTAGAGAAACTCCAACTTAGAATACAGAAGACCCTACTCTTCAGCTGGTGTTGAACAGGACTTTTGCAAGGATTCAAGGCTTTTAGAATTCTTTTTTAGGCATATTTGGATGGAAACTAAGACATTTCATATTCATCCCAGCTTTTGCCTTATAGATAAGGAAAGCTTACTTGTCCACGAGTAGAATACTTATTGCCTTTAATTACTGGTTCTCTTGTCGTGCATAATTTTACATTTGAGATATATTCAGTTAAGAAGTCATTGGTTTGACTTAAGCAATGGGTTCCACTTGAGCGCTCTCTTCTAAGGTTTCATATTAGAAGATACTACAGTTTAAACTCATGGGCATCTTGGTTTCCCTTACTGCACTCATTTTATTTTAATATGTAAGAATGCTGGGCCAAGCTTGGTGATTTGGAATTGACAGATACTCTAACACAACCCATGAACTAGAAAAGGCATTTTATTAGATGGTACATCTGTGCTCCTGAGGAAATAAACAGTAATTTTTTTTTTCAGGATTAGGCTAATATAAACAGGACTGATCCAGAGATTCATTTTAAATTTTATAGTAGCAAAAGAAGGGCCATAAATCGGACACATGCTTCTTCTCCTTCATCATATTTTATGAGATTGACTTTTTTTAAAAAGGAAATTATTTTAAATGTTTAAAAATTGTAATGTCTACAGAAAACAGATTTTTTTAATTTAAAAGATGTAATGCCACATTTTTCACAGGTCTTACAGAACCTGTTTTATACCCTGAGGGTAGCATATAGAATATTTCATTGGCATAGAGGAATATACTTCCTCCCTACCCCCAGAAATAAAGAAAAGAATTATAATCAGCATTTTGTAAAGTCAGATTTGAGTTGGGACTAGGAAGGTTTATATAGTTTTTTAAATGTCTATTGCATTGATTATGTATATTTTAGTATTGGGAAAGGCCATTCTGACTGACATTCTATATTGTCAATTAAAAAAAAATGTTTTGGTCTGGACATGTGCTTTTTGTTTGTTTGTTTGTTTTTGGTTAGGCAGTTGGGGTTAATTGACTTGCCCAGGGTCACACAGCAAGTAAGTATCAAATGTTTGGTCTGAGGCTACATTTGAACTCAGGTCCTCCTGGTTTCAGGGCCAGTCCTCTATTCACTGTGCCACCTACCTGCCCCTAGGACATGTGCTTTTGTTGGTATAATAAATTTCCAGTAAGGAAATTGCCTCTTCCAATGCAACCTATACTCTGCAATTTAAAGTCTTGGAGAGGTTGCCAGTGGCACTGAGACGGTGAATGATTGGGTAAGATCAGTCAGCCAATAAATTCAGAGGTGGCATTTAACTTCTGTCTTCCTGACTGAAGCCAGCTCTGTATCTACAGCAATGCTTAAAGTATGAGAACTGTAAGCAGTATTTGAACTTAAAAATTGGCATCATGTTATACTGATTTATAGATTTTGTTTTTCCTTTACTCATGTCCAGCTCTTTGTGACTGCCTTTGGGGTTTTCTTGGCAAAGATACTGGAGTGGTTTGCCATTTTCTTCTCCAGCTCATTTCACAGATGAGGAAACTGAGGTAAACAGGGTTAAGAGACCTGCCTCGGGTCCCACAACTAGTAAGTACCTAAGGCTAGATTTAAATTCAGGACAGTAAGTCTTTCTGACTCCAGGACTCAAACTCTGTGCGTTATGTCGCCACCTAGCAGCCCTCAATTTATAGTCATTTATAATAGGCAATGTGACATTCTATAAGAAAAAAAAATATGTGTGTGTGCGTGTGGTTACGTGGGCACACAGTGTTGTTGTTGTTGTTGTTGTTGTTGTTGTTGTTGTTTGTCCATCCTGAAGAGCACCAAGGATGTCAAGAGCATGATGTCTTGACTTGCACAATACACAATGACAGCATGCATGCATACACTCTTATGTACTTTGTTTACTTTGGCTCTTGATATAATTTTTCTCCTGCATTTTTATGTTGCAATGAGATTTTTATACATGAGAGTAATGCAGATTTAAAAAAAATTAATTTAATTAAAAAAATTTTCATTTAAAAGTTGATTCCAAGATTAAGGAATGGCATTCACTGAGCAAAACTGTTCACATTTCTCTAAATATTTTCTCCTTAGCAGTCCTCTGGATCAAATAAACGTAGAGCCACCTTTTCAGTTTAGAGTTTGAGTATGAATACCAGTGCTTCACCAGTCCATTATATTCCTTCACTTTGAAATTCATCTCTCTCCATCTTCAAGCTTCCAAATTCAGAATTAGGCAGCCATGTGGAAGCATGTAGTGTTATTGGGAATTTACTCAGGATTAGAAAAAGCCCCAGCTGGCTCTGTGTGCTAAGGGCCATTTATGATGTCCATTTTCTAAATATGGACAAGAAAAAGATACCAAGTGTCTATCCAAATCCAAAATGACTTTTTCCTTTTTTTAAATCATAATATGTGGGACAAAGATGTTTGAAATAACAATAAATCATGAGAAAGTACTAAATAAAGGAAAATCAGATTATAGTGGAACAGAGTCTGAATTTACTAGGGTAGGCCAGAAATCACACACTCACACACACACACACACAAAGAAATAAATATTCCTCTTTCCTCCCCAAATTCTAAAAAAAAAAAAAAAGAAGCTTGACTCAGTGGTTTAATAGAGCACTGGCCTTAGACTAAGGCAGACCTGAGTTTGAATCCTGCCTAAGGCACTTTGCCAGGTATGCACCCTGGGATGAGGAATTTAACTTTATTCCACCTCAATTTCTACCTTTGAAGATGGGGATAGTTAAAAGACAGGGTGAGAGAGAAAGAGGACAGAAAAAAAAAAAACCTATTTCCCAGCGATATTGTGAAGTTCAAATGAGATGATGTGTATGTACAAGGCATTTCTCAAACTTTCAAGTTGTATAGAAATGTTAGCCATTAATAGGATTCCTGAAAACAAAACTTTATTGGCTTCTTAAGTGTTCAGAATATTACTTTCTCTCTAGAAAGGAAGTTTCCCCATCTCTTCCCCCAGTTTGGTTTCAGATTATAAAATGTTGGCCAGAGGGAAATCTTAAAGGTCAAAGTTATAATTAACATCAACCTGTAGGGCTGACCCTTTTCTTAGTCCGAAGATAGCATTTGCTAGAGAAGTGGGAGGATAAGAATTCAGCCTGCAAATAAAGAGGGGTGCTAACAAGTGGATGGCTTTTAAGCTCAATTATTTTAATTAGGAGGGTGAAGATGCCCCTATATATTTACTCTTAGGCAATTTAAATTATTTATTGATATACCTTGAATTAAAATGATGTGGCTACATTTTTACTCCATCTTAGCCTATTCAAAGCATTTGATTTCTTCTGACTGAAAATTTTAAAAGATCTTATGTTCCTCAGCTTTCAAAACCAGTATTTTGGTGGGTTTTATTTGGTGGTTTGTTTTTCGTTATTCATATCCTAAGCTTTGAAAATTATTCTGAGTCATATCCTTTTTGCTTCCCTCACAGGCTTTTGGCGATTGGGCAGAACTTGCCTCTGGGTATCTTTTAGGAAGTGGAGACAGCACAAAATGACTTTTCAGAAGTCTACCTGAATTCCGACCTCCATGTAGATGGAGAGTTGAGCCCTAATTGAGTTGATTTGAGCTATTAGCACTGTTCCCTTTGACTTTTGCATACAAACTGTGAGCCAGGTGCCTGTCTTTCACACACCCCGAGAAGATGAGATGACCTTAAAGTATGGAGACCTAGTTTTGGCATCCTTTCCTGATTTTATAGATGAGGTGGTGGTGGAAGGTTTGAGGGAGATAGGGTAAAGGAGCCAAATGAATCAATTCCCATGTATCCCATTTCTCCTGCTCCTGCCAAGGTGGGAGAAAGGCACCAGGGTGGTTTTTTTTTTCATATAAAATACACACACGTACATACATACATATGCATATATGTACATACATACATATATATGTATATACATGTATATGTATATACATATATAAAGCATGCAACTGTCAATAATATTAGTCTACTTAATAGTTCTGTTTTACTTCACCTAAATCTATAGATTAAAAGGTAAAGTTCTCTACATATGTACTGAAAAATGGGCACAATTCTGGTTTGCCCCATACACCTTCTGTTTCTTGACCTGTAGAGTAATCTAAAGATGTGCCATATATAAGAGGGTCATGCCCATCTTTACAAAGGTCTGTACCACAAAGCAGTCCTAACTATAGCCAGACCTACTATCAGGTGTGTTATGGTCACTTCATTTGGTTTCTTGGGCTGTATACAACCAAGCTATTATCTGAAGCTGCCAGAAACAAGATTTAGCTACAGACAACTTTTATAAAAGAGTATGTATATATCTCTCTATGAACTCTACATTTTTCCTTCTTTGTTTATTGAAGAATATATTCAATTTTTTTAACCTTTTGACATCTATCTTCATACTTTCAATTTACAAGATCATGGAGTCAGAAGGAAAGGATTTTAGAGATCATTTAGCTCAACCCTCACACTTTATGGCCGAGGAAATTTTCTCCATGAGAATGCCAGAAGTCACAATACCCTCAATCAGAGAACCTGTGAATTTAATAACCCACGCATACAGTGCCTGTTGTTTATGGGCAGAGTTTTAATGTCAGTGTGCCCTATTTCCTTTCTCAACATGGGGCACATTTGTGGCTTTCAGGCAGCCAGCATTGGAATGACACATCTTGCTTTATTTAAGATGGAGCCAGGGGAGAAAATGCATGTCCCTGGCAATCTGATTGCTACTGGTATGTGTATGTGTGTATGTGTGTGTATATGTACATATATAAATACCAACATATACCATATATTATATTTGTTGTTCCCTTGTTTCAATTGTGTCAGACTCTTTGTCTTTCTTGGCAAAGATACTAGAGTGATTTGCCATTTCCTTCTCCAGCTCATTTTATAGATGAGGAAACTGAGGCAAACAGGGTTAAGTGACTTGCTCAGAGTCACACAGCTAAGAAGTATCAGAGGCCAAATTTGAACTCAGGTCTTCTTCACTCCAAGCCTGGCATTCTATCCACTGTGCCACCTAATTATATACACACCTCTATATTAGATATACCAATATATTCCAATTATACCATATATATTGGTGTGTTTATATGTATATGTATATTATACCTATATATCCTGTGTATACACATGTGTATATAAGCACACGTATGTATATATGTGCATGTGTGTATATGCACACGTGTATGAATTGTGTATGAATGTGTATCTGTGTATATCTATATCTATCTACCCATCTATATCAAACCATACTTCTGCCTCCACCCTTACCCTCTTTGAATAATGGTACTTTTTGAGTGTGAAAATTCATTATTCTTTTGGCTAATTGCACCTTATTAATTTCTGGGACATGGAAGCACTTACAAGTGAGCACTACAGTCATAAGCAGTTTTTAAAATGTGGAATAAAGTTTCTATCAAAGTCCATACTTTAACCCCTCACCTAAACTACTTCCTTTAACTTCTTCCTTGGTCTCCCTGCCAAGTCTTTCTTTATTCTAGCTCATCTTTCACACAGTTGCCAAAGTGATCTTTCCATAAAGCACAAGTCTTGATGATGTCATGTGCCCCTCTTTAACTTAATAGACTCCAAGTGGGTCCTAACCACCTCTAGGATCAAATAATAAACTCCTCAGTTCGGCTTTCAAAGCTCTTTACACCCTGGCCCCTTTCTTATTTTTCCAGTCTTCTTGAACATTACTCCTTTACACTTTATAGTCCAATCATGCCACTCCAGTCTATTTGCTTTTTCTCACACCTTATACCCCAATTCCCATCTCCATGCCTTTGCATGGCCATTCATCATGCCTGGAATTCTCTCTCACCTTACTGAATCCCAGGCTTCTTTCAGGACTCAAGTCAATGTCTATCTTATGCAAGGAGTTTTTCCTTCCGTCTAAATTTGCTTTGTATCTGTTCTGTATGTATCGTGTGTGTGTGTGAATATTATCTAATTAGAATGTAAGCACCTCGAAAGGACTTTTCTTACTTTTTGGGTGGGATCCCTGGTGCTTAGCACAGTACCTTGCACATAGTAGTTAATATATGCTTATGATTGATTTTTTTCATGAATGATAAGATCATATAGATGATCAAATGGATGAGAACCCAGGAGTCTGGCATGTCCCAAGAACGGCCCATCACTAATGGGATGAAGTTGCGTTTTTGTCTTTTCTCATTAACCCCCTTATCCCTCTCATCTATTGCCAACATAAACACTGGGATACACTTTTCCCAGGTACCCAACACAACTGGTAAAAATGCATTTTTATTTGAAAAGTGCAGAAACAATCACAGGATACATTCCTTGACCATATTATTCAAACCCAGACACCAATGATTCATTGGACAATTTTTTTAAGCCATAGGAACTTTGGTACAACAAAATGATAACATAACAGTGTCAGGCACCACAGTCTACTGAGGGGCATATAGAGAGAAAATACCATGTTAAAAGGTTTAAATGACATTCATAGTACTAATACAAAACATCTTCGGACCTATGAAGACTGACGTAAAACCAGAAAACTGCACAAGATAACTCAACATTAGGGAAAACATTATCTAAGGGCAAATTTGGGAAACAGCAAAATACTTGACTATTACAGTCAAAACAATGGTTATCTTTAAAAACATGACTAGAGTAGGACAAATTAGTTTCCATAAATAATTTCAGATACAACCAGCATCTCTTACATGGATATGTTCACAAAAAAAGCCCTATTATACAATGAGGAGTTTCACCACATTGGCACACATTTTTAAGGTAATGTAATTGGCAGCCTCAAAGGAAGTACATGAGGAAATAAAAGATGAAGGAGAGCTCATCTCTTATTTTGCTGTACTTGAAAAGAAGTATGCACAGATCGAATGAAGAGGTCCAAGGTTCACAGCCTCTATTCGAGTACTGTTTCCATTCAAGTGATTTTATTTTCCTTATCTGGCCACTTTTCCCACGTTCATGGTTGAACTCATGGCTGTTATCCTTTGCCACCTCAGATTCTGGAAGACTTGAGTCCAAGTCCCACTTCTGACACATACTGGCTATGTGACCCAGTTAACACTGGGCATCTTAAAGTCCAAATGCCCTAGGCAACTCTAAATTGCAAAACAATTGATAATCTACATTGGTGGAGGGAATTTCTACCCTGGCAGTTTCCTACACCTGTGAAGTCACAGGTATGTGTACATGATAGCAGAGGTCACCTGGATTGTTCTTAGCATGCAAAACAGCCTTTTAAAAATAGCATAACTGAAGAGGAAGCTTAAACACATTGTTTTGCCACCCAGATAAACAGCTTTTTGCCTTAGCTAACATCAATTAATAAGAACAATAGCTACTCTGTAAACTAAAATAAATCAATCATTAAGAATGGAAACCTCAGTTCATGTTCAATCTATTCTTGGGACATTAGAATACATGGGGGTGGTGGGTCATTGCCAATATCTTTCAGCTGAGTAAAGGAAATCAGAGACAACTAGAACTAGATTGGGCCTTAGAGGTCATCTAATCATTTTGCATTTAAGGAAACAGGCCTACAGAGATGTGATTTGCTAAAAGACCAGCAGGGAAGGTCTCCAACTTGTCCAATCCTCTCTTTACTGAACTATTCTGCCTGAGAAGCAAAATTTAAAAGATCCTACCAAAGTGTTACTTGTTTGGAAATTTCCTCTAAAAATGTCATTGTTAGATTCATCCTGTTATTCAGTCTCACAGCTACAAAATTGAGTTTTTTGACCTTTTCTTCAAATGGAAAAGTGGAAAAATACCCCTAACTTTGAACATGAACGTCACTGAAAAAAGGTCTTTGGGATGCTATTCCTCAAGTCCATCAACAACATTATTGAAAAGAAAACCATCATTCACGTAGAATAAAGGAAATACTCTCCAAATACAACAAACTGCAAACCCAGTAGAGAAATACCTCTTTTGTTTGTACATCCAACCCTCCCCACCCCCACGATTAAATGATTTTCTGGGGGGAAAATGTGATTGATAAATATTTCCTATATATATCTCATATAAAAAAGCTCCCTGCCAATGTCTTTTATTCTACATAGAATTAATCCTTTAAACATAGCTCTTTTTATCCCCTAAACACATGTACTTTAACAACATGTTTCTTTACTCATCTCTGGCTACACAAATATAATCCCAAATTTTGTTGTCTTTTGGTATCCAAAAAGAATACTAAGGCAGTAAGATTAATAAAAGGCTACTCAGCTAACATCTCTCTTCTGGCTATCATACCAGATCATTGTTTTCATGGCTTCATCATGAAGCTTAGCAAACAATGCCCTTCACTCAGTGCCCAGTGTTCAAACCACACCTCAGCATTCTTCACTTCTCCCTGCCCTCAAATATGCTCAAATCACCCTTTTAAAAAACCCAAGAAGGAAATAAAATCCTTGATGTATTCCGAAATGATATCTTTAGATATTATAGATTTCCTTGGAAATGGAAAAAACTTTACTAAAAGACATGCAATCTAGATTTTTAAAAAATATTTGCCTCAAAAAAAAATTGACTCCATTAATAGTCTAAAGGGCACTGGTAGTTGGAAGTGAAAAATCATTATCTTGATGGATAAATCCAACACTCAAATCTTCCTGGGTCAGGGGGACAAAGTTTCTCCCTAGACCAGGAATCTGAAATGCTTACTGCATTTGTATCTTGTGTTTTATACCACATCTCTCCAAAATGCTTTGTGGATGTGATATATCTTAGATCTCATACCTTCTGTGTGAGATACATAAGGATCAAGAGGGAGTCCTGCCTCCTTAAGGAACCAGAGACAAAGAGAAGTTAGCTGGCCTTCATGATCACACAGCATGCTGGGGAGCAAAGCCTATGCCCCTTGATCAGTGGTTAAATGAAGCACTCATTACATAATTTTATTCCATGAATTTCCTGGGGTTTCTTTGTGGAACTTAACTTTTTTTTTTAAATGACAACATATTTCAAGGTCTGACCAGGTAAATTGGGTCCCTTGAAATTCAAAATTTTAAGTGCAGAGAGACTTTTGGCTAAGTTTTCCAATCAACTTTATTCAGAATTTAAAAATACTCCTTGATTCACAGAAAAAAAAAATCAAGTTTTTCTCCACAGCTGGTTTTTCTTCCTCCTTGCAAAGATCAAAAATAAGAATTTTCCTTATGGAGTGGTTATCCCAAACCTCACCCAAAGCATTCCAAATGGATACTCTGGCAATACAAGACAATGTACTTAGTTGGGTGACAAAATCATAGCCACTAAAACACAGAAATTCAACTAACACAGCCCTTCTGGTCAGGTTGTGATAAATGTATTCAGAGTTAATGTCCTTGCTCAACCATTTTTGAAAATACTGGTCTTTATTTTTGTTTGTTTATTTATTTTGGCAGTAGGAGATAGCCAACACCTTAGCATGACATGAAAGCAGGCTAATTTAGGTTGCTGTCTGCAAAGTCCTCTGAATAGCTTTATTTGGAAGCTGGCTATCCAGAGCCCTGCATGGTAAGGAAAGCTTTCTGGAGTTCTGACTGGTAATCCACAAAGGCTTACCATCCCCAAACTGGAAAAAAAGTGAATTTGTAATCCAATTCTGCTCAACCTATGTTCACCAAAGGGCCTGCCATTTGAAGGATAAACCTGAACTTTAATTATGGTAAGCACATTTGACTAATGGGAACATTAGCAAAGGAATGAAGATTGGCAATTTCAGCGAGCTGGATTTATGACAGGTGGACTTTAGTTGGAGTTATTGTTAAGAGTTCTGTAGCCCTGTAAGAAACTCCAAGAGAGGCTGCTAAGCAATAAGATATTACCACAAATATGCCATGTGGCTAAAGCCAATTTTGGTCACAGAAATACCTGAGGCACCAGGTAAGAGCAATGTAAACATCAAACCAGCGCAGATTTCCCCGCAGAGATGATATCTACACTGGAAAAAGAACTTCACATACATTTTGGACAATTCCAACAATACAGTATAATCTAACCAGAGGCATTGAGGGAAAAAAAAAACAAACAAAAAAAACAAAAAACAAAAAAAACAGTGCCTTGATGACTAAGAAACACTGGCTGGCTAGGATTTTAAAGGGGGAGGAATTTCATGTTGGTTTATTTTCCCCCAAACACAGGGTTTATTTTTCCTTAAAGTAGAGCTGTCTAAATTCTTCAAAATAATGTCTCTCTAGGAAAAAAAAAAAGTCTATCTTCTACTGGCACCAAAATAATGTGAAGAAGGAGCTCTGGACTTTATCTTGGAGGTTCAGAACTGGCAATCAGAAGTGCACCCAGACTCTGTGTGTGTGTGTGTGTGTGTGTGTGTGTGTGTGTGTGTGTGTGTGCCAAAGAGGATGTTACAAACAGAAGGTGAAGCTATAGTTTAAATTAATCATCATAGTTTGGCCCTTTCCAAAGACTGTCCACACTACAGCCATCTGCCCCATGACCTTCCCACCTCAAGTTTGGGTCCAATAGCTTTGTTGGCATGTTGATCCTTTATTTCATTCCCCAATTATCAGAGAATAGTTCTTTGGCATGAAGACCCCCAAAACTTAAGAGGCCATATAGGGACTACGAATAAAAATAGACATAAAGTCATCTAATTGAACACACAGCCTTTTTGGACCCTATAAAAGCTAATGATTCTCTATCAGAGTAATGCAGGGGTAAAAAGTATAAAAACTGGAGATTTCAGGCATAAAAGGTAGAAGGAAATGGGAACGGCCAGAGAAGACACTGTTATAGTTGGATAGGGAAAATGATGTTTTTATCTGAACGAATGAAGGAGATAATCATTAACATTTCTCCCACTTCTATGGTCATAGATATCAGCTATGGTTTTCAAAATGGTTTTAAAAATGGTTTTCAAAAAAGTATCTACTCTGAAGGAAAGGGGAAAAAAAGTTAAGGATCTTTATCTCTATTAAATAAAGTAATATATTCATCAGGCACCTAATTCATAGTTAAGAGTGACTATACTATTGTGTAAAGAATGAAGTTCCATGGGAAAGTTTTTATATGTTTATTTATCAAGACCTTATAATATCATTGCTGTGGATCAAATCTGAGAATAGTTTAGCCATAATGATAAACCAGTCCCTGTGAAATACACAGTTGGGATGAACTTACTTAAATAAATTCCATTCTCCCCTCCCCAAATGTGTCTCCATACTTTGCATTTTCCTTGAAATAGGTAAAAATAAAAGCATGGGTTAAAATTAAGTATTGAACCATATCGTGATATGATCTTCATAGCCTCCCTGAAGATCTGCAAATTCAGAGGGAATCCAAGCAAAAAACTACAGTTTTTCAGTAGTTCTAGATTAGTTGAGTTGGAATGGCATTTTTGACAAAAAGAACTAAGTGGGAGAAAAGTGTGATTCAGGATGTCTGTGACTTTCCTAATTCTCTACAATTATCACTTTTTACTTTTGAAGAAAAGAAAACAAAATATTTCACTGAGGTTCATTCTACAAAGAAGAGATGAAAAGCCCAACAGTCTCCAAGATGGCTTCTTTGAGAATGAAACTGAATTATAACATTCCATGAAGGAGAAACTCCATGTGTCTGAGTGACATTTAGTGGAAAAAGGAAAAGTGTTGCTGAGTGAACACTATGCTGCCTCACGACCTTTCACTGGAAATGGAAGCCCCTGGAATTCTCAATGTCACCCCCAGTGGTAACATCAGCTTCAACTTGGACACGCATGAAGTCTGGTTAAATTGCTCTCCCAGAAAGCTACACCTTATACATCTCCTTTCAGTACTAGCTAATGTCAACCTTCCATGCCCTTTCTTGGATTGGTTATTTTGCCTATATGTCATCCTATCTAATCTTGTTATCTTCTACCTGCCATTTGCCAGGAGCACAGAAATGACATTATCACACAATTCCCTGATTTTAATCGAAAGTTAGATATTTATCCTCCCATTCACCTTATCAGTAATTTAGTAGGGCAAGGTACATACCGTGTGCCTAAAATAAGGTCATTTTTAATGAACTCCAGAGAATTCGTCACTTGCAGATTTTCTTCAGCTAATACATTATTACCAATGCAAACACAAAAAGTATGAATCATTAGTCTCCATATAAGTGAAAACAATCTAAGAAGTGCCCTTTCTTCATGTTCTTCCTCAGTAATCAATTTATCAGTCCCCTCTCCCCCCACCCATATGCAACTAGTGATTTCATTTCTTTCTGATTTTAGGCTCCCTCACACTTTTCATTTACTAACTGGAGGATTTCAATGCTTTTGTAAAATTAAAAAAAAAACACAACAAAACAACCACCAACAGAGTCGACTGTCCCTGATGGAGAGATTGTGTTGAGAAAGCTCAAACTCAGAACTGTCAGGCCTTATAGCTCATAGTCCAGTCCCACTGAATACTGATGATCACGGTGTTGTTTAAAATTCATTCTCTGGAAGAAAAGAAAAGAAAATGTATCTGTGCAAGGCTCACTCATCAATTACGTGGCTTGTCAACCATTTTCTGATCAACTGTTTGGGTGAGGTTCTTGATTCTCAGTTTAAAAAGGTGAAGTCTAGCAAGCACACTTTTTTTCGGCTGGTTTCTCCCCATCAAGCTTCCCCGAATTTCCTCCATTGGCCGCATCGGGGACTTGTGACTTCTCCACGCACTGCTCCATGCGCTTCATTATTAAGTCCAGAAGTGTGTCCACAGGTTTCTCGACGTTCTGCCCTGTTGCTGCACTTGTTTCAAAATAGGGAATGCTGGCAGTGACAATAACAGACAACAAATACTCGTGAGAGGAGGGGGGAAAAGTCACCATAAGCTGCCAAACAGGTACTACAAAGCCATATAATTTTTTAAAAAGACTCAGAAGAAGTTAAAAAATACTGATAGATCTCCTTGCCCAATGGGTTGGGAAATACCACCTCGGTTTCGCACAGGAAGAGACAAGGACCATGACAATTGTACAGTTGCTATCACCTTTCTTTTTTTAAACAAGTCAAATGATGTTAAAATTGTAGGTGAGAGCTAACAACTAACTTTTATATAGCACGTACAGATTTGCAAAGTGCTTTTACATATTTTATCTCATTTGCTCCTCAGAATTAGCCCTATGAGGTAGGCACTATTAATACTCCTATTTTACAATTGAAGCAACTGAGGCAAACATGTTAAGTGGCTTGCCGTAGGTCATACTGCTACTGTTTGTGGCAAGATTTGAACTTGGGTCTTCCCAACTCCAAATCCAATATTTTATCCACTGTGCCACCCAGCTGCCTCAGAGATCATTTAGTCCAGTCCTTTCATTTTACAGATGAGGTAACTGAGAGCAGGAGGGGTGTTAACTTGTCCAAGTGGTAGAGACAAGATACAAATTGAAGTCTAATAATCCACAATCCAAGGCTTATTGAATTTTATCTGTTCTAAGAAGCGTTCAGACCAGGTAGGTATGAGCATATCCATATTCCTCGAGTTTTCCTCCTACAGCCTTTAATTGCCAACCACGCCAAATCTATCCATCAAACAAAACCCCAATGGCACAAAAAGGTATCTTTGATATTGGAGCATAAGCCGAGTCAGGGCAGGGCTGGGGCTGACTCTTGTTTGTGTCGGTTCCCTGGAGCTCCTCCAGATGTCTTACAATCATGGAGGGTCCCTCTTCACACACACCACTGCTGAGTATTGATTCATGTGTCAGGGATCTCCTGGAAGAGCCCTAGTCTAGGTTCTTATGCCATAGCCAGCAGAGTGGGATGAATTTTAGCAATAACTAACTTACCCATATTTGTCTGCAAGGTCTCGGGCTTGCCGTTCATTGACCTCCCTCTGGTCTGAAAGATCTGCCTTGTTGCCAATTAATACTATATCTGGATTTTCACAATATGCATTAGCTTGCAGTTGACCTTGGAAAGAAAGAAGAGCAAATCAACATCAGTCACATGTGACTGCTCATTCTTCCTGTGCTTAATCAAAATAATAACCTCCAACATACATAAATGTGTGAGGAAGCACACACACACACACACACACACACACACACACACACATGAACATGTACACTCACACATATGAGGACACACACAATCTGTCCTATTTCCGTTTGGAGCTGGGTGTAGTACGGCTTTCACACTTCCCATGAGCATAGAGGGAAATAAACTTAGAGATCAGATGGTAAGCTCCTTGAGGGTAGGACTATCTTTTTCCTCTTTTTGTATCCCCATAATAGGCACTTAATAAATGTTTATTGATTGATTGATAAAGTCACATCAGAGTTGAAGCAGAGAGGAATAAAATTTCTCATTATCTACACACTTTTGAAAAGTTTCATCTCTCCCAGAGGCCATGGTGATGGAGATAAGAAGCAGATTTCCTTAGGACCACTAAAAAGTTTCAGAGCCTACTTTTTAATCAAAAAGTGAGTTTTAACAAGGAGAAAAATTTTCTTTCTTCTCCTCAGGAGTCACTAATTAAAAATTATTTCCGATGGTATTTGCTTTGAATTCTTTGGCTACTTTCTTATGGTAAATTTAAGGTATATAAAGTATTATTTATCCAAACTGAAAAAGTAGTCTGAGTTATGACAATTCAGAGAAAGAACTGATAAATACAAGTACGTATAGAATGGTTTTATACATATACATATTTGTGTCCAATGGTAGCCTTCTTTAGGACAGGGTGAGGGGGAAAAAAGAAAGGTTACATGATAACTTGATTATATATTTAAAAGGAATAGCAAGTAGTACATAATAGATTTCATATTTCATGTACAATCATCTTTCTTTTCCTATTCTACTATGTTATGGAAATGCTGGCTTTATTTCTGAAGTTCAGAATAACATAAATAAAATTTTAGAAAAAACAACAAAGGATTATCAAAGTGAGTATTGTGGGGAAATGGGCAAAAAACCCATCAGATTTTGAGTTAGATGACAAGTTCAAATACTATCTCTGCCACTGAGCAAGTCACTTCACTTCCTGAGTCTGCATCCTCACCTGAAAAATGAATAGGTTGGACCTCTGAGGTTACTTCCAGCTCCAAAACTATGATTCTATTCTAAAGCTGGAGGAAAAATAAGTAGATAGGCTATAATACATTAACCTTAACTTTAGACTAATTTGCTTGGCCCAAGGGCACAAAACTGAAAGCAATGGATAAAAGTATCAGTGGTATATTACAGCTCAATATTAGAATATTAGGAATATTAGGAAATTTATTAGGAATTTTAAATTTTTATTAGGAATTTTATTAGGAATTAGGAAAATTTTCTAACAATTTGAACTTTCTGAAAGTAGAATGAGCTGCTTTATAAAGGTATTGAGTTGCCCATCCCTAGAAGTCTTCAAGTGGAAGCTAGGTGACCACTTCACAGGGATGATGTTGAACAGGACATTCCTGTTCAGATACAGTTTGAACTAGATGGCCTGTAGATTAAAAGCTCATAGGGTTAGAGCTGAGAAGGACCTTTCAGGCCATTACGTCTAACCTCATCATTTTACAGATGAGTAACTTGTAAAAGGCTGGTATGTGGCTCAGGAGATAGAGTGCTGGGCCTGGAGTCAGAAGGACCTGAGTTCAAATCCAGACTCAGACACTTACTAGCTGTGTGATCCAGGTCAAGTCACTTAACTTCATTTGTCTTTATCCACTTTAAAAGGAAATGGCTAAACCCTTCAATATCTTTGTCAAAAAAAAAAACCTTATGGATTGCATTGGTGTGATATGTTCCACAGAGTCACAAAGAGTTGGACACAACTGAACAAAAAACAAATCTGAGGCCCTGAGAAATTAAGTGACTTGCCGAAGGTCACACAATATTAAATGATAAAGGCAGAACCTGAACTCAGATCTTTTGTCTTCAAATGTCTCTTGTGTCCATTTTCCCCATTTTTCCACTGTGTCACGTCGCTGCTCAATGCTACTTTCAATTTAGAGATGGTATAATATGAAATAGAATTACCAAACCATTGTACCTAATGATATTAGAAAAATGTACATTCTCCCTAGAAGTCTGAATATGGGAGACATTCATCTATGCTCAAGGAGGATGGACTACCATCTTAACTCCTAATCCTAGAAGTCAAGACAATTAATTGCCTTCAAATGAGACAAGAAGTAGGATAATAAAAGAAAATTGGTGCAAATCATATATCTGAAAGAGAAAGTCTGACTTTTCTGCTTTTTGCCTTTGGTTGCATCCATATTAATGAACACATATAGAATCCAGGATCTTTAGTAGATTCCAACTTTCTTCCATCATGTAGAAAATAAGCTTTTTTCATAGAAAGGCTTACAGAAAGGGATGCTGAGTAAAGTGAGCAGAGGCAGGCAAACAATATACACAATAACTACAATAATGTAAATAGAAATTGAAACTTAATGCTGTGAAATTTAAAAATCAAGGTTGGCCCCAAAATAGAGATCTGAGAAGACACCTCCTCCAGTTCATTTGCAGATGTCAGTATCCATGGGTGTAGGACATTGTACGTAATGTCAGATTTTTCAATATGTAATCAATTTTGCTGAATTTTTTTTCTCTTTTTCCTCTCTTTTTAAAAAATTCTTTGTTATAAAGAATGGTTCTCTAGGAGAGGACATAGGGAAATTTAGGTAATGTAAAACCAAAATATATTAGCAAAATTTATTTTAAAAAGAGAATTTTTTATAGGAAAATGGTGCAATGATGACAATGACATTTAACCACTGATGTATATGGGCTTTTGCATGGGGGCTCTGGCCTTGTGGACTAAAACCTTCTCTACTGATAATCTCAAATGCATTTGAAACTTTTTCTCCCAGTCTTCGGAAAGAAAAATTGTCCCAATGTTGTTTTCATGAAATGTTCTGTGTAACCCATTCCTCAAATCATTCCTTTGCCATTATCCTAAATTCTTAATACGTTCAAGCAATCATGAAGCCTGGGGAGTCATTTTTCATATATGGTTCTTTCACATTTAGTCACCTGTTCAATAGAAGAGGTTTAGCTCTTCATTTACTTACACACACACACACACACACACACACACACACACACACACACACACACACACACAAAATGCCCCAGTAATGATTCTTCTCATAAAGTGGGAGGTATCTCTTGAGCTCTGCCTCAAGCCCATTTAACCAAGGAGTACATATAAATTTCAGGTGTAAGTGTTCCCACTCAGTATATATCCAGCTTCTTTCTCCCATGCCCTCTTCATGCTTCATGTTGTAGATGCTGGCTCAATTAGTTTAAAGAGCCACTCTAGGGCACACTAAAGAAATGGAATTAATGGCTTTTCAAATGAGATAACTAGTCTTATAAGTACATTTGAAGGCACTACTAGAAACGTTTCTCTCTGAGAGGTCAAAAGGACAAATCCAATTTCACTGCCAAACAATACAGCCACCAATAGAAAGACAAGCATCTTGCATGATCAGGGATGGTGATGTAAATCAGACTAAACTGCTAACTAACCATATCCAACCTTACTTATCACTATCGGTTCCATCAAATCAAACCAATAAGGGTTTACTAAGCACCTACTGTGTGCCTAACACTTTGCTAGATGATAGGCATACAAAGACAAAGGTGAAACATTCCCTGCCCTCAAGTAGCATACATTCTATTGGGGAAACAACATATACACATATAAATAAATAGAAAATACATACAAAGTAAATACAAATTAATGGGGGATAGGGGAAGGACAAGTAGCTGGAGAGAATAAAAGGTGGTGCCTGAGCTGAATTTTGCAGGAAGCCAAGGATTCTGGGAGGCAGAGGTAAGGAGGGACTAAGCGTGGGAATAGGAATAGGCAGAGAAGATGGAATGCATGGGGAGATTCTTATATACTAAGTCTGGAAAGGAAGGCTGGACCCGCATGGCAAAGAGCTTAAAATAACACAATGCTATGAATGTGGTTATAGAAAGCACTGGAAACCACTGGAATTTTTAAAGCAGAAAAGTGACACGGTCAGCCTTGTGCTTTAGGAATATCACCATAGTAACTACCTAGAGGTTGGATTGAGAGAGGGAGGAAGCTGGATACAAGAGGCTAATAAGGAAGCCACTGCAATAGCCCAGCTGACAGGCGATCAGGACCTGAACTAGAGGGGTTGTGGTCTGAGGGGACAGAAGGGTATGGAGATAAGAGAGGTTTAAAGGTAGAATGAGCAAGACTTGGCAACAGATTGGACATGTGGGATAGAGAAAGTGAGAAATCAAAGATGACACCAACAGTGTGGGGACCCTGGAAGGATGGTGAAACCCTTAACAGAAATAGAGATGTTCAGAAAGGGGAGGTGAATTTTGAGGGAAAGCTAATGAGTTACGTTTTGGATATGTTGACTTGAGAAGACTATATCTAGTTGAAAAATGTCCAATAGGCAGCTGACGGCTAGAGGTAGATATGTACATCTGTGGATCATCTGTATAGAGATAATTATTAACTCCATTGGAGCTGACAAGATTATTGAGAGTGTAGAGAGAAAAGAACCCAGGGCAAAGCCTCATGGTTATGAGGTAGGCCATGGATAATGACCCAACAAAATGGACAGGAGGGACCAGACAGATAGGATTAACATGAGAGAGTGGTGTCAAAAATTCCCAGAGAGGAAGAAAGATCCAAGAAGAGGGAATAGTAAAAAAAAAAAAAAACAAAACCAAAAACATGAAGGCTGAGAAAAGTCACTGGGTTTGGCAACCAAAACTCCATCTTGAAAACATATCTGCATTCTAGAAGCAATGTAGCAAAATCCAGGCAAACCAGTAAAATATGCAAATACATAAGTTAGTTTCTAAAGCAGTCAAGGCAAGCTGCTTGGTCTGACTTACTCATCCAATTTCTGACATTTAAGAAGCTCTGTTGACTGGTGAGATCAAACATTAATAAGAAGCCCATAGCATCTCTGAAAAACGCTGTGGTAAGACTTCGAAATCTGCCAAGAAAGCACAGTGAAAGAATATTAATAACAGTAATGGAGTCACTCAAGCAATAATGACAATAGCTCACATGTAAGTAGCCTTTAACAATTTATATATAGCACTTTACTGCCCAACAACCCTTCAAGAGAGGCCAGGTAGGTGTTCATTTTACCAATAAGTTCAGATTGGCATGAGCTCTTCTGACTGATGTTTCTATTTTGCCACAGGGTTCCTCCTATGCCTTCTCTCACTTTTGAAATTAGAGTCCATTACTTACCACTGCAGAGAATTCCACAGGACTACAGATGGGACACAAGCACAGATTGTCCAAGGGTTTTCAATTGTTTCAAATGTAGAGGAAATTGTCATCAAGATGGAGAACCTTGAAGTTCTTTATAAAAAGGAGTTTAAATTTGATTTTGATTACTTCCCTTGCTCTGGGTTACCTCCACGCTAACTATACCCATCTGTTGTGTGCTTTGGTGACATGTTGTTCTCAAATCTTTCCATTCACTAAGTGTCTCCTGCACCTCTGTCTTGTGGGAGGTGGGAAAGTCTAGTGGGGAAAGCTTCAAATCAGGAGACTTGGGTTTGGATTCTAACTTTAATACTTTTATAGCTGTGAAACTATAAGCAAGTCACTCAAACCCTCAGCCTCAATTTCCTCATCTGTAACATGGGGATAATAACACTTGCACTACTTGGTTGCTTCATAGAGTTGTGAAGAATGCCTGTCATAAATCTTAAGGTGCTATAGAAATGACAGTAGTTACTAGTTACAATGATTCTTGTTATGTTTCTAACTAAATTGTAAAGAACGAGAAGGTAGAAACATATTACACACACATATATGTTCCACAGTGGTAGCAGAGTAACACAAAGTAGGCATATGATAAAAATCTTTGTTAAATGATTGATAGAATGAAGGAATGAAGGAATGAGAATTTGGCCATGAGCTCCAAGTAAGGCAAAGAGCGTTGGAACAAGGAAGGGAAATTACTTGTCAAAATAGAAAAAAGAGAGGCAAAGGGCATAAAGATAAAGGTGGTGGATACAAAGTCTCAAACAACAAATTATTACATCAAGTTAAAAATTACATTTTTAACATGAGGGCATGAAAATAGAGAAATATTTGAATGATTCTTCTTTATTTTTTTTTGGCTAGGCAATGGGGTTAAGTGACTTGCCCAGGGTCACACAGCTAGTGTTATGTGTCTGAGGCCGGATTTGAACTCAGGTCCTCCTGCCTCCAGGGCCAGTGCTCTATCCCCTGTGCCACCTACCTGCCCTTGCAACATGTTTTTCAATGACATAATCACACAGAAATTATGGTGGTATATACCATAGGCATAGTAGTCGGATTATGTGACACTATAGGCCTTGCTTAGCTATCCTACAAACATACCACATATAAAATTGGCAGAAGAATTGTCAACAGAAGAATGATTTAAAATAACTAAGATGGCTCCCAGTTTTCACCCTGCCCTGCCTCCTAAAGCAGAAGTTATTAGAATACAAGATAGACCATCTCTTCCACTTGGCTAGGCCAAAGTAAAAAATACCATTACATGTGGTGGCAGCATTTCCCTATTTTTCATAATATCCAAAAAAGTATGGTCTGTGATAACAAAATTGACATATGAAGATTGCTTGAGTAATAACTTCAGAAGGAACATAACTATGATGAAAGCTATAAAGAGTTCACAGTTTAAGAGGAAAAGAAAAACAGAAAAAAATCCCAGCACATTTCCTGACATTTACAGACCTAAATATGAGTATTTTGGATCCATTTTAAAAATTGAATAATTTATAACCTCAAAAATCTAAGGACGGGGCAGAGAGGGAAGGAGAAAAACATATGTATGTAAGATCTGGGAAACTAAAGAACATTAAAAAATGAAAAGAATCAATCTTTATCCTTACACTTTCCTTACATTTTACTGAATGGTTTTGTGGCAGTATTTAAGAATATGCTACTTGCTGACTGAGCTTTTACATCATATTAGAATATAGATTCAGAAATGAAATAGGCCTTAGAGTTGGACTAGTCCAATTCCCTTATTTTTTAAAGATGAGGAAAATAAGGGCCAAGGAGATCTATGTGATTTGCCCAAGGCTGAAGATTGAGTGAGCCGACATTAGAATCCATACCTTGTAAAACTCAGACTGGCCATATTCCACACAAGTATTAGCAACACAAAATATACATTTATATAGTGTACTGGATAACAATCAACCTCCCTTCCCACATCAAAATCAATGAATAAGTATCTGAATGCTGGCTTTGTTCAGGGCACTTTGTCATGGGGGACACAAAGATGAACAATTTCAAATGAACATGTCCAAGGAGCCACTCAATATCTTCTCCACAAGAAACCTCTTTTTGGCTAACTTTCCCATTTCTGCTGAAGGTACTACCACCTCATCCTTGCAGGCACATAGGCTCACAACCTCAAAGTTATTTGTTGACTCTCCTGTCTTCCTCACTTCCCATATCCAAGCACTTGCCAAGTTCTATTGATTCTGCCTCCACGTCTCTTGTCTCAAACCCCTCCTCCCTATGTAAACCCTACCCCCACCCCAGTTCATACCTCCATCACCTTCTGTCTGAACCACTGCAATAGCCTCCTAATTGGTTAATTGATTTTTCTGCTTCTAGCCTTTCCTTCTCTAATCTATTCTTCACACAGCTAAAAGGGTATTGGTATGTCTAAAGCACAGGGCTGGCCACATCACGTCCTGCTATAGGAGTTTCAGTGGCTTTCTACTGTCTTTAGGATAAAACACAGACTCCTTTGTTAGATATTGAAAGCCCATCATAATCTGGTTTTACTCTATTATCACGGGGGTCTGGTATATGTGGGGCAGCTAGATGGCACAGTGGATAAAGTACTAGGTCTGGAGTCAGGAAGACTAATTCTTTGTGAGTTCAAATCTGGCCTCAGACACTAGCTGTATGATCCCAAGCAAGGTACTTAACCGTGTTTTCTCAGTCTCCCCATCTGTAAAATGAGCTGAAGAAGGAAACGACAAACCACTCCAGTATCTCTGCCAAGAGAGCCCCAAATGGGGTCATGGAGAATTGACTGAAAAACAACTTAGCAACAGCAAAAACTAGTATATGTGCACACCCCAACAGTTCGCTCAGCTGATGTAACTTCTCCATGTGGAGGACACGAGGGAGCTTGCTTCTGGGAGAACTGTGATGATATTTAGAGAAAGTAAAGATGGTAGAGCATACATAGATATTCCCTAGCTTGTGTCAGTCGTCTAGACACATGGTGAAGAAGAGGCTCTCCCACTGACTTCAGGGGCATTCAAAAAGGCCTGTCAACATCAGATACCTCCTTTTTTGCCTCATTTACTCTAGAGGGATCTCAGTGGAACTCCCTTACTTCTGGCGTCTGGTGAGAAACCATGCAGTAAAGGGACAGGTCTTAGGGTCATCTCATTATTTTTCTGTTCTAGGTGAATAGAGTCTGGTGTCTTACTGAGTTGTAAAGGTCATTAGGAGGATACTCTGGTGTCTTGGTGTTCCATAATCTGGGTTGTAGAACAAATGCAGCATTAGAGCCCCACAGAGCAAGAAGCAATCTTTGGGAGTGACCCCAGCCCAGTGGTAACTGAGACAAGGACTCATCTGGCAGATACGCCACATTTGGATGCGAACTTGGTGGGAATGATGATATATAAGAGGTGAGTTAAGTTTAGAGCCTAATCCCTAGAGACTGAGAGAATATAGGGAAGAGGAGGCTCCTTGAGGTAGAGGTGGGGGGAGGGGACATGTTTGTACTTCGGTCTTAGCTCTATCTTGGAAATAAATATGTCCTTGTAATAACTCATCAAAGTTAAGGGGTTAAGAGGAATAGGGGTGCTAGTCACAAGAGCCTAACAATGGAGGAAGTGCAGTTACAGGGGCTTGAGTGATGGCAGTAGAGAAGGAGGATACTCTAGTCGTTTGGGGTAGGTAGAGGAGTGTCCTCACCAGTGAGTTCTCTAAGCCCCTATCTTAATTACCTAGAAATACTTCATTTTTATATCTTAACACACCAAAATGACAATGATGTCTGGTTTTGTACCTGTGGGAACTCCCTCCCACAAGGCAGGTCACAATCCACCTATAACTAGGAGAGTTGCCTTGTTTTCAGGGATAATTACATGTCTGTGTCAGAGGTGAGATGATCCCAGATATTTCTGACTCCACTATACCCATGGTCCTTCTCGTTTTATAGATACTTATTTTGTGACTCGTGAACAAGAGCACTGATCTGGAAGTCAAGAGGACCTAAATTTGAATCCTGACTTATACATTCCTTAGTTATATCTAGCTAAGTCATTAGCTAGCAAGTCATTTAACCACTCAGACTCAGTTTCCTGATCTGTAAAATGGGGATACTAATAGCACCTAACGAGAGCTGCTATGAGGATCAAGAGAGATAATAAGTATAAAATGCTTTGCAAACCTAAAATCACTATGTATATTTTAACTATGATTATTGCCAGAAGTTTTACTCATCGATATTAGCAATTTTCAGAAAACGTCTTGGGTCACTAGAAATTTAAAGCTAGAAGCTAAAAAGTGCAACGTTGCCTACAAGAAAACCAGAAGATTAGTGCAGGAGCCCAGGATGTAATATCTACAAGTTGTGCAATCCCGGGTAAATCATTTAACCTTTCTGAACCCCAATTTCCTTATATGTAAATGGGAATAATACTACTACCTACCTCATAGGGTTGTTTGCTATGAGTAAAGTGCTTTTTATGTTATGAAGTACTATGTAAATGTGAGCTGTCACTACTATTATTGTTAATGTTGTTATTACTATACCTACCTTTCCTGTCCAGCCGTATCCCAAAGCTGAAGATGTACCTTAAAAGCTTTTCCTGGAGATCCATTTGGTCCTCGACCATTATATACCTGAAATATACAAATATAAAAATCATCAATTCATTATTCAGCTGAAGCAGCAACAGTAGATTGCTTCATCAATGTTATCTACTTTCTCTCACTTCCACACCTTCTTTAAGTCACTGTTGTCAAAGTTCGCAGAAATCTTAAATAAATATCTCTTCTGTTTCCCAAAAATGTTACTGTAAACACAATCATCTAACAATAAGTACTTAAGAATTTGTATGAAGAAAACGGACTATAAATGCTAGGTTTTCAAAAATCTTTAGTCTTACTACCTGAGCACAATCTGTCATTATCCTCATAAGTAAATTCTGAATACCTTCCTCACTTGAATGTCTTTGATTATGGCGGCCGCTGCTGAAATGGCAAAACAATATAGTAGTAGGTATCATATTTTTGTGATGAATTTCCATCAGGCCTTTAACAGATTCCTGTATTAACCATGGTTACCATGGTCTTAAAAGAAAATATTTCATTTTAAATTGGTGTCTATTGCTTTTTAATGAAATCAAGCAAAACAGAACATTTTCTGTTTAAACAGAACTCAGGATCAAGAGTTACTGGAAAATACTTCACATGGGAAAATAGAGAGGAAGAAACTGTCTTCAAGTTTCCAGGAATTGCCAAAAATAATACAATTGTAAAGTGCATCCTACACTCCTAGACAAAAGATATGTTAAATACCTCTTCATAATCGAGACAATCCAAGACAGGAACAAACTCATGTTTAGACCTAGCAATCTCCAGATTGCTAAGGTCTTGACCAGGATTGAATTTTTGAAGAAAAATTGAACATTAGAATGGTACTAAGACTCATAGATCTTAGTTATTTTTTAAAATTAAATTTTATTTTTTTTCAATGAACAAAATAAATTTTCTTTCCCTCCCCTGGGGGAAAAATGAAGAAAAATAAAGCCTTTGTGACCAATGTGAATAATCAAGCCAAAAAAATTCCTGAATTGGCCTAGTGACTGTAGATTTTAGATCTGAGAGGGACCATTAAAGGTTAACCAAGTTTAACCATATCCTTTGACAGTTGAAGAAACAGAGGCACAGAGAGGTAGGGCAAATTTTCTAGGGTAACAGAGCTAATAAGATCTGAGGGGGCATTTGAACCACAGTCTTTCTGTCCCTGACACCACTGTCCTATCCACCATACTAGACTGCATCTGGTAAGACAATAATAGTGTACGTTATCTTTGAAGAATTATTTTATTATTATAAACTTGAATTCAACAAGTATAAACACATAAGACTGTAGAGTAAATCTTTAATTAAAATCTTAAAATTCCAAACTATTTCCTTGTTAAATAGGAAAGTAATTATATGCTACAAATTTTAACAATTTATTTATGCTTATGTTTCTCTGCCAAATCCATTTGAGTATTTATAAAATTTTGTTGCCTTTTGTTTTTAGTATTGTTATGATCAGTGTGTGCTCCTATTTTCCATTCTTTTGACCTTGCTTTGCATCACTTTATATAAATCTTTCCATGTTTATGCATTTTTCACATTTCTCATTATTATGACATGATAGCAAATATTTCATTCTATTAACATACCATAAATTACTTCACCATTTGCAATCATGGGACATACAGCTTACGCAAATAATATGAAGTAGCAATTAATATTTTGGTACCAGTAGGACCTTTTCTCTATATACGAATCCTTGGGACAACATCCAAGCAATTGGTCCTCTGGGCCAAAGGGAATGATGAGTAAAGACAGAGAATGTTACCTGGATACCTTAGCTTTGCTCCTTGAGTAGAGGGCTTCCCTCTGTTCACTGCTTTATTTCTCTTCACAACACTAGCTCTCACACTTTATTTCAGGTTCACTAGGCTCCAAATAAATGTCAAGCGACTGACAATTAAGACTGGGGAGTAGCAATTGCTATTTCACCAGACCTATGCATTTGACCAGTATCTCCCCTGACCATTTTTAGTTATTACTAACTTTAATTTATACTATAACTAACATTAAAAAGGGAAATTCTCTTGTAAAAACAAAATGAAATAAAAACAACCTGTGTTGACTTTGCAGATAGTGGAGTGGTTAGTCAGTGACCCTCAGGCCTATAGTGCAGGGAGTCTGGTACTCTTGCTAAGTTCTCTTTTAGAAAATGGACCTGAAGAGAGAGTGGGGACTGAAAATTATCCAATTTTACACACTGAAGTCTTCTGTCATGAGCAACAATCACACAGCAACACAGCTGGTCCTGATGCCTTTGGCCATCAACAATGGCTTTAATGGAAGTGAATCCAAGTAGTCCAACTTGTGTGTATCTAACAGTAACAGAGGGCAGTTAGGGGGCACAGTGGATAGATCGCTAGGCTTAAAGTCAAGAAGACTCATTTTTGTGAGGTCAAATCTGGCCTCAGATACTTCCAACTGTGTGACCCTGGGTGTGCCATTTAATTTGGTTTGCCTCAGTTTCCTCATCTGTAAAATGAGCTGGAGAAGGAAATGGCAAACCACTCCAGTATCTTTGTCAAGAAAACCTCAAATGGGGTCATGAATAATTGGACACAACTGAAAAACAAGAAAAAACAGTAACACATTTATAGAAATACGACCCTTAGTAAGTCACTACCCTTTCTGGGCCTGTTTCCTCATCTCTTAAATGAGAAAGTTGGCCTTCATGGTCTTTAAGGTTCCTTTCAAATCTAAATCTATGATCTTATGAGCGTGACCACTACTACTCAATTTTACAAATAAGAAACTGAGGCTCTTAGAGGTTAAGTATATTGCCCAAGATCTTCATCATCCAGGCCCTAAGTCTGGCACTCTTTCCATTAGGTCAGATATTCATACATGACAATATCTCTATTCCTATAAAAGGTATTTACTACTGGGAAGGAAAGTAAATATACTCAAATAAAGCCATTCTTGTTAGCATGTTCCCTGAAGAGTGATTGGGTTATTCTCATATCTGTGATTGAACAAATATTAAGTGTCTACACCATGACTGGTGTCAGAGCTACCAAAATGAACAAAAACATAGTCTGTGCCCTCAAGAAATCTAGCCAAAGTGCTATAAGAAATTTAAAGAGGAAAAGATCACTTGTAGTTGGGTGTTGGGAGTTAGAGAGGAGATTCGGGGAAAATTCATGGTAGAAATGGCCCTGAACTGGGACTTGAAGAAAGAGAACAATTTCAAAGAGAAAAGTTATAGAAAAAGGGAATTCCAGGCATGGGAGATAGGGTGTGCAAATATATTGAGGCAGGGATAGGTGGAACAAAGCTGAGTAACAACTAATAGTCCAACTTATCTGGAACAGAAGGTTACAAAACATTTCAGATTAAATAATAGCACTATATTATAGATGACCTTAAATGTCAAGTTAATGAGAAACAACATTGCATAGTGTATTGTGAGCCAGACTCAGAGTCAAGAAGACCTGGGTTCAGTTCCTGTCTCTGACTCATATTGGCTGTGTAAGCCTAGGCCATCTGCCTAATTTTTCAGTGCCAACAAAAAACACTCTAAGAGTATGCATAGCAGGTATACATCTGCATTGGTAGAGGGAGTTTCCTCACTGGGAGGTTCCTATCCAGAGGAAGTCACAGGTACAATTTCTTTTTTAAGTTTATACTTAATTCTATAGGAATGTGGAACAATTGAAAAAAACTGAGATGAGAGAGATTGGATGGATTGGACTATGATTGAGTATCTTGCCTAACGTCACTCAAGGTAATGAATCTCAGAGATGGGATTTGAATCCGGGTCTTTGAGACTTCAGAACGCTCTTTCTCTTATACTATACTGTCTCTTAATCAATAGAATACTCATGAAGTTGTGCTTGCCTTGTGTGTACCCTTCAGGACTTAGTCATTTTTGGAAGCTTTTGGCCCTTTTGCTTAAGACAAAGAGTTTAACTTTAGTTCTTACTGATAGAATCCAATTTGACCCAAATTTAAAAAGTCAATGGATTCTAAAGGAATGCAGTTTTAAAGTTTTAGAACAACCTCTTAGGAAGATTTCTACAATGTGCTACTCACATGGATTTCCTGTAGCTGTATAAAATATTCTTTATATTTAAACAAACTATAGAGTGTCATTGTCAATGAGGAATGTATCCTTCCCATCCAAGGATTATTTTCTCACTAGATGGGAACATGTAGGGTTATATATCAAAAAGAACTGCCAAAGATCATGAGTTTCACTACAAGAAGTAAATGGATATTATTTACTGTGTCTGGTTTTTTTTTTTTTTGGTGAGGCAATTGGGATTAAGTGACTTGCCCAGGGTCACACAGCTAGTGAGTGTTATGTGTCTGAGGCTGGATTTAAAGTCAAAGTCTCCTGACTCCAGGACTGGTGCATTATCCACTGTGCCACCAAGCTGCCCCATGAATGTTATTTAATGAAAGCATCTCCATCTTTATGTGAAAGAAGCACCTGAAGAGTAAGTTAAATTAAAAAAACTCACCACACGTTTTTCCCGAAAGTCTATTCCTACTGTAGTGATGAATTTGGGATTGAATTTATTGTCAGTGTATCTATAAAGGAATGTAGTCTTCCCCACCCCTGAATCTCCAAGGGCCAGGAGTTTGATTAGATAATCATAGTCACCATCAGTCATAATGCTGATCTTGGTGGACCTACGGAAGAGAAAAAAGAAAGTTAGGTTAGCTTTAAATTTATTTTATTTTCAGTAATGCTAAAATGCAACATTAATACAAGCAGTTTCTCATATGACCCTATTGAGAGCACAAGCAACTATAGTTTGTTATTGTTGTCCAGTTGTTTTTCAGTGTGTCTGACTCTTTGTGACTCCATTTGGGGTTTTCTTGGCAAAGATACTGAAGTGGTTTGCCATTTCCTTCTCCAGCTCATTTTACAGATGAGGAAACTGAGGCAAAACAGGCTTAAGTGACTTGCCCAGGGTCACCCAGCTAGTAAGTGTCCAAGGCCAGATTTGAACTTAGGAAGATGAGTCTCCCTTACTCCAGCCCGGCACTCTGTGCACTGAGATACCTGTGTTCTATTCGGTAAGGAAATATGTACGTGTATAGACATATCCAAAATTGATACAACGCAATTTGGGGGCAAGAGGACACCAGCAGCTGGAGGATCAGGAAAGGCCTTATTAGGAGGTAGTATATGAGTTGACTTGGAGACTAGGGACCTTAAAAGGTAGAGAGAAGGAATAAGTATGGGGAATAAAAAGACACAAAGATAGGAAATGGAGCATGTGGTATTAGGAACAAGGGGAGCAATTTGTAACAAAGCTGGAAAAATGAGTTGAGGCAAGGCTAAGAATGCTAGAAAAGTTTTTATTTAATTGTTGAAGTAACAGGCCTGTCCAGACCACTGTTCAGGAGGGACCCCAGTCATTCTTCCTTTCATTCACGACTGAACTCTCTAGAAGTCTTCTCTTCCTCCTCCTCTGACTCCAGATCCAAAATTCCTTCAGTTACAGCAGTTCTCCCAATGATTAAAACCAGGGAAGTACCTGATCTCAATCATTTATACTTTAGTGTAAATAAGCTTATGTCGATCTATTTCCTCTCATGTGGGATGTTATATTTTAAGGTCTTTTAACCTCTTGGGAAAGCTTTGTTTTTTGTTGATGGAATTTCAGACTTGAGCTTGGAAACACTGGGGCCCTTCTTAGGCAAATTAAAAATATTTTTTTTCCCTTTTTCTCCTCCACAACATCATTTCCTTCTAGTATCCTTCCTCACTCAACCCCTTTCAAGCTCTCCTATCTGCCTCTCTCTCTCTCTCTCTCTCTCTCTCTCTCTCTCTCTCTCTCTCTCTCTCTCCTCTCTCTCTCTCTCTCTCTCTCTCTCTCTCCTTCCCTCCCCTTCTTTCTATGTGTACGTATGTATGTATGTATTTATCTATCTATCCTTCCCTCCCCCTCTCTCTATGTGTATGTATGGGTATCCTTCCCTCCCCCTCTTTCTATATGTATGTATATATGTATCCTTCCCTTCCCCTCTCTCTATATGTATGTATGTATGTATGTATGTATGTATGTATGTATCCTTTCCTCCCCCATCTATCTATCCATCCATCTATCTATCCTGGGTTGAGCTTGAGCTCACAAGATAGGTTGAGAAATAGTTACTAGTTAAAATAAAAATATAACTCATTGTTAACTCTTTGCTGGAGATGTTCTCTATGTTTTACTAGAATTTTATATTGGAAGAGTTGTTGTTGATGGCCATGGGCAGGGTCAGTCTTATACAAAACAAAAGTAGATCACGGCTGACACAGTATCATTTTAAAGGTGCTTAGGAAAGGACCCGATGTTTCCAAATTTGTCTGAAATCTCATTAAGAAAAACCAAGCCTTTCACAAGAAGTTAAAAGACATTAAAATGTAAACCTCTCATATGAAACGAAACAGATGGACAAGTTTATTTACACTAAAGTATAAATGACTGAGATCAGATGCTTTCCTGGTTTTAATCATCAGGAAAACTGGTATAGCTGAAAGAGTTTTGGACCTGGAGTCAGACAGAGGTCCAACTTTGAAAATTACTACCTTTGTGACCTTGGGCAAGTCCCATGTCACCTCTGTGGGCCTCAGTTTCCTCATCTCTGAATAGGAAATTAGGCCTCTAAAGTCCTTTCCAACTCTTACAAAGAAAGAAAGAACATGAAAGGAATTGGAAATATGAATGTGTGGAGGGGGTAGGAAGGAAGAGACAGGACAATGCCTGCAGAAGAAATGGCAAAGAGTGATTAAAGGGAAGGCTGGGGATCCTGCACACTAATTTCTGCTATTTATAATTCTGCTTCTGGCTGTCCCTGTTCATTGTTATTCCAGCAAGTGGAAAGTTACTTCTTGACTAATCAATAAACTGCTAGCAAAACCCTGAAAGAGAAACAACTATGAGCCTGAGGCTTTGCGCTCAAAGAGCTTACATTACAATCCAATTAGAGGAAAACGATAAAAAAAAAATATCAAGGCAAGACAATAATTTCAGAGATAAGATGAGATGGTACACGATAAATTGTCAGATATGTGGGGGGGGGAGAAGGAATAAGTATTTATATGGCACCTACTATGTGCCAGGCACATGCTAAGCTTGATCCCATTTGATCTCACAACAACCCTGAAAGGTAGGTGCTACAGGTGACTGAGCCGTGCAGTTGTGTGAGAAAAAGCCACGGCATTTCAACTGGGTCACAAAGTATGCGCAGAATTTAGGCAGACAGAGAGGGGAAAAGGAGGTCACGTCAAACAGAGAGGACAGCAAGAACAAAAGACAGCACTAGTGAAGTATAAGGTACTTTGGGGGCCAGGTAGTTAGGGGACAGGTCGTTCTGGCTCTTAGAACATAGGGCTCAAATAGAGAAGAAGTGAGATAGAAATCTGGAAAGGAAGGTTAGGGACAAAATCATGGAGGGCCTTGAATGCCAAATGAAGGAGGTTGGACCTCACCCTGGCTCAGGTAAAAAACATCCTTTGGTTTCTAACTTCTCTGCCAGTCGATTCCAGCTACTTGAGGTACCTGTAACCATTGTTCATTTCTCCTACTGAAGGGCATAGGCAGATGATTCCGAACCACCTAGAGTCCAACTATTTCACCTGTCTTACTAGATGACTGTTCTAGTTTGGTTCTAGAAATATATCTAGGGTCTGCCTATGAGGCTAATTAATTGCCTTGGTCACCATACTGGCATCAGCCCACATATAAAAGTACAAACACTGGGTAAGTGAATGATAAAAGCCAAGTTGGGGTGTTTATCACAGTGCCTAATCCAGGGAGACCGAGAACACCCCGCAGCTTGAAATATGTCTGGACAGATTTTGTTCTCTCTGATTAAGGTTACTCTATATTATTTGTGTTTAAACTCAAATCAATTTTAACATGGGGGAAGCTCTTCATTCATTTAGCATTTCTGAGTATGTATATATGATACACAATATACAATAACATAAATAGGTGGCTCAGTGGATAGAGTGCCTGGCCTGTAGTCAGGAAGACCTGAGTTCAAATCTAGCCTCAGATACTTACTAGCTGTATGATCCTCAGCAAGTCACTTAATCCTGTTTGCCTCAGTTTCCTCATCTGTAAAATGAGCTGGAGAAGGAAATGGCAAACTACTCCAATATCTTTGCCAAGAAAATCCCAAAGTCATGAAGACTCAGACATGACTAAAACAACTGAAAAACAACATATGCACACATACACGCACACACATATTCATAGATGTACATATACATACAATGTTGTGTATATATATCATGTGTTACATATGTAATGTAATATAATGCCATTATATGATTATAATATAATAATGTAAGCCTAATTTTATAGCTATTAACGTGTGCACATATGTATGCATGAGTATATGTATGTATATATAAACATATATAAATGTATATATGTATGTGTGTGGAGATATATATACATACATGTACACACACACATTCATTCATTCATTCATTTATATGTAATCACAAGAGGTGGACTAGGTGTAGAAGCCACAGACTTGGCCTTGGAACCATAAAGACCTGGGTTCATATTCTACCTTTGCTATCTATTGGCTGGGTGACTGAGCATATGACTTGACCTCTCAGTGTTCTAGGCAACTCCTGAAAACTAGGTTTCAGAGAAGGTACCCACATGCATTGCAGAAGGAGTTTCCTCATATAAGAATTCCTTATATCAATGAAATCATAATTACAGTCCCCTGTCCCTTCATTCATATAGTTACATACATGTTCATATACATAGACATATATTTGTGTGTATGCGTATAAGATATGTATGTATGTATGTATGTATGTATGTATGTATACATATATGTATATAAAAGATGGTGGTATTTAGCCTAGACTTGAGATTTCCCTTTAGCATTCTATTCAAAATTCACTTTTCCTTATAACATATTCCATGAGGATTGTCCTTTTGTCACAGATCCACTTTGGTTTGATGGGTTGAAGATGTGTTTATACTTCTAAGTCTGGACTTTGAGGCAATGTGATGGTGCATAGGAAGCTGGCCTCAGATTCAGGATGACTTGTCTATAACTCTTGCCTCTGACCCACCTGTGACCCTGGGCACATCTACAGAAGGGACCTAGAGATCAATGATTCTGGCCTCTAAAAAGGCTTTACAAGGTTTCATCTGCCACACACAAGACAAAACGCCCCGCAGCTTCAGGTCTGGGAAGGATGAAAGGGCCAGGGAGTTTCCCAGCACCAGTTATTCTTGTACAACAACTGATGGCCTTGTCATTCTTTCGTTGTACTGACCCACAAAGAGAGAAGAGCCAGGGCAGTGTCACATTGCAGGAAATGTGCCTGATACTCGGCCATTATCAATGTCTCACATGCTCTACCACAAGAAGCTCTGGCTCCTTTAGATAGAGGAAGGAGAGTGTCACATGCTTGGCTCTTCTGGGACCAGGAGCAAAAGGTGGGAGGACAGGCGGGAGAGGAAACTGAATGTCAGCAGTGCTTATTCTCTGTTCTCTTTTTATAACACAAAAGATCACTGAATTCTTAGAGATTCACTAAGGTCCACAGAGATCAGTTAGTTCAGCTATCTGATTTTGTTCAGTTGTTTCAGTCTTGTCTGACTCTTTGCGAAACCCTTTGGGGTTTTCTGTGGCAAAGATATGGAAGTGGTTTGCCATTTCTTTCTTCAGCTTATTTTACAGATGAGGAAATGGAGGCAAAAATAGGCTAAGTGACTTATCCAGGGTCACACAGCTAGTAAATATCCAAGGCTGACTTTGAACGCAGGTCTTCTGTTTCTAGGTCTAGCGTTCTACCTAGCTGTCTAAAGGATGTAACTGTGGTTGAAACTTATTATTCTAAATAAATATAAACTTAAATAAGATGCAATAAAACTTACCAAATTGAATTTAAGTGAAGTATCTCAAAGACTTGAAAGTTAAATTCTTCATAAATATAAAGTTCTATAATTCTAGAATCTTGGAGTTAAAAGGGACTTTGGGGCCTATCTGGTCCAACCGAAACCAGACAGAGCGCCCCTTAACAACATATCTAAAAAGTGGTTTCTAGCTTTTGCTTGAAGGCCCTTTGGAAGAAAGGAACCCACTCCGTGGGACAGACATCTTGTTCTACTTTTGGAGAGCTCAAAATGTGAAATAGTTTTCTCTTATGCCAATCTAAATCTGCTTCTAGCTCTAGCTTCTGGATCTTAACGTCTTTCATCACACTTTTTGCCTTTCCACTTATCAGTATCCTCCCTAAAATGTGATACCCTGAAATGAACACAGTACCCTGCCAGGGTATTACTATATATTTGTATTTCAAGTTTGTATTACTTAGAAGCATCAATTGATGTGACCTACATTGTGAAATGAATCAGGTTAATCAGTGGGGGCAGTGTAGACACAGCCTTAATGAATTAAACCAAGCTTTCTAACATTAAAGTGGCAACTTGTTTGGATTTCATAACTTATCTTGAGTTGATTGCCCTGAATTGTACTATAACAGCTATAATATAAGTCCTGGGATCTCTCCCAATAGTTATTGCTTTGAGTTATAGCCAGGGGGCATCACACCATGAAACATCGCTTCACATAACTTCATTAACATCCCCAAGGTTCTGTTTAAGTGATGGATGACAGAACTCAATAGTACAAAATCACTGGTTCTAAAAAAAATCCAAATGAGATGGGTTTTTGCTCTTTGTTCACTGTATCCTACCATACGAGGCTGCATTGAAATTATAATAAATTATTTGGATTTCAAGTTTATACTATTTAGAAGCATTAACTGATCTAAATGACGGGAATAATTCACTGTTAAAGGTGAGATGGAGCTGAAAAATAAGTCCAAGGCAACTTAATCGAACCACAGTTACTTAAACTGGCAGTGGTCAATGCATCCACTCCAACAAATCTATTTGAAAAAAAAAAAAAAGGAAGTTCACAGCATTGCTTTTTCTCTCCTCAGGTGTGACGGAAAACTAGATTACTCAAGATGGGAGTTAGCTCGTGAAGAGTAAGTAGGAAATTCAGCTTTGCCCCTAACCTCTGCTAGCTGGCTGGCTCTCTTCACGTCTCTCAGTTTTGCTTTTGCCACCTTTAAAAATGAAAGGGTTGGACAATTTGATTACTTTGGTGCCTTACTGATTTTGAGACTAGGACGAGGGTTTTGATATTTAAGAAGGACTCAGATTTGCAATTCAGCCTACTCATATTAGAATCGAAGGGGAAAAGCACCCTGAGTTATCACAGTATACAGCCTAGGGAGTGCTGAACTTTTTTGTGTGTGTCCTGGACCCAGCTGGTGCTGGCAGTATGATGAACCATATGGACTAGGAATAATGTTTTTCAATGAATGCAATATATAGGATTACAAAGGAAACAAGTCATATTGAAATAAAGGCATAATTTTGCCATTTAAATTCACAGACCTAGTGAAATCCATTCATAGACCTCTTTAGGGCCCCATGTTAAGAAACCTGGTTGGGGCACCTAGGTGGCGCAGTGGATAGAGCACCGGCCCTGAAGTCAGGAGGACCTGAGTTCAAATCTCAGCCTCAGACCAAACACTTGACACTTACTAGCTGTGTGACCTTGGGCAAGTCACTTAACCCCACTTGCCTAAAAAAGAAAAAAGAAAAAAAAAGAAACCTGGTATAACCCATTCGACATCTTTAATTGAATCAAGGTATAAACATTACCTGAAATAATGCTACATGCAGGAAATAAGTTTCATAAAAGTAAACTGGTGATTGGATAAACAATATTATTTTAGGATTTTACAATTTTATGACATTGGAGGGGGATATCTGGACTTGTGATTTAATTGGTCATGTTATTATAATACACTAATAATGGCATCATGAAATAAAATTAATAATGAATACTTTGTATAGGGTACGCCTATCCTCTGAAATTACCCTCTCTCTCATGACAATAAAACTTACTAATTTTTTCTAACATCATTTTTGGAAGAGAAGGGGTTAATAGCACCTTTTGGACTCTGGCTAAACTTTATGGCATCTGACCAAACTTATTTTCAAATTTCAAATTTAATCAACAAGTCATTTCTGCCAGATGCTTCCCAGACACAGGCATTAAAAAAATGTTTAGTTTTTTGTTTTTTGTTTTTTGCCAGCATTCCACTCTTTCTCCTCCCCATCCTGGAAATAGCCAGCTCCCCTTGCTCCTGTTCCTTTATCATATCTTTCCCAAACCTACTCCTTTTATGGATTTCTTTTTCCTCCTCAATGGTATTGCCATAATCCCTTTTGCCATTCCTTTCATTCAACCCCATTCACAGAGACTGGTAGACCACCTCTCCTGTACTAGGGAGCGCAGTGGCATGCTCCTCCATCAGTAAGGCTGAGTTGGTGAAAACTCAATTTGCTTGAGAAGCAGCCTTCAAAGAAACCTGTGCTTACTAACTGTGCTGAAAAGTCAAATCATGGCACAATTGAAAACACCTCTTCATCTCAGGCATCTTAAACTGCTCCGCTCCCCAGTTCCCCAGAAAGCTTTTTCTAATTTATTTTAAGCATATTCAGATAAACTTTTTTAATGTGTGTCTTACTATCAGATCATTAAAACAAGACAGGATTCAGAGAAGCATCAACCTGCCATATTGCTGAATCCAGTACAATATTGGCAGATGCCTCATGTGGAAACATCTAAGAAAGACATGATAACAAAAACACAACCTGGCCCCCAAAAATCATATGTCCACGTAGGCAAAAAATGAAAATACCTCAGTGGAGTACAATTTCAAATCAATTATCAGTAACAATAACTCACATCTGTAGAGTGTTTTGAAGTTATTAAGTGTTTTGTAAGATAGTTATAATAAAGAAATTCTTCATCACATTTAGAATGCTCCATGGTATGTAAAACATTTTACATATACTCTTATGTTATGCTCACCATAATCCTGAAGTAGGTAGTTTTATCAACATCTTACAAATGAGGAAACTAATGTCCAAAGAGACAAAGGAGCTTGTGTAACGTTACCTAGCTATTAAGTGGTAGAGACAACTTGAACTGATGCACTTTCAAACTAAATCAATCCTGTGATCTTTCCACTAAGAAACAACACTACAAGCATGAGTCAAAACATCTTATCCCTTTACTATCTGACACATGTGCATCCTTTGCCTTCGTCTAAGCTCAGATCAGATACAGCTTTCCATGATTCACTTCTGCCAATGGTGGAATCTTCTTCCTCATCTCTCAGAGAGCTTTGAAGCTCTCCTTTGAGTACAACATAGTTTTGCATGTATTATATTGCAAATTATTTATCTTCCATATTTAATTGTAAGCAAGGGCTACATTTTAGTTATATTTCTATTCCCCCTATTACCAAATAAGTGACCTGTAGATAGCAAGAGCCTAAGAAATGTATGCTGAGTGAATATGATTTTTTAAACAAAAGGAAGTATAATGCCAACTAATACAAATTTATTACATTCTCCTTTTTACAGAAGAAAGCTAACTGAATTTATATTTTAAATTTTCTTTTTTTATTATGAATTAAACAAAGACAAAAACTTCAACCATCAAAGAAAAACAAAAGAATTGTGTTGTAGAACTATCAATTTCATTTTTTTTTTGGCTAGGCAATGGGGTTAAGTGACTTGCCCAGGGTCACACAGCTAGTGTTATGTGTCTGAGGCCGGATTTGAACTCAGGTCCTCCTGCCTTCAGGGCCAGTGCTCTATCCCCTGTGCCACCTAGCTGCCCAGAAAGATCAGTTTCTGTTACACATACTTTGGCTTTTTAAAAATTGTTTGCTAACATATATTTTACAGTTACCTACGTGTTTTATAGCTACCTATCTGTTATATAGGGAGTAAAAAAATCCTGTTCATGTCACCTTAATTGAATGATTTTTCAAAAATGCTCCCTACCTGAAATGTCTAGCTGCTAATGGAAATAAGTATGAATTAAACTCTTAAAGCTTCATGGAAAGCTGAGAAGTGAGCAGTTGTTACTAAATTGAGTCTATACTGATGCTGTGAACCAAGAAATCAGGATGCAGAAATAGCTTGATTCCCTTTCTCCAGCTCACCTTCCCTCCCCCCTCCCCCTGTCCCCAGCCCAAAGCCAAGACAAGATGCAGGCTAGTGTTGTTTTTAAAGTTATGTGGAAGACTGATTAAAGAGGGGAGAAATGGAAAGCAAAAAGACCGATGGAATAAGTTCTTAGAGAAGATCAAGAGAATGGGATCAAGGAAACAGACAGAAGGATTAGCCTTAGTTAACAGCAAAAATCTCCCCACCACCACCAATGGAAAGAGAAAGAAAGAAATAATGGTGAGGTCTAAGGAATGGAGTCCAGGGGTGGAGATGGATTAGAAGGCTCCCACCAGAATGCTTCAATCTTTTCAATGAAGTAGGAGGCTAGGTCAACTATAAATATGGTTGGCTGGGGCTGGTGGTGAGGAGAGGAAGAAAAAAAGAAGTGTATAACAGATTCTGTCAGGAACGAGACAAAGATTCAATAATGATAGAGTAAAAGCCTACTACGGACAGGTAGGTGGTACAGTAGATAGAGTGCCAGGCCTGAAATCAAGGAAGACTCACCTCCCTGAGTTTATATCTAGCCTCAGACACTTACTAGCAGTGTGACCCTAGGTAAGTCAATCAACTCTGTTTGCCTCAGTTTCTTATCTATAAAATGAGCTGGAGAAGGAAATGGCAAACCATTCTAGTATCTCTGCCAAGAAAACCCCAGATGGGGTCACAAAGAGTTGGACATGATGGAAACAACTGAACACCAACAAAAGGCTCTTCAAGTAATCAGTGAGCCCAGTTGAGATTACGAGCCGTACGTTTGTAGTGGATGAAATCAGCTCGATATCAATACTTTTTTCCAGCTACACTCAACAGCTCTACAACTGGCGTAGACAAAGTGGATGGTGGAGGTCATCCAGAGATGAGATTAGACAGGGGAGGTCATAATGGCAAGCGCCACTGGATTGGCAAATTATGGAGGAAGTGGGGGAGAGGAGGTTAAAGCCTGGCATGAGAAATAAACAGGATGGTTTAAAGGGCTAAAGTCAAGATGATAAAGGTGAAAAGTAGGTTTAGTGCTAAGAAGATACAAAAGATAGAAAGATCATAGAATTAAAGGTCTAGATCAGAAAGGGATCCCAAAGTCCATTGGATCTAACTCAAGGGTGGGGAACCTGCGGCCTTAGGGCCACATGTGGTCTTCCAGGTCCTTGGGTGCAGCCTTTTGACTGAGTACAAGTTTTACAGAACAAATCCTTGTATTAAAAATGTTTGTTCTGGGAAGTTTGGATTCAGTCAAAGGGCCACACTTGAGGACCACACATGTGGCCTGTGGGTTACAGGTTCCCCACCCCGGTCTAACTCTTCATTTTATACACAAGGAAACCGAGACTCAGAGAGGTTTAACTGACTTGTTCAGAGTTACACAAGTATTAAGTGGTAGGGGTGGAACTATGGACTCAGGACCTCTGACACCACTACCATGATCTCTCCACTGAACCACATTACCAACTAAGATGCTATGGTCAGAGAAGAGAATTTCAAAGCTCTAGATGTAGGTGTAGGTGCAATTCTAAGAGACTGTGAGCTCTAAGGTGCGGTCACATTTCCATGTGACTGGAGTAGGGGTAGAAAGGGAAGTATCTGAAGATGAAGAGGTTGAATCATTGTGAGGTTGGGCTTTTAATTTTTGTGACTTACACTGCTTTTGCTCCCATTGGCATATTTAAAATTTTTTAAAAATATATATTTTGTTTTTCCTCAATTATATATTAAAACAATTTTTAACATTTTTAAAATTTTTGAGTTCCAAATTCTATCCTATTGGCATATTAGAAAAGAAATAGAGGAATTGAAATAACTTAGTTCAAAGTCATCCAGTGAAGCTTGTAACAATATTAGGAACAGAGTTTGTGTTTTGTAGCTCCTAGTCTGAACCAGGACTCTTGCTAGTACTAAGAATTCCCTACAGTTGCATGACTCCAGGAAACATAATAGAACTGAAAAGGGACCTCAGAGAACATATAATCCAACTCCTTCATTTCACTGATGAGAAAACTGAAGTAAGGATGAGATTCAGTCATCAAAATCAATCAACAAGCAATTTATAAGTGACTGTTATGTGCCAAACCCTGTCCTAGGTACTGGGGATGTAAAGGCAAAGATAGAACAGTATCTGTCCTCAAGAAGTTTGCATTCTATCACAGGAGACAGCTTGTGTGCATACATGTATATGCCAAATAAATGCACAGTAGTTTGGGGAAGTAGGGCAGTGCTGGCTGAGGAGATGAGGAGAGGCTTCATGTAGAAGGTGTCACTCGAATGGAAGTAAAGGGTCCTTTGGGGTGGAGAGGAGGAGAGTATATTCCAGGCATGGGGAACAGTCAGTTAAATGGAAGACAGAATGTGAGATATAGAGAATATCAAGAAGGACAGTGTGTCTGGATGGTAGAGTATGAAGGAAAGCACATATTTTCTTTCTTTTTTTTTGAGAAAAAACACATTTTATTGCTGCTTCTATCCCTTTATATCACAATCATTTCCCCTCAATAGAATCCTTTCTCACAATTAAGAAATATAGCTAAGCAAACACCTATATTTTTCTGAACATTGTATCTACATGGGAAGATTGTATCCTTTGTGCCCTAGGGCACACTTGCTTTGAGAACTAAACAGAGGTTTTACACAGGGAATAGTTCCCACCACATGTAACAATAAGGGTATAGCACAAATGATCCTTTCTCTGGTCTCTCTTCTACAGGTGCCTCTCTCTCCAGTATGGGGGTGGGGAATAGGTAGAAAGGGAGAGAAAATAAGATGTGAGAAGACTTAGTCTTTAAAAGGTCACAAAAATAAACTAAACTTATGCTATATCTATGTAAAGTTTATTACTTAAAGTGTAACTTTTTTTTAAAATAACATGCTTTACTAAGGAGAGAAATAGTCTCCAAATATTGGCTAAGGAGACTGGGAATTTGGGTTGGGTTCTCATATGGCTGTCAGTTTGCGGAAATCTATTCCTGTTTTCTACTATTCTGTTTCCTTATTTATGAAATGAAAATAATAAAATTGCCTGTCTCCAAATTCTCTTTGGCTCTCTGATATGTGAAGACAAAAAAGATAATACATATAAACACACAAAGATGAAAATAAGCAGAGCACTGTAATTACTTAGAAAAAAATTCCCATGTAAAATTAATTCTTGATAACCTTAAGGACAACATAACTCCAAGAACAACAAATATACAAAAGAATCTGCATTCATTTTTTGGAAAGACAAGCTAGCTGGGCATTTGTTTCAGTTAAACATTGAATAGCAAGGCATGATTAGCTCAGTAAATGTTGAAGGAAGAGATAAATATTTCTGTTCAGTCTAGAGTCAGCCAAAGAAGGAATCTGTTTGGCTCACAAGTTTCTACCTCATTTAGTCTTTTCCCCCCCAAAAAATTCCTGTACTAGATTCTTAGAGCAATGAGTTTTGTGTGTGTGTGTGTGTGTGTGTGTGTGTGTGTGTGTGTGTATGATTTAAGTTAAGGACCTATTATATATTAAACAGGTTCACAGAATTTCAGATTTTGAAGGGACTAGAGAGCTCAACCCCATTCAGCCCTAAATCCCCTCTAAAACAGCTCCCCACAATTTACCATCCAACCTTCCTATGAAAAACTACAGTGAGGAAGAACCCATTCCCTTCCAAGGCACCCAATTCCATTTGTGAATATCTCTAATAGTTGAAATGTTTTTTCCTACTTGGATTTGAAATCTACCTTCCCACAACTTTGATCCATCGTTCCTCATTCTGTCCTTTGGGGCTAAGGAGAATACATCTAATCCATCTTCTACATGCAATTTCTTCAAATATTGGATGGTAGTCATCATCTTGCATGACCTTGACATCCTTTGCTGCCCACCTATGGACCCTCTCTAGCTTACTTTTATCCTTCCTCAAATGTAGTTCCTACAACTGAATAGAATACAACAGCTGTGACATGAAAAGGGCAAAGTATAGGAAGGCTATTACCTTGTCATTTCCTCTCTTAATGCTGTCATAGATTGCATTTTTTTTTTTTGCTGACTCATGTTGAGCTTTGGGTATTCTAAAAAATACTGGATATTCTTCAGATAAACTATATCTATCAATGACTTCATAATCTCGCAGTGTGAAGTAGAGTTTTGGAATCCAATGTTGGATTTTATCATTATCTCTATAGGGCCACTAAGCGGTCTAGTGGATAAAGTGCTGGAATCAAGAAGACTTATCTTCCTGAGTTCAAACCTGGCCTCAGACACTTATTAGCTCTGTGACTCTGAGCAAGTCATTTAACCCTGTTTGCCTCAGTTCCTCATCTGTAAAATGAGCTGGAGAAAGAAATTCCAAAGCACCTCAATATCTTTGCCAAGAAAACCCCAAATGGGGTCACAAAGAGTTGGACACAACTGAAAAAACTGAACAACAACAAAATCATTTCTATAGAATTTCATATTATTAGATTTGGTATGCTTAATTAAATGTTCATTGTTTGACCCAATGCAATAAACTGCTGAAATCTGTTAGGACTTGTCTAATGCATAAGCTATCCCATACAGCATTGTGTTATGTGGCAAATTTGATAGGCATGCCATCTGTACCTTAATCCAAGTACTCTATGGCCATCTCCTACCACCCCTCTATGATGCTTATTCAGGAAAACTCCAGCCTTGCTTTATTTCTATCCCTACTCTCCCATGATTTCCTACTCACCAAAGGCCTTACTGCCTCATGAATGTGCTTTCCTTCTTTCCTCTAATGCCCCATAACTCAGATGTGGAAACATGAACCATGATCAAATCAACCCTGCCACTGTTCTTGAAGGTCTGCATCAATACACACCCTGAGGCCCCACTCTTCTTCCTTGGGAGGCAATATAGTATCATAGAGTGCTGGATCTGGAGTCAAGAGCACCTGGGTTCAATTCCTGCCTCTGGCCCTCACTATGACCCTTAGCAAGTCACTTAACTTCCCCGGGCTTTATTTTTCTTATTTGTAAAATGAGGGGTTGTAACAGATGGCATATAACGGCCCTTCCAATTTTAACATTGTGATTCTATGATCCTATGATCTCTGTAACTTCTCAAAACAAAGTGCCCTTCCTGGACATTGATCCCTTTTGTATGTTATTTCCCATATGAAAATGTAAGTTTCTGAGGGCAGGGATTGTCTTTGCTCTTGCATCTGTATTTCCAGTGCATGGCATACTGCTTGGCACGTATTAGGCAGTTAACAAATGCTTTTTGTCCTTTCAATTAATTCTTTTGTTCATTGATAAAGAAGTTAAATAACAGAATCCAGATCTTGGGGACATTTCCCTAAGACACTTGCCAAGTAGACACTGATTCTAGCCATTTAACTACCTATGAATCTACTTAATTATAATTTCCATTAGCCTCCACCTCTCTATTTTGCCCACAGGGAAATCATGTCAAATATTTTGTTGAAATCGTGGTAAACTACACCTGCAACATTCCCCTGATCTACCATTCTCGTAACTATCATTAAAGGCAACTAGGTGGAGCAGTGGATATAATGCTGAATCTAGAATCAAGAAAACCCGAATTCAAATTCTGCCTCCAACAGACACTTACTAACTATGTGACCCTGGGCAAGTCACTTAACCTCTGTCTGCCTGTTTCCTCAACAGTAAAATTAAGGTAATAGTAGCACCAACCTCCTAGGGCTGTTGTGAGCATCAAATGTGACATTTGTAAAGTGCCTTGCAAACCTTAAAGTGCTAAATAAATGCTAGTTATCATTATATATGCAACATCATGGGGCAGCTAAGATGGTACAGGCCTGGAGTCAGGAAGACTCATCTCCTTATATTTAAATCTGGTCTCAGACACTTATTAGCTGTGTGACCCTGGGTGAGTCACTTAACCCTATTTGCCTCAGTTTCCTCATCTGTTGAATGAACTGGAGAAAAAAAATGGCAAACCACTCTAGTCTCTTAGCCAAGAAAACCCCAGATGGGGTCACAAAGAGTTGGACACTATTCAAAATGACCGAACAGATCATTATCGTTATTATTGTTAAAGGAAATGTTCTTAATGAGGCCCTGCTGGCCCTTTGTGACCATTGATTCCTTGGATGTTCACTAACCCTCTCTTTAGTGAAATATGCTAGAATTTCCAGAAGCAAAAGTCAGCTTGCTAGTCAGTCATTTGCAAGCTTCTTTTTTTTTTTAATGGGGACCAGATGTGCCCTTCTCCAGTTTTGTGGTACCTCTCCCATTCTTCTCTGCTTTTCAAAGATCATTGACAGTGGCTCAGCAATCACATTCCCAAGCTATCTCAGGACCTTAGGATGTAATTTTTTTTCCTGGCCTGGTGCTTTGAAAGTATCAAAACCAACCATGTTCACTTTTTTCACTTTTACTATTTCCTATCGGGCTTCAAATCCTTATTAGCTATTTCTCTTCCCGGTACAAAGATAATTCTCCTCGGCAGAGAAAATAGAAGCCAATTAAATAATAAGTATTGTTGCCTTTTCCCAGCATCCATTATAATTGCTCCCCCCACAACCTTGAGTAATGATTTTATTCTTTCTTTGATGTTCCTTTTTCTCCTACATCTTTGAAAAAAACCTCACAAACTCGAAAATGAAGACCAACAACCAGCCTTTTTTATACTTGGCATTTCTTGCCAGCCTAAGATTATTATTTTTCCTAATTCTAGGACAAGAAATAAAAATTCTTCAAGTTAATAGGGGTGTCAAACTAGAAATAAATGAGCTAAAGGATCTAAGTTACTCTCCAAATTGCCTCTGTGTCTTACACCTGTAATAGAGATAACTGATAAGGTCAGAGAAACTAAGGCCAAATGGCTCGACTGTCTCTCATCCCTATTCGGAATAGAATGATGTCTCTTCACATGGTATTCACCTTTCACTGATGAACCAACCCCACACACCTGAGAGTCATTTCATTTTATCTGTGAGAAATGGTCAGGATGCTGGCTGCCCAGGGATATGCTGGGGCCAGCTTGCACCAGCTCACGAGAACCAATTGTTAAATTTTCTGTGTGAGCGTTTCTGTCTCAGAAATCAGACAAACAATAAAAAATCAGGACATCATTGACTGTTCTATTGATTGTCTACAAAGAAATGGATGGAGAAAATGTTAATGATGCAGATTAAACTTAAAAGAATGTCCTGTGTGCACTTTTTTTAGAGACAGCTGTTAAATACTTACTAGCATATTCCTGGGGGCCAACTACCTTTCTATCACAGCATGAGGAAGAAGAAGAGGATTAAAGGAATTAATTCATTAAACAAATATATTGAGTACCTGCTGTACAGCTCAGCATTATGTTAGGTACTAGGAATGTGGGGTCCAGAAAGCATATAAGACATGGTTTCTATCCTCAGAGATCTTATTTTATTCTTCTTCTTCTTCTTCTTCTTTTTTTTTTTTTTGACTAGGCAATGGGATTAAGTGACTTGCCCAGGGTCCCACAAGAGATCTTATTTTCTAGGGGGAGAACATAGCATAGTAGAAAAAGTGCTGGATTTGATGTAGACAGAAACGGGCTACAATCCTGCCTTAGATGCCTACTAGTTGTATCACCATGGACAAGTCACTTAAACACTCAGTGCCTATTTCCTCGTCTATAAAAGAGAGATAATTATACTTTTCTAATTACCTCAAAGGATTCTGGTGAGGATAGCACTACAAAGCATAAAGTGTCATATGAATATGAGTTATTAGGAGGAGGAATCATAATTGGGAAGATAAGAATATGAACATTAAATAATAGGAAAAACAGATAAGGCTGGATGAAGCAAATAAAGGTAGTGTGAGAAAATAAAGACAAGAAGAGGACCTGGGTTCAAATCCCACGTCAGACCTGTGTGACCTTGTACAAGTCACTTAAACACCTTAGGACTCAATTTCCTCATCTGAAAAATGAAAGAGGTTGGACTAGATGGTATCTGACATCCCTTCAAGCTTCTGAGTCCAAGATCTCCAGCAAGAAAAAATCTAAGGCTTACTAAAAATGGTAAAAAAGGAATTCACTCAGGAATTAATTCATTCAGAGAAGATTTCATAGAGATCCACAAGGGCTGGAGCAGTCATGGCTTGAGCTGGGTCTGGAAGGATAGCAAAGAGTAAAAAGTAGGGAAGAGAAGGATGTATTCCAGGAAAGAACAAGATGAATGAAGCTCCAAAGGTGAATGATCACGCCAAACTTTGGGGATTATAAGGAGACTTGGGGCATTGGGGGAGTTGAGGTTGGACAGGCAGGTTGGGAATAGAACATAAAGGACTTTTGCAAGGCAAGCAAAATAGTTCGATTTCAAGTCCACAAATACTTTTTAAAAGCTCCTACTATGCACCAAACAAAGCATCTGGTACTAGGAATCCAAAGACTGAAAAAATGGCCCCGTTCCTGTCTGTGACCCCTATGTGATATGTACACAGGTAAGAGCAATACAAAGTAAAATGTGATGGGGTCAAAGGAGAGACTGCAACCTAAAGCTCTCTCAAAGTCCTTGAGGCAGGAGAGCTCACTTTCAGCTGGAGGAATATCAGGGCAAGCTTCATGGAGGAGGTGCCTCCAAAAGAAAAGCAACATTCCAGCAGGTGGAGATTAGGAGAAAGTATATTACAAGCTGTAAGTGACCTGTGAGAATGCACAGAGGTGAGAGAATACTGGGAAATATGGGGGAGTGGCTAAAAGATAGAGAGTGTTAAGGGCAGAAATATGACTCTGGAATATTTTTCAACTGGAGAATTATAGGATAAAATGTGACATATCTAACAATTTAACAAAGGTTATTTGTTAGAGAGGCAGTGTGATTTACTGGGTAGAGAGTTGGCCTTGGAACCAGGAAAATCTGGGTTCAAGTCCTCCCTCTGACACACTGATTGGGTGACCCTGGGTGAGTCACTTAACTTCTCAGTGCTCTTGGCCAGAGGTGGCAAACATGCTGTTTATCTGTCTTACTGTGGCCAAGTTCAGTCCAACCAGATTAAAATGTAATTGAGAGCTATCTAACAAAATAAATAAAAGTACAATAAAACGAAGACAATATCAATTATTAATTTTGTTAATTGTGGTTTTTTCTAAGTCATTATGTGGCCCACAGGGATCCTTGTATGTGTTTTAGTGGCCCTATTTGTCTGAATTCCACACCCTAGATCTCCTGAGACTCTAAGTGTCAGAAAAGGCACTGACTAGCATGGGCAGACAGGGTTTTCTCACTCAAGAGTTCCATGTGCCAATAAAATCACAGGCCCAAGGGGCAGCTAGGTGGTGCAGTGGATAGAGCACCGGCCCTGGTGTCAGAAGGACCTGAGTTCAAATCCAGTCTCGGACCAGAGACTTGACGCTTATTAGCTGTGTGACCCTGGACAAGTCACATAATCCCAACTGCCTTGTAAAAAAAAAAAAACAAACTCACAGGCCCAGTTCCAATCATCAACCTATTAAATGACATACCCGGGGTGAACAGCTAAGTTTCCAGGAATAGTGGTGCTTCATCAAACTCATGGAGCAAGCATGACCTTTGAAATGCATTTTCATATTTACCTACAGCAAAACTAGGTGATTGAAAGCCACCTCACCTACTGCTGAAGCACTGATTACACACACAGGTATCTCAGTATGACTAATTATTGGCTTAATGAGTCTATTGTTTCCTTCTTGGCAGCAGTCTAGTCAATTGATCATGTCTCAAAATCTACTAACATTTTCCACCCTAAAAGATTTATACTTTTTTTTTAAGCCCTCCTGCCCTCTCTCACCCCCAGCTGTTTCTGGTGAGCAAAGTCATCATTAGCACACAGCCACTGGCAGCTGAAACAACTTCTCCCTGCTGTTTGGAACAGGATGGAGCCTTTCAAATTTAATCAGAACAGCACTGATGGCCACACACTGCACTGAGGCTTCTTCCTAACCCTGGTAGGAGGAATTCTGACAATAGGAGAGATGGGAAAGGCAGGTACTGGCTTCTTTTGTCACTTTGGGGTGCTGATTCTGGAAGGCAATGTTAAAGAAAAAATGAAACTCCCAGAGAAAAACTATTGATGTCTAACCGCTTATTATGTTCCTCTTGAGTCTCTAGCTTTCTTTAAGATTTAGCTCATGTGCCATTGCCTACGTGAAACTTCTTATAATTCTCCCAGTTATTGGTACTCTATCCCCAAATTACCTTGAGCTCAGATGCCATCTAGTTCCACCAGTATTAGAATCAACTAATTGTCCCATAGGGAATAGATTGCACAGTGGACAGAGTTCCAGACCTGGAGTCAGGAAGACTCATCTTCCTGAGTTCAAATCCAGCATCAGACACTTACTAGTTGTATAACCATGGGCAAGTCACTTCACCCTGTTTGCCTCAGTTTCCTCATTTGTCAGATGAGCTAGAGAGGGAAATGGCACAACCACTCCAGTATCTTTGCCAAAAAAACCCCAAATGAGATCGCAAAGAGTTGGACACAACTGAACAATAACAATTGTCCCACAGATATTCAAACTCAAAATGTCCAAAACAGAATGCCTCTTCCCTATTGAACCTGCCCTTTCAATTTTCCCCATTAGAGACCTTTTTCCTCATTCAATTGCCCTTTGAAACTTCTTTATTTCTATAGATGACACCACCATTCTTCCAGTCATCCTGATTCTCAACCTGAGAGTCATTCTCAAGTTCTTCTTTTCTCTCAAACCCTACGTCCAGTCAGTTGCCAGGTCTTGCCGATTCTAACCACTCAACATCTCTTTCATCCATCTCCTTCTTTCTAGTTGAAATACCTTAGCTAACACACCCTAGTTGAAGCCTTCACTTTCTGCCATCTGGGTTACAATACAGAGTCCCCGTTGGTCTTCCCATTATGTATATTGTATCCTCTTAGTAGAATGTCAACTCCTCAATGGTAGTGAATGTTTTAATTTTATATTTCCATCCTTAGAACCTAATCTAACACATTGAATTGAAATTAATCAATCATAACAACAGTCACAAAGCAAAAAAGATAGAGACACAACAGGCCTATAAAGGAGCATCCACTTGTTGAAAACAGCTTATGTGAGCATCTAACTGTACGTGTGCAATCTTTAGTCAAGGACAAATGCTAGCTGATTCACTGCTTGATTACAGTAACAAATGGGAATGCTTCTCTTCAACATCCACAAAAACAAAAGGAAGAAAGAAAATACTGGGATATAAACAGAGTCTTCCTGGAATATAGGTTTATCTTTCCCCACCTTTCACTCTTTTTTAAAAATGAGAATATTTACACAAAACAGTCTCTTTTCTATTGATCTCCACAGTAACTATTCTTTGTGGAAAAAGAAGATGATTCCATTTAGGGAATGTGTCAGAAATAGGTATTCTTATAAGGGCCCATGTAGAGGAAGGGGGAACTTGCCTTGGAATCAGAAGACTTGAGCTGAGACCCTGGCTTGGATCACTTACTGCTTGTATGACCCTGGAAAAAAGCATTGTTTTCTCATCTGCAAAAAGGGATACTCCCTCTTCTTGCAGAGAGAGATGGCATGGTGTAGTGAACAGAGAGCCAACAATCAAATCCTGCCTCTAACACATACAATCTGGTTGACCCTGGGCAAGTCAGTAAACCTCCAGGTGCCCCTGCTCAATTGTCTATGACTACGTTACCTAAAAGTTACCTATCTGCATCAGTAGAGAGTTTCCAGGCTGGAAGTGCCCCACACTGAGAAAATCACAGATCTGGACCAAACAAACAGAATATTTTTACTGCCTGCTTCATAGAGTGGAGTTTTGTGAAGAAAGCCTCCTTTAAAAGGGATATTTTAACATTAAATATTATTAACTACACCACCTCCTATGCCACAAGAAGCCTCCCTCACATTCATCTCATCCCTTGTTATTGACACTCTATCCTCTTGAAATTGTGTTGTACGTATTACCTGTGTGCTTATTATATACCCCCATCTAAATACAAGCTCCTTGGGGCAAGGACTGTTTTATTTTTCTACCTTGGTGCATAGCACAATGTCTTGCATATAGTAGGTGCTTAACAAATGCTGGTTGAGTAGAATATGGCCCCCTGAACCTGGTACATAGTGAGCATTTAAGAAATGCTTATTGGCTGACTCACTGGGGGAGAATAGATGCTTAGTTAAATTAGTTTTATATATTTGCCAAAATGTACATGGGACCAGAGGAAAGCTTTAGGCAACCAAAGGATATCTAAGGTAGAATATTTTATAGCTCAGCCTGGCTAAGCATTTCCATTAAAACATTAAAATTGAGCTTTCTATTCTTTTGAAAGGAGAAAAAAAACCCTAACTTGTGTCCATGAGCCAAAATATCAAAATAGAAACGCAAACTTTTTAACCCATCTTGGTGAGGACCCACCTTTGGCAAAGTCTTGCAGACAAAAAACAGAGAGGGACAAGAAGTTGTCTTTTTCTTCACCTTCAGATGGGGCTTTTCCCAATATACTTTGGATAGATTGCTATCCATCTTATTCATCAGGAAATACACCCTTTAATATCTCATTTCATTTCAATGCCCCAACTACCTTAACTGCAGAAAGTTCTTCATAATGCTCTATAATCTGCAGTCTTCCAGCTGAAATTCAATCCTGTTTTCTGGTCCTTTCATAAGGGCTATATATTTGTAATGGGAACCAGGGAAGGAGATTATGGTGATAACTAAATGCTTGCAATATCAAATTCCATGGATATCAAATCCAATCACATGAAGGAATAAATAAAAAATGAGGAAGTTTCAATTTTGCTTGGCAGAGTCTGAGGCCTGAATATATACCCTCTTCTGAACATTCAGTTCTCAAGCAGACCGCTTCCAAATGGGAAAGGCCATTCTGCGCACCTTCAAAGGAGAGTTTAGAGATTCAGAACAGTTTCAGAACATTACTGCCCTAACCAAGGAACATTCATCAGCCAGTTTCATTCAGGTCTTATTGGCAAAATGGGAAATGGACATAGCCCCCAAGCCTGTTGTTTCCCCCCTTGTTAAACAAGGACTGAGACTCCTGAATTTCATAGTGAGACTTCCAAGCTCACCCACATCTGCCTGTGCAACAGACTGCAAATGCTTTAAGAAGTTACCAGTGAGGGAGACTGATGATGGCTAGAGGCTATAACTGTACGTACTTTTTACCTAAGATACAAATAAGAGTAACTCATATTAGATAGATGATAGATGGATAGATAGAGAGATAGAGACATAAAATGTTAGCAATTTATATCAGCAGTGGGAGTATCTACCCTGGGACTTCTCCACACAGATGAAATAAGAGGTCTAGAACAAACAAACAAAAAAAATGCTTTTATTATTTGCCTTATACAGTGGGTTGTTCTCAGGAAAGCCTCATTTAAAGGGACAGATAAATATTAATTATTAGTCAGTGTACCACATCCTCCATGAGATCTCTCATGAAGAATGATATGTGGCTAGCTCTTGGATTTTATATATCAGTATCTATCATATATAATCAGTTAGTCTTACTAAGATCTTAAGAAAAAATAAATTATATTATAATCTCTAGTCAAACAGTCTCTCTTACAGGTAACTTTCTAAAACAGTTATAGTCTGATGCACATGCAGATTGTGGGAGAACTTGGAGGGCTTCAGTTGTGAAGCTCAGGAGCCCTAGCCTTTGTCTGACAAGGAGGATGACAATAAGTTTGATATTTGCAAGTTTTATAGTGATATATATATGTATATATATATATGTATATATTTATATATATATATATACACATGTGTGTTAACACACTATATATATAGCATACATATATATACACACATTTATTTATTTATTTGTCTATCTATCAATCTATCAGAGGTATTCTGGTAACTATTTAACAATCTATTCTCTGAAAAAAATACAAAATATACTTTTAAGTTTAATCTGCATAATTAATACTTTCTTCATCACTTTCTTAAGTCTAGACAATGAATAAAATTAACTCAAGCCTTGATTTCTAGTGTTTGCCAATTTCTGAGGTATAAATGCTCATTCTGAAAATTTAACAATTAGCTCTTACTAACTAGTAGGAGCTGGCTCTAGCATACCCCTGACATGCATTTACACATACATACACACATACATACATATTTAACTGAGATAAAATGAGTAAAGCACTTTGTAATTTTTAAAGTGATATATATGTATATATATAATATACATGTAATATATACATATGTGCACATAAACTCATGTGCATATATAAATATACACATATATATCACTTTAAAGCTAAAAAAAAGTTTTGCTCACTTTATCTCAGCTAAATCTTCTCATTGTAAGATAAGTACCAAAAACATTGTTATCCCCCATTTTATATGTGAGGAAGCTGACTCAGAGAGATTAGTGACTAGCCCAGCATCACACAGCTAATAAGTGGCAGGAACAGGATTGGAACCTTGTTCTTTCTCACTCCAAGTTCAGCACTCTACCTTCCACACCACCCTACCTCTATTTGTGAGGGGTACCTAATGTGCATCAACATTGAAAATATCTGTGATTTTTCTTGGTGTGGGAACTTCCTTCACTAACACACACAAGCCCTTTGTGCCTCCCTAAGTGGATGGTCTTCATAAACTGCTGTGGCCAAAGACCAGTCATCAACATCTAATGGGCAGCTTTGGTGGGGGAGGGCAGAGAGGAGCCTTTCCCAACCTGGCAAGACTGATCCTCAGTCTGTATCTACTGTGTGCAAGCTACAGCAGTCATTGTGCTATGAGGGTGAGAGAACTGGTCTTGGAATCAGAATAACTTTGTCCTAGAGCTGTCTCTGACTCTCACTGCATATATGACCCTAGGTAAGCACCTAATCTCTCAGTGCTCTAAGATTAGAGGTTGAAGAACCATTGCTTATCTGCCTTGGTATGTGAGTTCTTCACAGAGAGCTCCCCAGATTTATTTTTAAGTACAAGCCACTATGGTAGTTGTTTAAAAGGTGCCAAGGTACAAAGACAAAAAACAATTACTATCCTGCTAGCAAAACCTTTGAGAACTCTAAGTCACTTCTGTGAATGCTGGCAAAGTGTTAGAGCAGGACTTGAGTGAAGATCATTGTTTCTGCTGATTGGAAGGATGGAGGGGAGGAGAGGGGAGGAGAGGAGAAAGAAGAAAGAAAGAAAAAGAAAGAAAGAAAGAAAGAAAGAAAGAAAGAAAGAAAGAGAGAAAGAAAGAGAGGGAGAGAGGGAGAAAGGAAGGAAAAGAAGGAAAGAAAGCAAAGAAGGAAAGGGAGGAAGGAAAGAAAGGGAGGAAGGAAAGAAAGAATGAAGGAAGGAAATAAGCATTTATTAGGCACCTACAATTTGCCAGACACTGTGCTGAGCCCTTTACAAATATTATCTCAAATCATCTGTGAGAGGTAGGTATGCTTGTTCTCATTTTGCTGTTGAGAAAATTGGCTAAGTGACTTGCCCAGGGTCATACAGCTAGTAAGTGACTTGAGGCCAGATCTGAACTCAGGTCTTCCTGACTCCAAGCTCACTGTTCTATCCATTGCACCACTAGAGCCTCTGGAAGAAGGTTCTTTGACTTATTGTGGAATATTATGGAATATGCCACAAGACTGAACATGTGCCTTTGTCATAATTCAGACTCTGCTACTCTACCACACCTGTAAAACTTTCCCTACCTAGACTAGAAGTTGGATAAAATAGAAATTACACTCAGGTGTTTTCCCTAATCCTCCTAGTATCAACCCATTCCTTACTCCATTAATAAAAATCAGCAGAAAGGCTGCTCGAGGATAAAATGCCTTTCTAAGGTGCAAAGTTAAGAAAACAAGACTTTGCATTCTTCTGATGAGATCTGGCAGGGTGCTCTGGTGATCAGGTGAAACGTTAATTGTGACACCAGGTGCCTCAAACCAGAGATTCAGAAATTGGCTGGGAGCCTGGCCCTCTCCAAATGCTGCTTTAGACAGGGCTGGCGTTTTAGTCAAACTTATTTACTGTGCAGATGCAGTAAAGGTGAAGCAACAGGAGGTCCAGCTCTGAACCTTGAGGAGCTTATAAAATATTTAGGAAGGAAAACTAAGTGGGCACCAAGTCGCTTAAGAATACTTTTAAAAATAACCTCTCTCAGCAAGCATCTTTACATGGTAGGCATTCAGAAAATGTTGGTTGAATTGAAAAGTAAGATGTGTGTCCTTCCTTGGAATTTTTACTTTCCCTCTGTTTCCCAACTCATTCCATCAGGGAAAGATAGAGAGAAGGGCCCAGATGTTCTCCATGCAGCCACCCAGTGCCTTGCCTTCAGCAGATTTCAGAGATGCGAGCAGTTACTACCCTGAGTTCCTTCTTGGAATCTTCAAGCATCTTCTATCAGTCTCTTTCCCCAATACTCCTCAGCATAATTTAGGAGGCCTTTTCTGGAGGATGCTAAGTGTTTTTTTGGGGAAAAACCCAGAAAAATAAAATCCTCTAATCTGACTTAGAAATAACCCCAAACAAAAAGGCTTATTATGAGGTTTATGTTCTCAGGGTCTTCCTCTCCCTTATTGAGCTACTTTCCAGCTATTTTCATGTGTCACAAACTGCAAATGAATTAAGAATCTCCCCCTTGTCTCAGTTTTGCTTCTTTGGTTTTTTCTTTTACTTTAATTTGGTTCTATTTTATTATATTTTTTAAAATGCTTTCATTTTCCCTAGAATCACAGAATATGAAAGGTGGAAGGGGATCACAATGTATATCTGAGCCAATCCATACATGCAGGGAATCCCCACAAAGCCATATCTAACAAGTGATATTTTATGAATGTGTCAAATCACTATCTCAACAACCATTTCCCCTCAGACCATGATGGAGACAGCCCAGGACTCTAAGTCCAAGGGGCTGGCGAACAACAGCACTCCCCTGAATCCCAACCCTGCTTTTATCCTGGCTTCTAAGGCCATCACTGAGAGGAGCCATCTTTATGCAAATAGGGTCTGCTAACGAGGGGAAACTAAGGGGGTACTTATAAACTGAGGAATGGCTGAATATAATGGAAGACTATTGTGTCATAAGAAATGATGAAGGGGGTGTTTTCAGAGAAACCTGGCAAAGCTTGTATAAACTGGTACAGAGTGAAGGAAGAAGAATGAGGGGAGCAGTTAATATATTAACAAAGCTGCAAAAACAAGCAAGTTTTGCAAGCCACAAGAATTCTGATCAACACAATGACCAATAATGATTCCTGAGGACACATGAAAAAGTATACTACCTCCTGACAGAGAATAATGAGACATACATTGTTTTAGACATGGCTGATGTAGGAATTTGTTTTGCTAGGTGGTGTTTATTTGTTATAAGGGGCTTGTTTGTCTTTTCCAGGAGTGGGGGTGTCCTTACAACAACCCTGGCAGGTAGGTGCTATTATTAGACTCATTTTACAGATAAAGGAACTGAAGCAACAGAGGTTAAGTGACTTGTCCAGGAATGCATAGCTAGTATAGTTTGAGGCTAGATTTGAACTCAGGTCTTCTTGACTTGAGGTTCAGTGCTCTATCCACTGCACCACCTCTAGCTGCTCTTTAACTCAGTGAAATTTGACAATACCTCTACCTTCTCTTACTTGATTTTTAAATCTGATTGGATGCAATTGAAAGAGGTGGAAGTGAGGATAAGTTAAAGAGGGGAGCCTAAAAGGAATATAGTATTTTTAAAAGTTATTTAATTTTAATGTATGGAATAAAACAAATATTTCCATAATATAGTATAATAAAAAAATGGCTGCACATGAAACTGCAAATTTACAACTTGTTATTCCTTTGAAAAATAAAATAAAGTTCTCATATAAATTTCTTTTTTTCTTGTTTTTTCCTTTTTTTCTTCCTTCTCTCCCCTCCCCCAGAGATGACTACCATAAGACACAAATCTATCTATCTAGCTATCTATCTCTATATCTGTATCTATATGTAAAATTATTCTATACGTTCTTCTATTTATCAGTTCTTTAGTATTGATTAAGGTCACTTATCAAGGGCTTTGGGAAGCACTAATAGGACTCCTTAGCTATAGAACTGAGAAGTCAGGTCCAGTGCAGGATCAATTGAGAGTGGGTGCTGTATAAAACTAAGCCACCTCATCCTGCCTTCAGCCTTTGTGACTTCCTGTGGATCAGGCAGCGTCGCCTTTAAGATTCACTTAAAAGAACAGGATTCTAATAAGCAGAGATGAGGAGGGAGCACATTCCAGGCATGGGAGATGGCCTGTGCAATGCAGAGATGGGCCATGCCATGTCATGGGGGGGTGATCTGTGTCAACAGAGGTGGTAACTGCACAGTAACGAAATCATACATCCTGTGCGATACTTTACTATTGAATACTGCAGGATCCCAAGGTGACAGAAAGAACTATGTTATTGCATTTAATACTAAGATTAGCATTTCTAAACTATTAAAAACTCTTTATCAATAAGGGCCAAGAGCTTACCAGTTGGCAGTACGTTTTAACCAAAGGGCAAAGTTGGGCCATTGTTTTTGCTTTAGCCTTTGTTATCTGACAGCTGGTAAATTGAACACCAAGATACTGAATTCCAGAGGTCTATACTTGTTGCCAAAGCTCAGATTACATCAGCCTGTCTGTATTCAGGTCTCTGGCACTCATAATGCAAAGTTTCTGTCTGGCAATAAACATGACGTTTATACCAAAATCATCTACATGATAAACTCATAATCAGCACAGAACAGACAAGAGAATAATGCCACTACAAGTGAAGGCACAATACCGCAGTTTCTACTTCTCTATCACCTAACTACCAGTGCGACCCTGGGAAGGTCATTTCACCTTGAACACTAAGATTGGCATAGCATCTGAATGTTGTCTTCAATTATTTAAAAAGCTGTTATGGGGGAAAAGGTAATCCACACCCCTCCGAAAGCACCTCCCTTATCTTCTCCCCCCCCCCATATATTACTTTATACAACCTTCTTAAAATCTCTCCCCTCTCCTGTCTCCCAGTTTTCTCACCTCTTCACAAATTTAAAAGACTCCTACACCCCTCCAGATGTACACATTGTTTCCACTTCAATTCATATACCCCTACCTGCTTCCTCTGCATTAGTTCTTCCTTCCGCACCCCGTATTTAGTTTCCTACCCAGTTTTGTTTCTCAGAATCACCCCATCATACACAACTCAGGCCCAACCTTTCTTTCAAACTACCTTAGTAATGGTGACAGTTTTAAGAATACTATATTTTAAGAACAACATTTTTAAAAGTAAAAAAATAAGAACAACAACAAGAAAAAGAAAATGTAGTTATTTTGCTTGCCCCAGGATGAAACCAGGAGTGGAAGGTGTCAAGAGGCAGAGTTCTACTTAGAGCAAGGAAAACTTCTTGACAATTTAAGTTTGTATGGAACTTGGATGGGCTCTCTTGACCAGAGTCAGGGGACCTTGTTGGTGGGATATTTCAAAGGGGAAGATAAGGGTTCTCTGAGTCATGTGTGGTCCCTGGGGGTGCTCTAAGTTATGTGTGGACACTAGATTAAAGAAGGAGTGTGGAGAAGAAGAAAATCCTTGTCTGCCTCACAACTACGCTTACGGCTCCCTCACAGACTTCCATGACAAACTCTATTGGCCAATGCTCAGGGGGAGGGGAACTTTCAGTTGGAAGTAATTTGGGCCCACAGATGTTGAAGTCTTCAGACTCTGCCCATCAGCATTAATAACGAATATGTATTACATCAATGTGCCCTTTACCTGTGGCATTTAATAAGAACAGTAACTCACGTTTCTTAATACGGAGTGAAATGTATCATCACCAGGCTGTTGACTGTAAAATCATAAAGCAGAAAGCAATAGGGCAGTGGGGAGGAGGGGAAGAAGGAGGAGGGTGCAGCTCGAGGGTAGGAAATGTCCAAATGGAGCCTGCTTCACACTAGTCATACTTGGACGAGATGACCTATAAGGTCTCTCTCAGCTCTAAATTGATGACCCTATGAATCACTGGCTTCCACAAGAGAAAGGAGATATAAAACAGTAGAAACAAAGTAGGGTAAGGAAGGGGAACAGGATGAGGGCCAGAGAAACAGAAGGGGCCAGCTGGAAGGCAAGCCAAATGGAATCACCAACCCCTGACCAGATCTAGGTCCAAGCTTACAAGAGGATAGACAGGAGAAATGCTCCCATGAATGAAGAAGAAGAAGAAGAAGAAGAAGAAGAAGAAGACCACTCTTTTTGTATGTTTAAAGAAACAAAATCTCACAAGGATCACATGGGACACTGGTAATGTGAAGGACAGCCCGGAGAAAGGATTCTCAAACAAGGACACATTTATGGCAATTAGATACTCCCACAAAGCCACTAACTTGTGCCTATTTTTTCTTGTGTCTTTCATAGTCATTAAAACATTATCTGTATTTTGTATTACCTTCCATGAAGAAGCAGATTCCATTCTGGATTTTGAATCAAGACATAAACTTGAGCTACCAGAATCACAGAGATGGTGATGTCATGTTATTGCCTCCAATACTACTGGCTATGTGACCCTAGGTGAGTCACTTAACTCAGGCAGCTCTCTAAGGCTTTAAGTATCAGAGAAAGTGGTCAACATGGACTGGTGTACAGAGAACTCCCTTTACTAATGAAATAATAACATCTAGCATTTACATATCTTTTTAAGGTTTGCAAAATACCTTACATAGGCTATCTCATATCATCCTCATGACAACCTTAAAGGTAGATGCTATTATCACCCCCATTTTACAGATGAAGAAACTGAGGCTGACAGAATTTAAATGTTCTGTCCAGAGTCACCTAGCTAGTAAGTTTCTGAAGCAGGATTTGAACTCAGGTCTTAATTGATTCTGAGACCAGCACTCAAGCTACTATATGACTTAGCTTCCCATTCCCATTCCCTATCCCCTGGCCTTGCCTAACTGTGATGTTGGGTACTTCACAGCTTGGTCTTTAGGTTCTTTGACTATAATGAGAATGTTGGATGAAGAGGTCTTTCAAGTTTCTTCGAGATTGAACATTCTAACATTCTGTACCTGTGTAATCCTGCTATAGGCTCTTCACTATTTTGCTATTAACTCACCTCTATCCTATTTGGCCCCAGACCATGTTTCATATCCTAGTCATCTACCAGGTTAGCAAGGCCTACCCAGAGCAATCATCTTGCCCTGGCATCCCACACATACCACACCCTTCCCTCAACAATTAAATTAAAACTCACAATCTCACACAGAGGAAACAATAAATGTTTTATTGATCTATGTATGCCTCTACTCACAATTCCTATACCTGCTTGGATATGGAATTCAGAAACTTGTTTTTTAAACTATTTTGATAACCATGTGTGTTTACTAGTTTTTCAATCATGTCTGACTCTCCATGACCCCATTTGAAATTTTCTTGGCAAAGATATTGGAGTGGTTTGCCATTTACTTCTTCATCTCATTTTACAGATGAGGAAACTGAGGCAAACAGGGTTAAATGACTTGCCACAGGTCACATGGCTAGTAAGTATCTGAGGCTGGATTTGAACTCAGAAAGATGTGTCTTCCTGACTCCAGGACCAGTGTTCTATCCATGGTACCACCTAGCTGCCCTTTTGATAATCATATTTCAATATAATTGATTTCTTTTGTGATCCTATGTATTTTATTTCATTACTTAGAAATATTATTCTAAGAAGTGATCCACAGGCTATACCAACCTGCCAAAGGGGTCCAGGACACACAAAAAAGCTTAAGAACCTCAGACCTAGAGTAAAACTCCCTTCCTTGGCTATAAATTTTGTATCTCCCAATTTGAATGTAAACTCCTTGAGGTCAGGTTTTTTTTTTTCATTTTTGTCTTTATATCCCTGGCACCCAGCATGGTTCCTAGAACATAATATGCGCTTAATAAATGTTTATCGATTGATGGATCCACTTCTGTAAAACTACCTGGAACACAGAACACTTTCATTTTTCCAAGATAAGAGAATGCCGACATGCAACTACGTGGTAAATTCACCAAGTCAATAGCTGAACTTTTACCTTCTGTTAAGTTTCCTTCTCTCTTCCCTAAGTCCACTCCTCAGACATCAATAAGATACTTTGCAAGAGACATGCTTCCCACTTCAAAGGCTAAGCATGGCTATCGGAGCATTTACCAAAACACTAACTTTATGCCCACACATGGAAAAAAGGGGAGAGGACTCTTTGGTTAAAAATATTCAGAAATAATATCGCCCAGTTAGCTTAATTCTTTTCACCGAAGTCACACATCACAGAAATAAGTACTATATGGACATAGTTTGAATGGAAAAGTCAAATGACCTATGAACTAAATCATGAGATACAAGGTCCATTACACAGCATGAATGAGCTTTGGTTATTACAAAAGACAAGACTCTCTTCTAACAAAGCCAAGCTCACAGTTCCTTCCTTTAGCTCCTATTTCATAAGTCCTTGACAGGCATATCTTCCAAATTGTTCATTTTGCTATTTAACCAAAAACTGAAATGATGAAATCTAGGTTTTAATAAAGACCAAAATCAAGTGGACTAGAAGGATCCCTGCCTTTCTCCACCCTCTCCCCTTGTCCTCCATAGAAAGCTCTTGCACTCACAACTCTGACCTGTCCCTGAGAAGCAGAAACATCTGTTCAGAGTCTCATGTTAACTTAACTCTTTCCTTTCCAATACTGGGGACTGCTGTCATGACGGAAGGTAACATTCTAGAATTTGGTGTGAATCAAGGACAAGTCACCTGGCTCCTAGTAGGTAGTTTCAGGCTATAAAGAGTCCATCAACAACAACAAAAACTGAAACCCAACCAGTCTATCAATGAATGTTTTGAGTTCCTGCTATTGCTTAATATTGTTCTAGCCATGAACCATCGTAGGATCATAGAACTGGAAGAGACTTTACAGGTCACCTAGTCCAACCTCATTTTACAGGTGAGCAAACTGAGGCCCCAGAAAGATTAAGTGACAGCAACATAAGATATTGTGCTTTTGAGCACTACTGCACAATCCAGTTGGGGAGACAAGATGGACATACATTAAAGAATAAAAGTTATGGGAAGTCCAAGAGTATTTAAATCATTCCAAATGTAGCTAGACCATAGAGATAGAATAGAATATAGAACAGTAATCATAGTAAGATGAATTATAGTAAAATAATGCTTTTCTGCACATAGGCTACACACTAGACTATCCATCACAATTCATTCTGTGCTTACCATAAAGCCTTACACACAGCAGACCCTTCATAAATGTTTATCAAGTTGAGCTGATGATGTCGGTGCTTTAGGAAGAAGAATGAGCAAATAGAGGATTAGGTGTCTTTTCAAGTAAACAGACATTCCCCAAGAATTGCTCAGTAGTGCCTAGTAACAAATGAATATGGATTTTATAAATATGCTTAAATTACACACTTCTTGTATTTCACATCTGAGCACCCATCAAGCTTTTCCAATACCTGTGGGCAAGGCATGAAGCAAGGCTTAGGGGCAACCTCTGGTCTACGGAATTAAAGTACAGTTAGACCAGTCTTTATTGAACAGAGATATTCCAGAAAGATTGTGTGGGGACTAGGATTTTATAAACGGAATCATGTTTAAAATGCACTTCTGTTTCTTACTATTTAAATGAACTTTCTGCTGAATCTTTTTTCATGTGATCAATCACCCAGATCTGTTTTAATAAAAGCTAACTTTTTTATATAGTGCTTTAAGGTTTGCAAAGCACTTTACTTATATTATCTCATTTGACCCTCACAAGAACACCATGAAGTAGGTGATATTATTACCCTCATTTTGCAGATGAGGAAACTGAGGCTTGGAGAGGTTAGGCAAGTAGACCGGGCAAGTTGGTTTAGGCAGCTATAAAGTATTGGAGGCAGGATTTGAACCTAGGTCTTTCTGATACCAAATCCTGCGCTGTAACCACTACACCACCCAGCTGCTTCTGAGAGCATTTTATAAACGCCATTTTAACAGACAAGGCAATCCAGTAGAAAGTGAGTAATTCATGAAGTCTGTTAAACGGTCTTCCCTGCTGGACACATTACATAAAGCACGGGGTGCTGGCCCAGGTACTGAGAGAATACTGCATCAATGACATAGTACTTAGCTAGTTAAAGCCATCCACACTTCAGCCTGAACTTCTGTTTAGTTCAGGTAGTGCTCAGTAAGTATGAGCAAATATTTGCAGGGGAGCAGTAGAATGCCATTTAACAGTTATCAAAACAGAACTATTACCATAGCATATCAGTGGTTACCATGGTGCTTAGGGTTTTTTTAGTTGTCAATTTTTATTCTCTCTTAAAAAAATACTCACATATAGCAGTGAAGTGGCTCAGTGTATAGAGTTTTGGGCTTGGAATTAGAAAGACTCATCTTTGTGAGTTCAAATCCAACCTCAGACACTTGCTAGCTGGGTGACTCTGGGCAAGTGACTTAACCCAGTCTGCCTCAGTTTCCTCATCTGTAAAATGAGCTGGAAAAGGAAATGGCAAACCACTCCAGTATCTTTGCCAAGAAAACCCCAAACAGGGTCACAAAGGGTCAGATACAGCTAATCAACTAAATAATAGCAACCTTTTTTTTTAAACACCACATTCAACTCCTTCCCTGCCCCCCCCATTTTATCTCCTACTTAGCTACTTTTTTTTTAAAACAAAGATTAAGAAAGGAAGGGAAAAACAGTGCAAAAAAAAAAATCAAACAGCATATCAGCAGTATCTGAGACTATGCAGTACTCCACACGTGTAGTCCCCATCTCTGCAAAGAAAGGAGCATGGCACATTTCCTCAATTTTCTTTCAGTTGTTAGAATTACATGGGAGTCATCTAATTTAAAAGTAAAACTGAATCAACATTTACCTCTGAAGAGGAAGTCCCTGGGCAGGATAGATTTTTAGGGATTCTAGCCATTGAAGAGCGAGCATGTGAAGAGCGAGTGAACAGAAATACTACTTGCCTAACACTCAGCTCAGTACTTAATCAAACTCTTTCCTCAACTTTTCTTCTTAACTTTGGTTCTCTCCCTTTTTTCTTCCCTCCAGATGTTGCTCTCCCTTTCTGTACATGGCTCTCTCTGTTCTACTTCTCTTTCTTTCTTATTTTTCTTTCCCTCATATAACTGATCATAGTGTGAGTCTGTATGGTTTAAAACTGTGGTTCCTAGCCTTTCGAATATGAGGACCTTTTTTAATGCATTGAATTTCATAGATTCTACATGACAGCAGGTCAGCATCTCTTGGCTGAGAAAATGAAAAAGGACAAACTGACAATGTTGGTGCATATATGCATGTGAGAACCCATTACTATAACTGCTGCTTCTGAAGGGTCTGCAGTCCATAGGCCGGGAATCAATGTTAAAGTACATGCTGTATTTAACTGAAGTTTTGGATTTTTTTTTTTAATCTCAAAATGAAGTGAGTTGATCATCTATGTTTCTTTCCCAGAAGACAGACAAACTTTTTTTTCGGTATTCCGATTCAACACCCCCCTGCCCCCACCATGTATCAATGGCCAAGAATGGTAAAACAAGTCTCCAACCCTGGCCAAAGAATATAGCCATAAATACATATTTAGATATAAATATCTTCCATGGCTTTGCCCCAACTCATGCTTCACTGCAATGACTAGACAGGGATCAATGCAATTTCTCTATGCCGAGCTTTGGGGCTCTGAAAAGGTACCTTTTTATGTTGAGAAAAGTGATCGTCAATTGGGAAATGGCAGAACAAATTGTGATGTATGAATGTAATGGAACACTACTATGCTAGAAAAATGAGGAAAGAGATAATTTCAATAAGACATGGAATGGAAAGACAAATTTATAGAGTGAAGTGAGCAGGATCAGAAGAACGATTTATAGTAAAATATCAATAATATAAAAACAGACAATTTTGAGGACTTTTAGAAGCTGATAAATGAAATGAGCAGAACCAGGAGAATAAGCTATACAATAAAATCAATACTTTAAAGACAACATTGAAAGTTGTAAGAATGACGAGCAAGGGAACGACCATCCATGATCCCAGAGGACCTATGATGACGCATGCTATTCTTCTCATGGAGAGATGATAGATTTGGGTTGTAGAATGAGATATATAGTCTCAATCAAAAATGAACATGGTCAATAAGGGAATTTGTTTTGCTTGACTATACATTATTTGTTGCAAGGATTTTTTTTCTTTTTTCCCCAATGGGTTAGAGGGAGAGAAAATCAGTTTCTGTTAATTAAAAAATGAAACTTTAATTTAAAAAAAGAATAAGGAAAGGGGTGGAGCAGGCTGACCAGGAGGCTGGGTCCCCAGGAGGGCAGGGCCAAATGGGGTACAAGAGAGGGTAGACTAACTAGGGAGCAACTTAAGGAGGCCAAGCACCTGGGAAGAAGTTTAAAAAAGGAGATAAGAAACACTAACGGAGGGAAGCAGAGGGCTCCTCAAATAGCAGGCTTACAATTTCTTCTATCACTGCTGACACATTAATTACTCCTGTTACTGCATAGTTATTGAACAGTAGTAAATTTTTTTCCAGTTAGTAATTTCTACCTTCACCTAAGAAAAATACATTTGGTAGTGAGTACTGCTATTTTGTGATGCTCCTATTCTGGTGAAAAGCAACCAAATATTCAGGCACAGTGTAGTAGTTCAGGTTCAACAACAGTTATAGTTAAGTCCCAATTTATGAAAGAAGATAGACCCCAAGAGGAGGGAAAATTAATGGTAAAAAAATTAGAATTTACTTTTTAGTTCCCCCTCCTCCTCTTGCTATGAATTTTCATGCTGAAACCATCAAAAAGATATCCACACACCAAAAATTGGCTCAGGTCAACAGGAACACAAAAAGAATAATGCTGATAAGCCAGTCTACACTAAGTCCATGGTCCATCTTATGGAATCATCAATTTAGAATCAGAAGGGACCTAAAAAAGTCACTTAACCATGTTTGCCTCAGTTTCTTTGTATGTAAAATGAGCTAGAGAAGGAAATGACAAACCACTCTAATATCTCTGCTAGGAAAACCTCAAATGGGGTTATGAAGAGTCGGACATGACTGAAAAAATGACTGAGCACATCTCTTTCTTTTGGCCCTCTTCACTTTTGACTTTATTAAAGTCTCACCCTTCCTCCCCTTATTGGTGGTTTGCTGGTAAATGTTTAATAGCCAGTTCTCCTGGAAAGGAAAAATGTATAATAGGATACACTTTTAATTTTAATTGGCATTATTAACATTTATTCCATCACTTTCTTAAGTCTAGACAAGCAATAAAATAATATACCAAACCCTAAAAAAAAAAAAACAGAAGAGACCTAAAAAGACCTCATCTTGGCAGATGAGGAAACTGGGGCCCAGGTCTTGTCTAAGATTGTGACACGTAGATTAAGCATTAGAAATTTTTTTTTTTAACCTCGGTCATCTAATTCTAGAAGCCAATACTCATTCCAATAGACCAAGATATTAATCCTTCTCTTCAACCCTACCCCGTCTCAATAATGCCACTCAATTTTGATCAGAAGGACTTGATCAACTAGATAGATAAAATGCATACAATATTTTTCACCCTAGAAGTCCTCTCAGTAATTATTAGTATCTAATATACCTAAAATATTAGCATTTAATATATCTCAGATACATTAGTATCTAATATGTCTTCAAATCCTTTTATCACCTTGGTACCTACTGTGGCTGACAGCTGTTTCGTTGAGTTTCTTAAAACTTTTGATTTGAATAAATGACTGAATAAAGCATGTATTAAGTACTTTCTATGTGTGAAGCAGTCTGCTAAGCTCTGGGGTTACAAAAAGTAAGTCAAAAAGTCTCTGCTTCCAGGGAGCTCACATTCTAATGGGGAAGAAGACATATATGGATACTCCAAGTCATACAGAAAAACTTTATGTACTTAGGATGCAGTGGCAAATTAAGTGATGTCTCTTTTTCAATGTCATTTCCATGGATAAACTAATATTATCATGTGATGTTGAACCATGTGACAGTGCCAAGGATTTTAGTGACCAGAATGTTCTTTTCTGAGTCTTCAGTAGCTACGGCAATAGCACCTGCTGGAGCACTTGCCAGACTTCATTTCCACCTGGGTTGCTTCCCAGGATGATGACTGATTTATGTGGATTAGTGCTCTATACATCAACTCTAATTTTGTAGTCTGTGTCACTGGAAAAACAAAGTACCATTCCTGGGCCACACCCATATTCGTATAGCCCACAACCTGATTTGTAGGACCTTGTCCTCCATCCCTTTCACTGATAATTCTTTCTTTCCACCCCCATCCCATCAGCTAACATGAAATGACATTTTATTGTCTTTCCATTTCTATGGAAGTATTCCTCCCAGAGTTGTTCATCTCAAACAGGCTGAAAAGTAGAAAATGAATACTTTTTTTTCTGCCTTTCCTCCATTACAGTGTGAGCTTAAATTAGGAGTATTTATAAAAGTATACAACACACAAAGGAATGTGCTCTTTAGAAAGAAGTTCTAGTATTTCATAATATTTAAAAATCAAATCCATAAATCTTGAATTTTTTGAAAAGAAAAAAGTGACAATTTATTGAGACTATTACAAGTGTGAACTTAATCTTGTTCTTTGTTTTGAAACAGGTTTCATAAAATTGCTGCCAAGAAGAACTTCACATTTGAGTTGTTTACCTGCGTGGAAATGGTTCTTACAATGTGGAACTTTGCAATGCCACCTTCAAGGGTGCAACTGGTTAGCTCAGCTGGATAGAGTATGAGGCTAAGAAGGCCAAGGTCAATGATGTATTCCTTGTACAAGCCAGTTTGTTCTGCTTGGGCTGCACCCCCAATCCAAACCAGCCACCTCAGCAATGTGTGGAATTGGTCAGTAGGGTACTGGATGAGAAGGTGTGGGTGAAATGGTGCAAATCCACCCCCACCATTGGGGAAAAAACCCCAAACAAATAAATGTTAAGACACATGTTCCTGACTGTGTTGGTACCATTGTCTTTACATGTAGATAACGTTACCTTGTTTAAAACTAAAGTCTGGCTGACAAGCCAAAATAAGCCATAACACAACCATAAGGACTTGAAGTCCAAATAATTTCATTAATGTAAATTCCACAAACATTTGATTTAATGTAATTCAGGGTATTAAGGAAATGTTATTAAAAACTCCAGTCAGTAACATGGAAATGTTTTACATGATTGCACATGTATAACCTATATCTGATTGCTTACTGTCTCAGGGAGAAAGGATGGGAGGGAGGGAAGAAGGGATAAAATTGGGAACTCAAAACTTGAAAAAAAATCCAAAAATAAAAAAAAATTGTTTTAACATGTAATTAGGGGAAAAAGTAAAATGTATTGTAAAAAACAAAGAACAAAAAACAAAAAAACCCTCCAGTCAGTGTTCTCATGTTAACAACTTTCTAAAACACTATACTATAATAGGGTTTTGTTATTTATGTTTATTAGGAAATGCAAAAACTTGCTTCTGTCAGTTGCAAAATATATATGTCATACTGAATGCAAGAAAGGTAATCCCTATGGAATTTATTTATTTAGCAGTCTTTTGTTAAGCACCCACTTCAGGCAGAGGGAGATAGAGATTTAGGCTTAGAATCAGGAAAATCTAAAAACCCCAGGCCCTTACTGGCTATGTGATCCTGGGCAAGTCAATTAGCCTCTACATACTAATTTCCTAGGATTTACCTATTAAATCATAGATGGGTTGCTAATCTGCCTTTGTTGAGGGAGTCCCCCACTCTGGGGGATCCCTATGCTGATAAAAATCAAAGCTCCTTCACTTATGGGAAAAGCACTATATAAGGTGCTGGGAGATATCAAGATAATCGATATTAGTCAAAGGGTCATAGGGCTGGAAGGGACATCAGAGACCATCTAATCCAATCCTCTCATTTCACAGATGAAGAAACTAAGGCTGCAGTGTCAGAATGAGGATTTGAAACCAGGTCCTCTGACTCCAAAGTCCATGTTGTCTCCACTTGCTGTTTCCAAACAAAAAATAATCTGGTCCTGGTTTTTTTTTTTTTAAGGGACTCTTGCATTCCCCAACAAAAATAAAGAGAAATCCTGAGCTGAGTTTGAGTAGTTTAAAATATATTACAAGCCATGATTCCAAAGGACCAATGATTTAGAATTTTACTTCTCTCCTGGCATAGAGGTGATGGATTAATGATGAAGAATGAGACACACATTCTTAGACATGTCCAATATGGGAATTTGTTTTATATGACAAGACTTATGTGTTACAAAAGGTTTTTTTCCCCCAGTAGAGTTGGAGGTAAGGGAAAGAAAATAAATGCTTACTAATTGAAAACAATAAAATATACCAAAGCCCATGCTTTGGTTCCCACTGAAAGTGTGAGCCTATGGATCTAGCTCACACAATTATATTTTTCCAGTGGTTACTCTCATTCACCTCTTGATATTTTCATCTCAACTCTGGAAAGCTAGGGACTGTCTCCAGAAATGCTGGCAAGTTTTATTTAGAAATGTCTGTGCAAATTTCTTTTCATTTATATAGATTTATATGATATCTAATGTTGAAAAAAACATTCAAAATTTATTTTTGCTATATAAGAAGAAATAAAAAGATTCTCATTGTCTTTTCACATAAGTGATAGACTAAAAAGGGAGAAAAATCTTTCTACCCCACCCTCCTCCTATGTCTGGGACAGTATTTAATCTTAGGAATTCATCTAGTTAGCTTAAAGAGGAACTGGGCTGGGCTTCCCTTGTAACTGAATAAACAAGAAAATGCTGGCATATCCTTTCTAGCAAACAAATGAACCAATCACTTAAGCTCCCTAAATCTCACTGATTTTCAAACCCCTACAAATTATTCTTTTTCCTGAAGTGAAGCTAAATAGGGTTAGGAATTCAGGATAAATGTCATACTTAAAGAACTCACTATTTTTATTTTAAGGTTATTTCTTACATGGTGATCTTAACCAGTGAAAGTAAAAAGTTGCTGACAACATTTTTGGAAATGTAAATGCTGTGAATGCAGAATTCCATTCTGCTTATATTAGTCTGGAAAACAATATTGATTTCTGAACCCCAGATAAACCAAAGTTCCAGAAAGTCAGGAAATTATAGAAACGTATTCAGTGCCATGTCTGAAACATCTCATGTTATCTAAGAAGTCGGAATCTATGTTTGCTAGCGTAAGAGACAGGATTTAAGGAACATGTATGTACCATATCATTTTTTTATCTTGACATGTTGGAAATTCGATTAGTGTGCATGAGTGTGGCTAAAGCATTTAGGACAGTGCCTAGCATATATTAAGCCTTATATAAATGTTAGCTATTCTTTCTCTTCTTCATCATCATTACAATTAAAAAGCCAATGTGCAACCAGCCAACAGCCTGATTATGAGAAATTTGCAGCTGCAACCTTCCTTCTTCCCCTCCCCCCAACCCCCAAAGGAGAGAGTGTGGTGAAGTAGAAAACAGGGAAGATCTGGAATGAGTAGACCTGGGTTTGAATCCCAGCTCTGACATTTACTATCTGAGTGACTTGGGGCAAGTAATTTATTTATTTATCTTTTGTAAAGAGTATTTTTTTCCAATTACATATAAAGATAGTTTTTATCATTCATTTTTTATAAAATTTTGAGTTCCAAATTTTTCATCCTCCCTCCCTTCCATTTCCTCTCTCTAAGAGAGCAAACAATCTGATATAGTTATACATGTGCAATTATGTTAAATATATTTCCACATTAGTCATGTTGTGAAAGAAGAATCAGAACAAAAAGGAGAAACCATGAGAAACAAACAAAAAAAAAACCAACAAAAAAAGTGGAAATAGTACGCTTCAATCTACATCCATAGTTCTTTCTGTGGATGTGGTTGGCATTTTCTATCATGAGTCTTTTGGAATTGTCTTGGATCATTGTATTACTGAGAAGAACTAAGTCTATCATAGTTGATCATTTTCCAATGTTGCTGTTACTATGTACAATGTTCTCCTGGTTCTGCTCACTTCACTCAGCATCAGTTCATGTAAGTCTTTCCAAGTTTCTCTATGTCCACCTGCTCATAATTTCTTATAGCACAATACTATTCCATTATATTCACATACCACATCTTGTTCAGCCATCCCCCAATTGATAGGCATCCCCTCAATTTATAATTCTTTTTGGGCAAGTAATTTAACCTCCATGGATCTCAGTTTCTTCATCTGTAAAATGAGCAGCTTGGACTAGATGACTTCCAGGATCCCTTCCTCCTTGAAATTTTTGATCCTATGGGCAAACATGTGAGTTTGGTCTCTCATAACATCTTTTCTCAAAAAAAAAAGAAAAAAAAGAGCAGCCTGTTCCTGACAGCTGGACACTTGCCCTGGTGTAACAGCTGCTATTGTTTCCTAGCTATTCACAGCTTTGCTGGGATGGCTGGCTGAAGCCATTGAAAATTTTCCCTCTACTCTCAAGAATTTAAATTCATTTCAGCTCAACATCACACAATGGCTTGTATAAACTGACCAAGGTCCAGAGGAGGCAGAGTATCCTTACAGGCTTTCTTCCAGGAGGAGGGGAAGCAAAGAACCTGCTGGGATACTTGTCTGATACTCAGAAACATGCAGAAAGGTGCTGAAGACAGTTAATAGCCCTGAGTAATTTGCTGGCTCTTTTAAAGGGACTGATTCCCTTCCAGAAGCCACAGGTAAATCACATGGGGTCATTTCTACTTAGGAGAAGTCTACTTTGAAAGGTCCAGAAAGGTCTTTCTGCCCCAATGCCTAAGACTTTTGTCTGTAACCACTCTGGGCATTAAAGTCCTTGTTAAAATGAAAATATATTATAGGGGTGGTGGTGGCAATGAGGATAGCATGGTAAAAGCCACATCATCAGCCACGGACATCTCAGCTAGCTTTAACATGTCAAATGATTGATATATAAAAATGGAACACAGGACATTGATATTTTAATGGCAAGGAATTAGAAAAGATGAAGATCATAGGGATGACCATCAAGGGTAGGATCAATCAATAAGCATTTATTGTGTACCTACTATGTGCCAGGTGCTGAAGATACAAGTACAAAGAAGGAAATGATCCATCCTACACACACACACACACACACACACACACACTACATATACACACATATATATATACACACACACATATATACACCCACACCATATGATATATATATATATATGTACACACCATATTATATACACACACGTACCATATGAGATACGCACACATACATCTGACATGTTTGCATATAATTATATAATATACGTGTGTGTATAAATATATATATATATATACACACACACATACCATGTAGTGTATATATATCTATTTTTCTATCTATATACCATAAATACTGTTAATAAATACAAAGAAGTTAAATATAATGTAGTTTGAGAGGGAAGACACCAGCATCAGGAGTTATCATGAAAGGCTTCGTGAAGAAGATAGCATTTGAAACCAATCTCTCTCTGAAAATCTTTGCTCAAAAAGGGCAGCCTCATAAGTGTGGGTCTGCATCCTAAAGAGGGGGTACATTCCCAGGCATGTGGGGGGTCGGTGCAAAGGCAAGCTGGGAGTCATGGTTAGAAGGGAGGGGCAATGGGGCTGTCAGCATGAGAACACTGGGTACCTGGAAGGAAGAGCAAAAGGGAAGATAGTTGGGTGGACACCAAAACACTTCACATCCTTCACAGTTCTGCCTAGAAGCCACCCTGTAGAAAAGAGTCATCTCTCTTCCTCATTTCTGGAGAGTCACTATGTAGAAAATCCAAAAGACAATCTTGCTGCTGTGACAGGTAGAACTACTATGAGGTCATTTACCCAGACAAGAGTTTAAGGGCCCCTAGGGTTTGAATTTATAAGGCCTAATCATTTCCAATTAAGCAGGAGGAGCTTATTCCACAGCAGTGCTCAAAAACACCTCAGAGAAACTCTAAGGGGGTGAGCAGGCTGATTTCTTCTTGATAAGCTTCAGTAGAAATCCTGTGGCTCAAAGGTACCAAAATTTAAATCGAAATGGCTGTCTGAGCAGCTTGATCACTGCAGAGGATCTAATAAGGAGCCAGCTCTCTGGAATCATTCAAAGTCTGGCCCCATTGGCCATTTGGGACTAGTTTAAAGCTGGGAGAAGCAGAGAATGCTTGCTCCTGACAAGCAAGGAAAAAGATTCATCTCTCTTCTACATATTTCTCTTACTGTTCTGTCACTGTCACCTGCTCTAAGATATCTTTGGAATGTCAGACAACCAATGAGGCCCTAAGGAAAGGCCTGAAGAAGATCTAATGGGAAGGCCCAAGTCTGGATTGGATCCCATGTCTGCCCTTCCAAATGGACAAAGACCTCATGCAACTAAACCTGGCCCAGATCCATAAACATGGCCCCGATCCATACCCCTGGAAATCGGCTGAAGTGAAACACAACTCAGGATCTGTAAGTTTGAAGGACTGACAGAATGGGTGTTTACTTCACCATTTTTTAATGTTTGCCATCTTGTGATAATGGTCCTCAGTATAAAATCACAAAACAAAATGTATGTGGACACCTACTCAGGAATCCAATAAATATTAAGTATCCGCTAGGTACCAGGTACATGCAGTACAAGGACAAAGAGTGAAGAGAAACAGGAAAAAACAGCCAAACAATGATTATTTAAACTCACAGGTTCAAGTCTTGCCTCAGCTATTTACCAGCTGTGTGACGTTGGGCAAGTCACAATCTCTTTGAACCTCAGTTTCCTCCCCCATGAGCAAACTGCTTAACCTCTCAGTACTCTAGTCTAGGCAGCTCTTGAAGACTATTCAGTTTCAAAGCAGATTCTGCTCCTCAGTGGTAAACGAACTTTCCTCACCAGGAGATCCCTATTCAATTGACATCACAGAGCCATTTCCCCTCCCCTCCTCCCCCCCAAATACTCAAGAGTTTAATCAACCTAATAGGGCTGTTGGGAAGAAAATGTTTTTGTAAGTTGTAAGTTTCAAAGTATCATACAACTATATTATTATTGTTGCTTTTAAAAACTGAACTAGAAATGAAAACTTGCTACCAATGGTTATTACTAAGTGTTGATATTCTAAGGACTAAAAATGTCTGTGCAAAGTGATGTATTGCTTCCAGTCAGCTATTAGTCAAAGGTTTAATCTTGATGTAACTTCTTAGACCTGGCAACCTGAACCAGCCAGTTTCATTTACAGAGATTCATAAAGGTAAATGAGTTACAGGAAAATATTTTTGCTACAATGGAATCTGGCACTTTTTTTTTTGGCATGTGTAATAGTACATGCCCACACAACAGGGCCAGATAATTAATAGCCAAAGAGAACAATGCCTATATGAGCCCCAGTCCCATGATTGGAGCTGCCTATGAACTCGCCACCAAGAACGGAGAAAAGGATTCCACTAACACCTCCCAAAGGAACAGCAGGTATTTATTTACACAGGTTGAGCACTTCCTTTGGAGGAAAATAGGGAAGTGAATTCTGTTGAATAAATGAAGTCCATTTAGTAGATATACTGAATTCTCTCTATGCTCTGGCTTACCAAGGCAGAAATAGGAGGCCAGGAAAAATGATAGTGTTCCTACCTCACCCCATGCTGCTTTTTATGGGAAAAAAAACATCCCTTGACAGCTCAATTTATTCTACACTGTTTTAAATGATAATGTCACCCCTGCTACAAAATGTGAATGAGACAGACACCCAGGGGAACCCCACAATCCAGCCAGCAGATATGGCAACATTCATCCCCATACCTCTTCATTTTAGAAGTGTTTACAAAAGAAGAGAAGAGAGGTAGCTGGGAGGTAGGCTGAAGAAAGATGAAGGAAATAAAAATGCCCAAAAGAAGGGCTTGCTGTTTCACTAAATGAACATTTTTATGGCATAGTAGTGAAAAGATCAGAACATTCTTTGAAATGTGGAAAAGATGAATGTTTTAGCCCTGGGCATGAACTATTCTCCCTTTTTTTGTCATAGGACCCCTTTGGCAGCCTAGAAGGAGTTAGGTAGTAAAGTGTGGGTGAATCAAAATTTAACTCTTTCCAGCGAGGCTTGCACTAGCTCCTTTGTGAGGAGCCTAAATTGCCTATCAACCTCCCTCATGCTACCACCACTCCTTTCTCAGAATGTTTTGAAATGCATGAAACACATAGTTTCAAAGAGAAGTAATTCTACTGAAATAAAGTTATCAAAATATTTCCTAAAAGAATAATTTTACAGACCCCAGGTTCAGAACCCCTGAAATCTTTAGAGGCACCCCCTTCAAACCTAGGTAGAGAAATTTCCAAATTTATGACATTCTCCTGCCAGTGACATAATCAAACATTAAAAATGGTGTCAGTCACTCAACAGAATGTCTTTATTTAAAAAAAGAAAGAGCTAATTTGCTTTTCAATAGAGAGAATATATGACTGGTTAGCTCAGTCATTAAGACATGATGTTAATAAAACCAAAATAAAATGAGGGGGAGAGATCTGATTTTCTCTAAAGTTTCATCTAGTTCTAACTTTCTGTGACTCAAACAATAACTAAATCCCAGCTCTCAGTAGGACATTCCCCACAGCATCCCTCTGAGAGAGGTAGTGTGGTACTGAACATTAAAACTTCATTAAGTTAGTAGCTTCATTACTCTGTTGACACAGAAAATAATTCTTCCCATGGGTGGGGAACCTGAGACCTTGAGGTCACATGTGGCCCTCTAGGTCCTCAAGCGCAGCCCTTCGACTGAATCCAAACTTCACAGAACAAATCTAAGGTAAAGTTTGAATTCAGTCAAAGGGCAGCACTTGAGGACCTAAATAAAGGGCCACATGTGGCCTCGAGGCCTCAGGTTCCCCACCCCTGTCAGCTATTCCATCTCTCATCTCCATGCCTTTGCATGGATGTCCCTCCTCTCTGGAATGTACTTCCTCCTAAACTCCCTCTCTTAGAATTCTTAGGGTTACTTCAAATTTTAGCTAAAATATCACTTCCTATAAGAAGCCTTTCCTGATTCTTCCCAGCTACTAATGGCTGCCTCACAAAAAAAAATTAGCTTGTATATTTATTTTATCTATACTTAAATGTGTACATGTTATCCCCTGACAGAACCCAAACTCCTTGAGGGCAGGGAATTTTTCATTTTTGTTTTTGGAGTTCTAACACAGTGCCAGGCTTATAGTAGAAGCTACAATGCTTGTAGATTGAATAATAGTTTAAATGAGTTGCTATGATAAAAAATAATTATTTGGTGATCTACCTTCTGATGATGAGCCTTTCAAAACTCAGTTCACTTAAGGCCTTAGATGGCTATGAATCATTGGACCTAGAGCCTTCAAGGGAGGGGAGGCAATTTGCATTTAGCAAGTGCCTACTATGTACTGGGTACCGTGCTAGTCTTCTAATAAATATCCCATTTGCTTAATAACCCATGATTAACCCCATGCTATAGTAAGGATTTCAGTGGAGGCATTTAAGTATTATTCACATTTTACATGTGGAGAAGACAAGGATAAAGAGCGTAAAAAATGTGCTCGAGATCATATAGCTAGTAAGAGTCAGGGATGGACTTGAATCCAGATCTTCTGATTCACCCTATTTATAGGTTAGGAATTCTTAACCTGGGGTCTGTGAACATTAAAAAGAAGTTTTTAATAACTTAATTTCAATATGTTGGTTTTCTTTGTAATCCTGCATATTTTATTTTATGAATTTAAAAACATAATTGTAGAAAAGGCTTCACAAAGGGGTCCATGACATAAAAAAGGTTAAGAACCCTGTTTTAGGTGTTCCTACGCAGGGGAAGACCTCTCTTAAGTTTTTGTCTCTGCTTCCTCCCCACTCTCTTTCAGCAGCCTCTTGGCTTTCTTGGGTTTAACTATTATCCCTGTGAATGGCTAGTTGGTGAAGTGGATAGATTGCCAGGCTTAGAGTCAGAAAGACTCATCTTCCAGAATTCAAATTTGGCCTCAGATAGTTACTAACTGTGTAACCCTGGCAAGTCACTTAACCCTGTCTGTCTGATTTTCCTCTTCTGTAAAATGACCAGAAGAAGGAAATGGCAAACTACTCCAGTATCTTTGCCAAGAAAACTCCAAATAGGGTCATGAAGAGTAGGACACACCTGAAAAACAACTAAACATCGTCCCTGTGCTCACAATCTATATATCACAAACAGCCTCATGAATCTGTATACCCAGCACCATTTTCTCTCCTGAGTTTTAGTCCTACCTGATCAGCTTCCTATTGGACATTTCAAACTGGTTGGAACAGAGACATCTCACATTCACCATGTCCCAAACTGAACTAAGTATCTTTTTCTCAAACCATCTGCTCTTCCAAACTTCCTTATTGCTAGCAAAAGTATCACCATCCTCCCGCCTGGGTTCATAACCCAAGTATTATCTTTGACTCGTCACTATGCCTTACCCCAGTTTCCAAATATTGTTCCTACTTCCACAACATTTCTCAAATCCCTCTTTCTATTCAAATTATAACCACCTTAGTCCAGGCCCTCCTTATATCTTACCTAGATTATTGCAACAACCTCCCAATTGGTCTCCTAGCTTCAAGTCTCTTACCATGCTAGTCCATCCCTCACACTGCTGCCAAAGGGATTTTCCTTAATGGCAGATCAGATATTGTCAATTCCCTACTTAATCAACTCCACTGGCTCCCTATTGTCTCCAGGACAAAACCTAAACTCCCCTATTTAGATTTTAAAGCCTTTCACAAAGTTGTCCCTACCTCTCTTTCCAGCCTCATTGCTTCCACAATCCAGACAAACCTTTCCTCTGGTTTCACACAAACTGTACTCCATGCCTTGTCTCCATCCCATGGTGCTGGCTATTCCCCTGCCCAGAATTCACTCCCTTCTCACCTCCCTCATTTCCCTCCAATTACAGCTCAATTACCACCATTTCTACCTGAAGCCCCTCTTTATTTTCCCAACGACCAGTAACTCCCCCCAAACTACCTTGTATTGAACTGTTTTGTATTTATTATGCACTTATCTTCTCCCATTAGAATGTGAACATGCTAATAAAGATCATTTCATTCTTTGTGCTTTCATCTCCAGTACCTGGAATGTAGCTGGTACTTAACAAAGGCTTTGTGATTGACTGGCCTCAGAAGCTATTTAGCCCAACCACCTTGACCTCCCTTCCCACCTCCCTGACTCTGAGGCCAATCCACAACTCTATATCCTGACATTTTCCACAAGTTATCCAAATACTTAAAACACTAATAGCATCCAAAGCAAAGGTACATATTCATGCAGCAAAGATTTGTTTCAATACATGAAAGTGCTCTGATTTCCTTATGATGGCTTCATCATCTGATGTTAAAGAACATAATCTCTCCATGACCTAAGACAATAGAAACTTTTAAAAATTTTAACATCTACTAAATAGTTTTAGTGGTAGTAAACACATAAATGCTTCTGTTTTTATTGTTCTTTAGCAAGACAAGATGAGTGAGAGAAAATATAAAGAAACATTTAAAGCTGTCATATTTTTGTGATAATCTATACTTTTTTTATAACTGTGGTTACATCTACCCGTTTGTTTGGAAAATGGAAAAGATGGTAAATTAGAAAGAATGTTAAGAATTTTTTTCACTTTTGTTGGTCAAGTCTAAAAAAAAGCAAATTAAAGATGCTTCAAATGACTTTGAAAGTTTCTAGGTCTTTTATGAATGTAAATGATTATTTTTTCTACTCTAAATTACTTCTCATTCTCAAGGAGTCAAACTTATATAATATTTGATGGTGTTTGAATATTTATCATATTGATGTGTGTAAATAATTATTTTTACTTTGTAGCAAAACTCTTTCTAATCCAATGCTATCATAGAAATGAAGCAGAGAAAACTTGTTTTTCTTCCTTGTTCTTTATAAATATACTTATTATTTAAAAGCAATAATAAACTTTGAAAGAGAAATATTGGAGAAGGGGAAGAAAGAAATATAAGTGATTCAGTGAACTTCTGGGAAACAGAAAGAAACAAACTGAATGCAGCAAAAGGTTATTCAATGAATTCACCTTTACATCACATTTATATGGTCTTAATTTCATTTTACAGAGAAAATCACAACACAAATCATGAAAATGATTTCTGTATAGCTTACACAATAATAATGTGTAGTAACGAAATGCTGACCTGGGAAGCCTCCACATGCATACTTTATTCTTATCCTAAAAATGTCCTTTCCCTTCTTTTTGAAATAAAGACTTTTTTCTTCAATATAGCAAAAACTGATAAATGGATAAGAAAAGCTCCAATCTTCATATTACAATGAGTCCTATCCTCCACCTTCTCAGACTGGCCATTGTATGTTATGATCATTTGTTATTAAGTGGGCATCTGTAAATATCTTCAAATTCAGAAGATCTGAGGTGGTAGTCCCATTTCTATTGCTGAAACTAAGAAAGGTTGAGTTACTTAAAGTCATACAGCAATTAAAGTGGTAGAAGTAAGACCCCTAACTCTGGACTTTTGAATCTGAAGATATTTACAAGATTTTAACTATTAGGGCTCTACTAGCTGAAACCTGCACAAAGACTTTGGGACATGTTGAACAAATGCCCACCATTGTGGTTGGATTGGGTTGGGTCTTCCTATCTTGCCTAGGCTACAAGCACAGTAGCTGCTCACAGGCCTGATCCCAATATGGACTGGCACAAAAGCTTTTACCCGCTCAGTTTTTTTTTCCCTGCCCAGACCTATTCACTTCCTTTTGGGCAGGGGCTTACCATGTTATGTGGATACTCAATTCATTTTAGATCAACTATGACTCAAAACTCTTGAACTCAAGTGATGCACTAGCCTTAGCCTCCCCAGCATCAGGGACTAGAATAAACACCACCAAGCTTGGTTCCACGTTCCTGTAAGATAATGGACAATGGGTCAGAAATCACAACTGTCAGTTGTTTCAACAACTAAGGATATAGCTCCTCTTGGTCTGGTGATTTTAGCCCATTGAGTGTAGCGTGGTGCTCTCTTACCATCTTCCTACTTATTTTGGGATATAATTCCTTATTGGCCATTTTGGTTCTGTCCTCGGTCCAAAGATTCTCCTTGGCAGAGAAAATAAAAGTAAAATAATAGTTCCATCAGTCTGCTTTCTATATGTCATCTATTATCTCCATCCCATCCACCTTGAGCAGTGGTGCTATCATTTCTCTGGCCCTCTTCCTCAACAGAGCTTAAATTTAAAAAAAATATATACCTTTGTGTTATCTTTAGATTAGTTTTCCTTATTTGCCTTAGTTTACCCTGAACTTCAGTGCTTCTGCCCTCATTCTTACAGGGCCATGCCATACTTTGCTATTCCTCCTCTACTACTTGTCTAGGGTAATGAATTCTCTATTTAAAAACACTGCTCTCTTTTGACAGTCCCCCTTTTCATCCACATCAGGACTGTTTCCTTTTTGTTTTGAGGACTTTGTTCTTTTTTAATTTTTTAAAAATGCATTTATTTTTAATTTTCAACATTCACTTCCATAAGCTTTTGAGTTTTGAATTTTCCCCTCTCCCTTCCCACTCCCTCCCCAAGACAGAATGCAATCTGATATAGGCTCTACATATACATTCCTATTAAACATATTTTCACATTAGTCATGTTGTAAAGAAGAATTAGAACCAATAGGAGGAACCACAAGAAAGAGGAAACAAAATAAAACAGAAGGAAAAAAAGTGCAGATAGTATGCTTCGATCTGCATTCCAACTCCATAGTTCTATCTTTGGATGTGGATAGCATATTCCATCGTGAGACTTTTGGAGATGTTTAGATCCTTGCATTGCTGAGAGAAAGCTAAGTCCATCAAAGTTAGTCATCGCACAACGTGATTGTTGCTGTGTACAACCTTCTCCTGGTTCTGCTCACTTCATTCAGCATCATAGGACTTTGTTCTGGAGAGCTTATTATTGTTGGGTTGTTTCCCCTATATCATTTTAGCTTGTGTGCATGTGCATCAAACTACGCCTAGCTTTCCTCTCCTTTTTCCCAAAACCCTAAGACTGGATTGGTCACTTTTGCCCAAGGTTCCTATTATTTTCATGCTAGCAACCAATTTCTCCTTCCTGGTAAAAACTAGATCCAGAATATCAGTTCTATTCATTGATTTCTCTACTTTTTGAGGAAGGAAACTATCATTAAGGCAAGTCAAGAACTTCTAAGCTGTCCTGTTTTGGGCATTAAGACCTTCAGCAGATATTTAGATAATCACTACTATACCACCTCTCCTTGCCAGGCTTTTCCTTTGTTTCCCAGATTCCTCTTCTCTGTTCTCTTTCTATCCCAGTGGTCTGTATTAAACACAGATGAAAAGAGGATTTCTGTTTTTGCTTCTATTGATATGCACCCAAATGTCCTTTACCATGTTTAGTGTTGGATTTCTTCAGACGAGTACAATCTCTTTTTACAATACATCAACCTTCTTTTATTCTATTTTAAACAAGGTATAACCTTCCAGAACCATATTCTAATCACAGTTCAAATAGCTAATTTGTGTAGAACTAATAGCTACTATTCCTCCTTTTCCTCCTCCTCCTCCTCCTAACTACTACTACTACCACGACCACAACCACGACCGCCACCACCACTACCATCACCACCACCTAACACTGCACAGCACTTACTATATACCATGCAGTATGCTAAGCACTTTACACTTTTTATCTTATTTGACCCTCACAACAACTCTGGGAGGTAGGTGCTATTATTATGGTCATTTTCCAGATGAGGAAACTGAGGCAAACAGAAGTTAAGTGACCTGCCCAGAGTCATACAACTAGCAAGCATCTGAGGCTAGATTTTAACTCAGGTCTTGCTGACTCCAAGCCTAGTACCCCATCCACTCCATTACCTTTGCTGCCCCAACAGGTAATCAGTCTTTGACTTATGATAGACTGAATGGCGAGGTTCCCCACAGGGCTTCTTTAACCTACACACACCCAACACTCACTAATTTGTAGCATCCTTGCCATCTTCTCCATGTATCAGGTGGTCAAATGGAAATTACCCAAGTTCTGAGAAGCTAATAGGATAATGAAACATCAACCAATATATTCATAAAAGACAATGAATTACAAGTGTTATCCTACTCCACTATATAGAATTATAGTATCATCATCATTAACTTTTATGCCTACAATGGGACTTAATGTTCCAGATATTTTCTGATCAGGATGAAGTAGAATGGGACTGTTCTTTCCCCTGATCTACACGATTCTTCCATTAAAGCAGACCCATTAATCAACTAACCAGCATCTATCAAGTGTCTACTAGGTGTCAGGAACTGTGCTAGCTGCAGGGGATACAAAGACAAAAAAATGAAACAACTGCTATTCTCAAGCATTCTATGAGAAACAACATCTCTACTGATCTGCATATAATATACAAGTACATACTGAGTAAGATGAATACTAGGGCAGCTAGATGGTACAGTAAATACAACACTGGGCCTGGAGTAGGAAGACTCATCTTCCTGAGTTCAGATCTGGCTTCAGACACTTACCAGCTGTGTGCCTCTGGGCAAGTCACTTAACCCTGTTTGCCTCAGTTACCTCATTTGTAAAATGAGCTGGAGAAGGAAATGACAAACCACTCCAGTACCTCTGCCAAGAAAACACCAAATGAGGTCACGAAGAGTCAGACTAAAAGTAACTGAACAATAACATAAAATGAATACAAGGTAGTTAAATGCAAGGTAATTAGGGAAAGAAAGCACTAGGCTTAGTGTAGGAGGTAGGGCTTTAGCTGCATCTTGCAGGAAATGAGGAATTGTATGAGATGAAGGTAATGGGGGGAGCATCACAGGTACAGAGAATGGCCCCTGCAAAGACATGGAGATGAGACGGAGTGCCAAGTATGAGGAATAGAAAGAAGGCAAGACCAGATGGTAGAATACTAGAAGAGGAAGAATGCAAAAGACTGGAGAGAGAGATGAGGGGCAGGTTGTGAAGCGCTTTAAAAACTAAACCGAGGAATGAATATTTGATCCTGGAGGCAAACGGGAGACACTAGAGTTTACTGATAAGGGAGTGACATGGTCGGGTCTATGCTTTATGAAAATGCCTTTGGCAGCTGGGTAGAGGATAGAGTGGAATGTAGTGGGAAGGGAGACCAATAAGGAGGCCACTGCAATAGTCCCAGTGGCAGGTGATGGGGACCTGGATTAAGGCAATGGTTGTGTTATTAAGACAAGATTAGCTCTCTTGGCAGCCACATTCAATTTTTGCCTCATATGGAATTAAGGTCAAATCAAACCCCTAAGTCTCTGTCACATGAACAGCTATCAAGCCAAGTACTTTTCATCCTGTGGGTGAAATTGATTTTTCAATGCAAAAAACTTGACTTTTCATTTATAATGTTAAACAAAATGAAATCTTATTGGGTTCAGTTAATTTTTCTGTGCTATCAAGATAAGTCTGATTCTGTCACTTAACATACCAGCTACCCCTCCAAGCTATGAGTCATGCATAAGCCTGATAAGCATACCTTCTATATTTTAATTCCCACATCAGCTCTTAGACTCCCCACTCTCCTCCACAATTCCCTCTTGGGAAGGAAAAATGAAGACCAAACAATGCAGAAGTGAGTGGGAAAGAGTCCTCCCCTTGGGGACTAGGGATCCTCTCATTTTCCTCATACATTCCCTTACCTCCTGTTCCAGAAAATCCTTCAGTTTAAGAAGACTAATACTGCCATTCTATCAATCCTGGGGGTTCTACTAGAAGTATAGCGCCTTTCAGACTAGGGCAGCTCACCAATGCACCATTGGATCCAACTTGCATAGCTTTCAATCATTCCATTAAATTCCCACAATGCTCAAAGTGATTATATGCTCAGCTCACAGCTATGCTATTGTTTCCAACTCTATTGCTTTCTAGCTCTCTAATTTCATCAGCTACGAAGTCACCATCACATGTTTCCTTGCTCTTTCCTTGAATTTAACCTTTGATAATCCCTGTTGGTCAGGTTTTCCCAGTCTATCTGACTGCCTAGTTTCAGGTCTTGCTTATGTTCATTCACCCTCTTGGCACCATTATTTTCTTACCTTAACTGGCTTGGATTGGCAGGGTCAGCTTTTGTTCTGGGTTCTACAAGTCATGGTATCACTATGGCCTTTTGTGCTTTTTGCTGGGGCAGACCTTCACCTCAGGAAAACGATTTCAAAAACTGAGTGGGGGATGGATCATAGAGCTACCTTCAGGGCTATATTGTCTTACTCACTTCAGCTCCATTCCTGATGCCAAGTCACTGATAAAAATGATGAACGGTAAAGGGCTAAAAACAGTACCAGAGGCATGACTGTAGGATCTTACCTCTAGGTTTTCATGGATACATTAATTAATATTCTTTGCATGTGTTTATTCAGCTAGTTGGAAACATATCTAGTTCATCCTTTCCATGAGGGTATCATGAGCCATTATGATAAATGCCTTATGGAGATCAAGATAAACTGTGGTATTCTTTTGAACTATCAGTCCAGTAAATGAATTTCCTTTTTATATTGGGTTAATTTGGCATAATTTATTCTTAGTGAGACCATGTTGGTTTCTAATGATCACTGTCATCTTTTTAAAAGGCTCACAAACATTGTGTTTAATAGTCTCATGTAGGATTTTACTCGGCTTCAGCATCAAACTAATCTATAGTTATCTGAATCTATTTCTGTTCTTTTTGAAAAATTGGGACATTTGTCTGTCTTCAGAATTCTGGCATTTCTCCCTTTCCCCATGATTTCTTAAGGATTATTCTGATGTGCCTCTTTCATCACATCTGCAAATTCTTTCAGAATTCTTTAATGCAATTTGATTAGACCTGGAAACAGGGACCTATTTAAGGTCTCTCATTACCTTTTTCATCTGCTATGTGCTTTACTTTCTTATCAACAATGTTTTTCCCTTTACACTCTGAAAGCTAGTCTGGTATAACAAGAAGAGCACTAGGTCTAGAGTTGGAGGTTCAAATCCCAGCTATGACATTTGCTACACATATGACTTTGGGCAAATCATTTCACTTCTTTGAGCTACCATTTCCTCATCTGCAAAATGATGGGTTTCGGTCAGATAGCCTCAAAGGTTCTTTTACAACTCTGAATCTATGATCCCAATGTTCCAAGATCATTGTTCAATCAGGAAAAAGACTAAAACAAAATGGGAGTTAAGTAGTTCTTTTTGTTTGTCTTTGGGCTCAAGTGATAAGCTTAGAATCAAAGGTTAAGAGTTGGCCTGGTCATCTAGTCCAACCTCCTGGCTCTATTTATGAAAAAAAAAAAAAACAAAAACCAAGGCCCAGAGATTAATTGACTTGGCTAACACCACATGGCAGAGATAATAAAGCTGGGATTCTAACCCAGGTCCTTTGATTCCAAATTCAGAATTCTTGCCACTTCACTACCCAAGAGACCTTCCTTATGCATCTTCTCACTATAAGCATACTCTTCCCCCAAGCCCTTTTCGTTGGGCTTTAGCATTTTTCTGAACCTCACATCATTCCCAGCTTTCTACTGCCTGACATTATCCTCATTGGTTAGTGCCATTCTTTTCAACTCATCTTTAATCAGATACCTCCCCTTCCAACTTCACTACATTGTTCTTCTAAAATTTGTATTCATCAGAGAACTCCCCATGAAATCAAACTGGTTTCCTTAGTTGACTCTCCCTTTTTTTTCCTTTTGGATAATTCTTGATTTAGTAGTCAGAATTTCATGGTGACAGTACCTGATCCTTTACGTGCCACACCTACATTAAACTAACAATGAACTTGATAGATTTTCTTCCCACTTATTGACCAGTTATACGACTAAGGTGACTGAACTAATGAGTTTGGGATTGCTGCCTTCTTGTTCTGGCTTTTTTCACATGGTGCAGACAGAATCTTATTATCATCTCATTTAGGTTTCTACATTCTGAGTTCATAAGCTTGCCTAATGGTGAGGTCAGGGCCACTTCTTTTTTGTTTGTTTTTTTGTTGAGGCAATTGGGGTTAAGTGACTTGCCCAGGGTCACACAGCTAGTAAGTGTCAAGTGTCTGAGGCTAGATTTGATCTCAGGTCCTCCTGACACCAAGGCTAGAGCTCTAAGCCACCTAGCTACCCCAGGGCCACTTTTCTTTAGGAGGGGAAGAGAACAAATATTTACTAAACACCTACTCTGCTAAGTGTTTTTACATATATTGCTTCATTTGATCCTCACAACAACCCTGGGATATAAGTGATATTATTATCCCCAATAGACAGTAGAAGAAATTACTGAAAACAGAAGTGACTTGCCCAGGGCCACACGACTAGTAAGTATCTAAGGCCATATTTGAACTCTGGTCTTCCTCACTCCAAGCTTAGGTTTTTAACCATTGCACCATATACCATCACTACTGGCAAAGGCTGGTTTTATATTTTCTCTGTTTTTCATCTCTTTATTTCCCGAAGGCAGTGCTATAGTAGCCATGTATCTAAAAAGTTGTACTATTGCTAAAATATACTCAATAGTATATTTAGCCAATATACTCAAAAGATTAAAACTTTTTTTTCAGATCACTTCCACTTTTTCCCAAATATTTCATTAGACCAGAAAAGGCAAATCTTAGGACAACACTGCAAATGAACTTTGTATTTGTTCAAATGACTTAAGTTGCAGAAAAGCAATATCAGTTTCCAACAAGTTTCCTTTCCTGTCAAGTCAAACATGTTTGTGTCTAAGAGGTGGGGAAAAAACTGATGAGAAAGAGGAATTGTCATTCGCTCAAGTTTTTGACAGTTTCCTTTTATCCTTTCTTGGCAACTATTAGAACAGGCTCATCCAGTTTCTTCCAAAATGCTTTGTGCTCCTTTTGAAAGCAATGATGTAAAAACTCAAGTGGAGTGTGTATAGCATATTTTAGCAAACAAAAAAAAGCTTATTAATATTAAATTATTCAGTCAGGAATGGAATATGTTTTCAGCTGTATAGGATTCTCCTTTTTGCAGCAGGGAGGCCTGATCTCATGGGAAGGAGACGACATTTAGGGAACATGAACAACTGTTTGGGGGCAAATGCCATAGCTAGTTATCATTTTGACCATTCTACTTGGACTTAGAACAGCTTTGTTATTATGATTTATGGGTGATGACTACCTTACCAATGTCACATCTTGCTAGTACAATAACTCATGTCCCAAAATATAGAGCTGTAAAATTCAGCATCGATTTGTTAAAAAGCTTTCATCTACCACTTTTCAAAGTTTAGATCATCAAAATCTGACTCATACTGAGCACTACTTTAGGCTGACAAACTGCACCCTGAGGGAAAGGGGACTCTTCTACTCAAATGTGAATGACCTATATGTCAATTCTTTTATCCATAAGGAGAAGGCACAGACCCTCCTTTTTGGCCTAATGACATCTCATATGAACACCTGCAGGGTCATACAACTAATTTTAGCTCTGGACAGAAACAGCTGGCACTGATCTCTCAGGTCGCAGGCATTTATCAGAAGTTGCTTTCATTCAGGCATTCTCTGCCTTTTAAACTGAGCATTTCCTCGGCATGGGCATTCTTAGATTTCACACCCTCATTGATATTGTGATTGAGAAGTCCTTTAAATGAAGCTTAATACATTCTGACCTCTTGAATTAAAGTAAAAGATGCCGAATTTAGTTCAAAACAGAAGCAAATTAGCTTCTTCTTAAAAGTAGGAAATAAATATTACTCCTGAGTTTTCTGTGTTTCACCTAGTGAAATATGTAACTGGACTCTTGCCTTAGTCTCATTTTCTCACTGAAGATCAGATCGGAAACATGTTATTTCTAATTGACATCCCACCAAATTGAAAGAATTTGGCATTACACTACTTAAAAAAAAAAAAAGGAAAGAAACTAAACAAACCCAGCTATTTGAAATGCAAATATTCCACAAAAGCCTCCAAGTAAGTTTCCAGCTGCTTCGTGCCCTGCATGCCAACGCCTTCTCCCTGTCCGACTAGGCTGGAAACCGCGCGTCTCCAGGCTGCCGCGCCAAGCCTGAGAATTGCAGAAAACCCGGCAGCTGTCTGCTTCTTTGCAGGCCCACAGCACCTCCGTTTCCACGTCTCACTTCCTCCCTACCCGGCTACAGAGCTGGCTGACGCGTCTACACTGAACAGGGGGAAGCGCGCATTCCAGCCATCACTGCTTCTCCGCGGCCGCCCGGCTTCCCCAACTCACCAGCGTGCGAAGTTTCCTTTGCTTGCAGAGAGATGGGTGTCGGGTTTCACAGCCGGCTCCCTTTCCCTTCACCGAGTGTCCCAGCTGTGCAGCTTCCCGGGTTTCGATCACAGCAGTAAAAGCAGAATCGGGTCTTTAGCAGGCGACAGTCATGGGGTAGGTGGGGGGGGGAATAGGCACCCGCTTTTTGAATCCCGAGATGTCGTTTGGCTTTCTCTCCCAGACCCTGTCCGGCAAGACTGGCAGTTACAGTTCTACAGTGGCACCACCCACCCCCTTGAAGTCTGCTGAAGCTGCTTCTGTCTGAAAGGTTTGTATGAAAAGAAGGCGTGCCTCCAGAACCTTAACAAGGATATGAGGAACTCACCTCCGGCAAATCTTGTTTGTGACTCAGCTGCCTGGAAAGGCAACTCGGTTGGCGGCTGCTGGCGGAATTCTCCAACAGAAAGCGTAGCAGTGGGCTTGATTCCATTCATTTATCTTCTGCGTTTACGCAGCCGCTTCCTTACAGAGCCCCGGGCACTAGAGGGAAACGCTTCCAACACACAGTTTTCCCCAAAGAGCCTCAGCTACGGGAAGGGAGGCATCGAAAGGCAAGGGGCCTGAGGTAGAGGAAGGATCCCGGTGAAAAGGAGGGCTGGGAATTATGCTTTGGAAAAGTTGAGAGTCCTAAGGCTATCGCTATGCACAAGTCCAGGCCCTACTTCCTGAAGACATCTCACAAGTTTGGTAAATAAAGGCTAATGCCAAAGCGAGCTAACAAATAAATTAATACAAGACTTCTGGTACCTTGAGTAAATATTTGTACCCGTGTTTGCTAAAACTCTGGTTGGCAGATGGTAATGGAACAATTACCTGGCCAAGGCTGTGTCTAGCCTAGATGAAACCTCCACAGCCAGTTGATGGAATCAACTCAGCAAAATAAATAAATAAAATATAATTGTTTTGAAAGGAAGGCCAAAGGAGGTCTTTGGCATCTCCTTGACAATACAGTCTGATTGGTTTCCCTGATTTTCATTTGGTTCTGGTGCGACCAGTAGACAACCTCAGAGCCCTTGCCACAGGATTCAGGTAATACCTAGGGTTAGGGAAGGAAGAGGAGGTGAGAGAGGGAGAAAGAGAGGGAGAGAGAGAGGGAGAGGGAAGGGGGGCAGAAAGAAGGGGAAAGGAGGCGGAGGAAGGGAAGGAGGAAGAATGGGAAGCACAGCTAGGAGGTGGTAGATCCTGCTTCTCTTGTTATCCCCATGATCCATTTGGGGAGTGGAAGCTGAGTTAAGTATGAGGTCAAAATGGATCAACATATGACTAAGTTAAGCAACACTGTATCTAGGGCAGTAGTGGAAAGATTATGAGACTGAACCTTAGGAGACCTGGGATACAAGCTGCATGACTTCCAAACAGGTCAGTCCATTACTCATCTAGGCAATGATCTCCAGACTTTCTTTGTTGTTAATCACATCTCCCTATTAGTTTAAAAAAAAATTTTGATCATGCCTTCACAACTTATGTATATTTATTAATGTATAAAAGAGTTAGAGTGACACAGGGCTTGCACAGCTGGCTCTAATCCAGGAAAATCTGATTTCAAGTTCCATTTCTGCCACTTACTGATGGTATGGCCCTGGTCAACTCACTTAACTTCTAAGTGCTGCTAAGACTATAAATTTTGGGGAAGACATCAACTTGCTTTGGTAGAGGGAGTTTGCTCACCAAAAAGTTTCCTACAACAATGAAGTCACAATGAAGTTGCTTTACAAGTACTGCTATACCCATATATTATGTACATTATAAAATGATTAGAGAGATATTTTTAAAAGATGAAATGAACAATATCTTAAAAATCTTAGCAAAGATACAATACCTCAATTTATTTTAAATAATATATCTAAAATATTATTTTAAATGGTCTCTGGGTAAGGAGAATATAGGATTGGGTCCTAGCAACTTTGAACCAAACTGCCTGGGTAGGGGGAGTAGGACTGGAGCTTGGGATCATTGTAAAAGGCAAGACAATGTCTGATTATCTGGCTGCCTGAGTTGAGTGGAGTGGGATCAGAGAATAGAGAAGTAGAAAGAGTGTGTGACCTCAAGCTAGATAAGAGGTAAATCAAGTGGGGCACAGGACCAAGTTACCTGGGCAAGGGAATACAAGTACATGCCTCCAAGCACACCAAAAAAAAATAATAATTACTAATGTCTTGGGGGTAGCAAATTTAGAGGCTAAAATGATACTTGGTTCTGGCAAGGAAGAGGCAGGGCACTGACATTAGTAGCAGGAGCAGCAGAGAGGTACTCCTGGATTTGCTGCTAATCTCTCCTCCTGTGCCAGTCATTGGCTGGCTGCTTGAAGTAGTTATAACCTAGATGCCCATGAGCAGCTGTTGCTCAGGCACAGTTGGGAAAATTCCCTCACCCATCCTCAGTTTACATATACCCTACATTGTAGATCTCCTCCAGTGAGCACCCCTAATGAAGGGGGTGGTGACATTGCTTGAGACCACACACCCTGTGATTAGTTATTTAGTGGAAGTGGGTTCTCCAATCTCCATCATTCAACTTGATGCTGGAAGATGCACCCTATAGATTATCTTATGCATCCCTCTTTGGAGATATCTAGACTTCATTTTCCCCTCATCTGTCAAATGAAAGTGTTCAATAATATATCTCTTAAGTTTCTTTTCAGTTCTAACATTGTCATTCTTCTCGTCTCTTGCTTCCCATCCCATTCCCCAGATCTGCCCACAGTTGGGAGAGGGGAGTAGAGAAAGAAGAGGAAGAATAGCCATGAGTCATTTCAACGGGTATATCAGTAACTGGTATAACAAAGTACTTAAAGGTTTAATGGAAGACTAGATTTCTCCTAACACATTCTCAAGCCATTCCAGTTCTCCTGTAGTAGTGAAATCTCACCACAGAGATAGCATAAAGAGGAGCCAGGCAACCTGAGTTTGAATGTCAGCTCTGCCACCTCCTACTGTGTGTCCATGGACAAGATAGTTAACCTTTCTGGGCATCAGTTTCATCTGTGAAATGAGGATGTTGAACTAGAATGCCTCTATGGTCACTTCCAGCTATAACTCAATGACCCTATGGTTCAACAAGAATACTACTTGCATACATTTACTTGTTTTTCACATCATGGTGCAGTAGAAAGGCCATTCAATTTGGAGTCAGAGGACCTGGGTTTAAATTCCAACTCTGCCACCTGGACCATGTATAATCTGGACTCTGCCACCTGGACCTGTATAATCCGGACCATTTTACTTACTCTCTCAGGGTCTTAGTTTACTTGATGATAAAAATAGGAGCAGTGGGGGAGGTAAATTAGTTGATCCCTAAAGTCCCTTCCACCTCTAAACCTATGATCAAAACACCTTTCTTGTCCACCACCACCCCAATTAGAATATAAACACCTTGAGGGCAAGGTTTTTTCATATTTCTTTCCCTAGCACTTAGAACAGTGTCAGGCACATAATAACTCTTTAATAATGTGTTTTCATTCATTCATTTATTATCTCAAAAATCAACATTTAGGTGGTACAGTAATAGATGTATCTACCATGAAACTACGTGTGTATGTGTGTGTGTGTGAGTGTGTGTGAGTGTGTTTGCATTTTCAGATGCAGGATTAAACAGATGTTAGAAGAAAAGTACACCTGGAATAAGTTGCTGTATTGTTTTTGCTAAGGTATTAGTTTAAGATGATATAGTGACTATTCATTACCTAGTTTTTTCAGTTCAATTATTACTAACAGAAAAAAAATATTCCCTGCCATTTTGATTATAACACAATTTTTATTCTCATCTACATTGGTGATGTCACAGAATGTGCCAGTATCCAGTATGATAAAACAAGGTGAATGACTGACCTAGAGTTATCTACTCCATTCTTGATGTTTAGGTTCTGAACCAGGAGCCAGGTATGTTCCCAAAGGCAGAGAGAGCATAGGAAGCTAGAGAGACTGATGGGAAAATTCTTAGGTTTTGTTTTGCTTTGTTTTGGTAAAACTTTGCTTTTTCAGCAGAGGGGTGGCAAAGGAGAACTAGTAGCGGCATTTGTGAAGAAAGATGCCCTTAGAGCAACAGGTATTAACATTTTGAAGAGACAGGAACACTGGTTATTTTGAAAAAATGAGAGATCTGTGAAAACAAGGCAGTGACATAACTTAATCACCTTCTTAAAAACCTCCCTTCAACATGATTTCACATAAAGTAAAATAATTCTACCCAATCCTTGTCCTTAATGAATTTGCAATCCAAACAGACGACACTGATGTGGACAGCTATTCAATGAGATACTCTGATACATATAGATACCTATTTCAAAAAAGAAAGTACTAGAGATTTTATAGTATAAGAACAATTAAGTGAGGAATGAAGAAAACAATATTAAGGGCATTGAGTGTCAAATATCTTAAGTCCCTTTGCAATAATTACATTCCAAGAAGGCAATATGGGACAGGTAGCAAGCTACCCAGGCAAGGCTTCAGGTAGCAAGTTTGACGGAGGATCCTTTACAGACATTTAAGAATGATGAAAGGGAAACATATGGGTAGGCTGGATTAAGAAGGGCATTACAGGCTTGTGAGAAAACTTAGAGGCTGCAGATAACAGGGTACTAATGGATCTTCCAAGGAGCATGGGGAGGTCAAAATCAATGGAAAATCCCAATAAGTCCAGTAGATAAGAAGCTAAGATGACTATTTTTATCTACTTTATTTTCTACATTTTCTCAAGGGTATCACTTTTGGCTTTGTATCTCTAGCGCCTAGCACAGTGGATTCCACATAGTAAATGCTTAATATATGATTGTTGACTGAAGTCCTGTGACACAACCATGATTATATGAAAACGATTGTCATTAAAAATCTTGATGGAAATACCAACTGACAACAGATTAAGATTAGGGAGTCATTCTTGAGTGTGCCTCCAGTTTCAGGTCATTTTTGATCAAGTTCATCTAATCATAAAAAAAACTATCAACCCCTCTCCAATTAGAGGAAACCCCAAAGCATGCACAACATGACTAACATGTCACAAGATCAAGTTCCCAGGGCTAGAATCATCCCTGCCAATTTCTCTTACTGCTTTCAGAGATTGGCTTTCAGAAGAATTCATGCTTCAGTAACTTTCCTCATAAGCACATGATTTTGAGCCTGTTGGCATGCATGTCTGCATCAGGAGCCCTGTTTCTGATTTCCATCTGTAAGACTGGGTCTGGCTAGAAATTTGTAGGCAGGACTTTTGGTAATCTTAACCTTTTTTCTTAATCTTATTTTAGCCTCAACATCTTCATCTGTAAGGTGAAGAAACTTTTTTCTGGTGTTCTCTGAGTAGGTTGTGAAAATGGGTGAACATATATGTTTATTCTTTTCCTCCCAGGTGATGCCTGTGGTAAAGATATGGAGGTTTCCCCAAAAGTCTTTGTACTGCTTTGTTTGTCATTATCCTGGCCAGACACCAAACATTTATTAAGTCCTTACTATGTGCCAGCCACTGTGGAAGATCTAGGGATAAAAAGAAAGGCAAAGGCATGATTCTTGCCCTCAAGGAACTCACAGTCTAATAATGGAGACAATATGAAAATAACTATGTACATATAAGATGTACATGTAAGATATCTACCCGGGATAAATGGGAAACAATCTCAGAGGAAACATACCAGCAGTGAAAGGGAATTGGAAAGACCTACTGCAGAAGGTGAGTCTTGAGGGAAACCAGAGAAGCCAGGAAGAAAGGAGGGAGAACTCTCTAGGCATGGAGGGCAGCAAGTGGCAAAGCATGGAGTCAGGAAAAGGAGTGTCACATGCAAAAAACAATATGTGAAGGGGAGTAAAGTGCAACAAGACTGGAGAAATGTAGGAATGGATCTATACTCCATGCTCGCGTGTAACGATTCTGTCCATAAGCAGAGCACCCATATGGTTTCAGGGGTCAGGGTGGGGATGAGCTTTAAAAAAAGAAAACAGAATTTCTAAGAGCATTTTGCAAGCACTTACCACTTAAATGCTTGTTGATTAGTTGGTGGTCACGGAGTCTAAATCCACAGAATGCACCATATGGACAACTCATAATTTAACTGACTTTTCTACTCCAATGCCCCACTCTGAGTCACTTGAAAATAATGTACCTTATTATGTTTGTATAAAGCCATATTCTAAGTAAGTTCTTCTTCCAATGCCTCACTGTGGTGTGAAGGTATTGTTGGGTTCTTACAGGCTATGCCACAGGAATGCAAAGGGCTTCCTTCAATTATGTGTCTAGGGATGGGCTGTATGTCTGTCACACAAGAATTAGCCTCATTAAATTTTGAAAAAAGTATAATTATTTTGGCAACTGGGTGATGCTCATATCAACCATAGCAATTCCCTAAGACCATCTACTAAGTCATAGCAGGACTCTGATCTGTGTCCATGGAGGGAAGATCTGTATCAGTGAAAAGAAGCTGGTCTGGTCATGTAGCAAGAGGGAGGAATAAAAGTGGGCACTGATAATAGTACTTTAAAGTTTGCAGAACATTTTGTATACAGTATCCTATTTAAACCTCACAAAAAAAAAACCCAACCCTGGTATTGAAGTACGATAAGCATTATTATTGTCCCCATTTTACAGATGAGGAAATTGACTATCAGAAAAATTAAATGATTTATCCTGAATCCAGATTTCCTGGTTCCAAGTCCCATGCCCTGTCAGCTACATCTTAATGCCTCCCAACTGTTGCACTGGTATCCTCACTATTTAAAAAAAAAAAAAAAGACCCAGAACAGGTCTTCCAGCACATTGAACAGAAGGATCTTTGGGAGAACACTGACAAGAATTATGAGATGAGTGGGTTGCAATCTGCCCAATATATTAGAGGGAATATGCATCAATGACATCACAGATCCATTAAAGAAAGTGAAACAATCTGAGGGGGTTAGACTAGATGATATCTAGGTTTCTCCCAGTTTAAATCTATGATCCTACCATTACAAGTTCTATTGTTTTCCAGTTGTTTTGGTCATGTCTGGCTCTTCATGACCTCATTTGGGGTTTTCTTGGCATAGATACTGGAGTGGCTTGCCATTTCCTTTTCCAGCTCATTTTACAGAAGAGAAAACTGAAGCAAACAGGATTAAGTGACTTAACCAGGGTCACACAACTAGTAAGTGTTTGGGGCTAGATTTGAACTCAGAAGGATGAGTCTTCCTGACTCCAGTCCCAGTGCTCTATCCACTGCACCAGCTAGTGCCCTTTATAAGTTCTATAGTCTATACCTTTTGAAAAACAATATGAAAACAAAGTCATTCAACCATGATGACAAATTAAAACACTTGGAAATCACATTGCTGGCACAAGCATTTGATTCATTCCTATTCTGCTGCTCCTGTAACTACAATGATTACTTCTGGAAAGCTGGGATTACACTTTGGATAGGGACATTAAGCACTAAAGCAAGAATTCAGCTAATTTAGGTCCAACATATGTTTTTGTCAGAAACACCGAAATAATTTGGGGGAGGGGGACATGTTTTTCTATTATACAATGTTTAGTTTGGACTCAGAAGGCTATTCATTTGCCCTAGGTAAAATTGAACTGTGGAGATAATAATAACGGGATCACAGAGACATAGATTTAGAAGATTGGAAAAGTCTTTCAGGCCATTTAGTCTACCCACCTCATTGAACAGATGAAGAAATTAAAGTATAGAGGAGTTATATGACTTGCCCAAGGTCATACAGTCTGTCACAAAGTGGCAGAAATAGGATTCAAGTCTAGATACTTTGACTCCAGATCTAGCACTCATGTCTGCTATACCACAATGCTGGAGTATTATGGTACTACTATAAAAAATAGGATTCAACATGAATCTTAGGCCTCATACTAAAACGTTACTTTAAAGAACTAGAAAAATGTATGATGAAATTAACATAGAGGAATGAAAGCTCAAGAATCTCAAGAGTAATCATGAAAAAAAAGTAGAGAGGAAGGAAGCCTACCAGTACTGGATTTAAAACTACAATCTAAAGAAATAATCATCAAACTATCTTCGATAGTTTACTACTTTAAAAAAGCAGATCAGTAGAACTGATTAATTATAAAACATACAGAAGTAACTGAGCCAAACAGCTTTGTGTGATAAACCAAAGACCCCAACTATTGGAATAAAGACTCACTATTTGACAAAAACCAGTGAGGAAAACTGGACAGCAATCTGGTATAAATTTGTTTAGACTAACACTTTACACCACAGACTAATACAAATTCCAAATGGATACTTGACCTGGATATAAAAGGTAACAACCTAAAAAAAAATTAGAGGAGCAAGGAAGAAAATATTTTTCCCAACTATGGATAGGAGAAGAAGAGTTTATGACCAGGCAAAGGATAGAGAGGTTCAAAGAAGATAAATGGATAATTTTTATTATGTGAAACTATAAACCATAAATGGATAGCCATAAATGTATAAACTTATAAACTATAATTGTAGTTGCATTTGCAATCTATAAACTTGTACATCTAGTTTATGTGAGATTTTTATACATTGCCTTAATATTCTCACATGACAATAGAATACAAATTTTTATATAATAGAATACTAAAAATTTGTATGTCATCCTAAGAGTAGAGAATTATAATGCCCAATATATTATTAAGAAAAAATAAAAATGCAAGTAAATTGAAAAAAGATTATAAGGTTTTTGCACAAACAAAACCAATGCTGTTAAGAACAGAAAGGAAGCCATTAAATGGGGGGGAAATCTCTGCAGCGAGTTTGGTCTCATTTCCAAGCTAGATAAGGAACTGATTAAAATTCATAAGAATAAGAGCCATTGTTCAATTGAGAGTCAAATGATATAAACAGGCAGTTCTTAAATGAAGAAATACATGCTATCAACAGACATGAAAAATGTTCCAACTCATTAATGATGAGAGAAATGTAAATTAAACCGACTATAAGGTTGGTTTACATCCATCAGATTGGCAAAGATGAAAAAAAGAAAGGAAAATGACAAACGTTAGCAGGGCTTTGAGATAAGTAGCCCATAAATAGACTATTAGCAGAGCTGTGAATTAGTACAGCCATTCTGGAAAGTAATTTGGAACTATTCCCCCAAAATGACAAACTATACATTCCCTTTAACCCAGTGATACCACTACCAAGCCTATTCCCCAAAGAGATCAAAGAAGGGGGGGGGAACCCATATATACAAAAAATATTTGGCAGCTTTTTTTGTAGTGGCAAAGAACTGGTAACTAAGTATTATCTTAGTTACCCATCAGTTGGAGAACATTTGAACAAATTATGCTGCTATTATATAAAACAAAAAAGAATAAACTCCCAGAATAAAAAAAAACCTTACAATTAAATTGGCATTTGAGTGTTTTTAAAAGCAGGAGTGATGGCCTAGCATTACCAGATTTCAAATAATATTATAAAGCAATAATTACCAAATTCTACCAGTATTATTTTATGGCAGCAAGACATGGAATACAACTGTCTCCAAAGAATTAAAAATTAATATCACACAGGTCAGTGGAGGGAATCATGGCGAGTGTGGGCAACCTTTAACATATAATAAATGAAGCCTTCTGAATATGTACAGAGGTGAGAAAATAGGGGGACAGGCTGGGGGAGGGACTTTTATAGTGGTGTGTAGATTGGGATTTGAGAGCATGGGTGAGGAGAAAGAGTGGGAGGAGGAAATAAGGTAACTGGAATAAGCTAAAAAGAGAGGCTGAGAAAGAACATAGTGAGTAATAATAAGATGGAGGGAAGTTCATTAATGGTAATCATGACTTTGAATGTGAATGGGATGTTTATAGCAGCTCTCTTTGTGTTGGTAAAGAACTGGAAACTGCAGGGATCCCCATCAATTGGGGAATGATTGGACAAGTTGTGGTGTATGGTTGTGATGGAACATTATTGTGCTTATAAGAAATGATGAGCTCAATGATCTTAGAAGGGCATGGAAAGACTTACACAAAATGATTGAAGAGTGAAGGGAGCAGAACCAAAAGAACACTGTATATAGTAACAGCAATAATGTAAGAATGATTTGGAGCAACTAAGTCATTTTGACTATTATAAATATATAAATTAGAAATAAAGGATATATGAAGAAACATGCTATCTGCATCCAGAGAAAGAAGTGATAAATAGAAGTATGTATAGAATAATTTTCCATATATATGTCTATTTATGTCCAATGGTAGCTATCTCTAGGGTGGGGTGGGAGGAGAGAAAAAAAGGGAAAAAAATCAATAATGATTTTACCATATATTTAAAAGGAATAACAAGTTGTACATAATAGATTTCTAGTTTCATGTGCAATCAATTTTTGAAAAATATTATACTATGTTATAGAAATGCCTGTTTTATTCCATAAAGTAATTTTTTTTAATTTTTAACACTTTTTCAAAAAAGAAAAGGAGTAAAAGTGATCATTAAGGAATTATAGGAAGAGAAGATGTGCTGTTCAAATAGTGAGAGTGAAGATTAATAGGACAATAGGCAAAGCCCATCCTTAAAATAACAGGAGAAAGGAGAAAAGGCCTCTATTGCACTGACTGAAGCTACTGCCGCAGACTAATATATGGAGGACATGGCCATGTCAAAGAGGAAGGGCTGGCACGAAAGGGCTTTGATGTGTATCACTGGAGAAAACTCAAATCAATGAGATGATAGGTTCATTTGAGTATTGGAATGTACGAATAATCATCAGAATTAGTAGATACTAATTTTAAAAATAAAAACATAATCAATTAAATATACATTAGAAGAGTCCAAGAATATGTCTACTGGAGTAAATAGTCTTTATTTAACTGCTGAGGAAAATGGAGAGCAGTTTGGCAGAATTAAATTTTAGACTTCATTTTATACCATCTATCACAATAATTTCCACATTGATGTGTCATCTAAATGTAAAAGACCACATCACTAAAAAATTAGAGAAGAATGGAGAAGGTACCTTGTACAGCCATGATTAGGGGGAGACTCCTTAACTAAACAAGAAATAGAGGTGATATAAGAAGTAAAATGAGCAACTTACATTGCATTAAAATATAAAGGTTTTGCATAGTCAAAATCAATTCATCCAGGATAAAAATGGAAATGGTTAATTGAGAAAAAAAATCTTTGCAGTAAATATGTCTAATAAAAATCTGATGTCCAGGACATATAGGGAATTAATATAGATATATAACAATAAAAGTGATTTCCTAATAATTAAATGGTCAAAAGCTTTGAATAAAATTTTCAAAAGAATCAATAAAATATCGACAACCTTATGAAAGAATGCTCCAAATAACTAATTACAGTATGAGAAAAATGCAAATTCTTTTTTTAATGCACAACTTACTATTCCCTTTAAATATAAAGTTATCATGTAACTTTCTTTTTTTCCTCTTTCCCTTCCCAAGATGGCTACCATTAGAGACAAATATACAAATTCAAACAACTCTAATGCTCTACCTTATACTCTTCAAAGATGATGTGAGTTGGCAAATAGCAAATGTTGGAGGGACTATAGAAAGATAAATACATTAATGTATTATTGCTTGAGCCAGATGCTATATACCCTGATTGGCTCAGCAATACCACTACCATATTTGGTAAATATATAAAAAGCTTAAAGAAAGAAAGAAAGATCCCATGTATACTAAAATATTCATGGCAGCAAAAACCTGGGAACAAAGTGTATATCTACTGGCTAGGAAATGTTTGAACAAATTGTGGCATATGGATATTATAAAATATTATGCTGTAAGAAATAACAAATATGAAGAATTCAAGGAAACTTGGAAGGAATTATAGAAACTCATTCAGAGTGAAATAAAGACAACCAGGAGAACAATTTACAGAATGATCACAGTAATGTAAACGAAAACAACAATGAAAGGCAGAAGAATTTTGATAAACTCAGTAACAGATTGTGACTTCAGAGGAATGATGGTGAGGTATACCTCCCTCCAAAGAGGGCCAAAAAAGTGTTAGACTGTTTGGTGAAAAATGAGGCCTATGCTATCAGACATGACCAAGAGGTTGATTTATTTTGCTCAGCTGAACTTGTTAATTTGTTATATGCCAGCCAAGATTCTTATGGAGGCTCTGGGGAAGTGATAGTAATATCAAAAAAAAAAGGTCAACAATAAAGCATTTCCTAAAAAGCTTCAGATTAATTAAAGAATATTCTCGTGTGCTTCTTTTCTGAAAGTGAAATACAGCCAATTCTGGGTTTTGACTGATAGATTAATCTTCTGTCAACCACCGCATTCTAATTGTGCTTTAGTTGCATTTCTATGTTGTAACTTTCTATAAGACAGGAAATAATATTTGGAGGCTGACTACACTCAGAAATGAGAGATATACAAGGCATAGAACAGAAATTATACATACAAATGAATGCTGTCTTTTTAAAAAAAAAATCAATCCCTTTGGGAGACTGATTACATATTCCACATCTGCTGTCATGTCTCAAAACATTCTTGGTTGGTAATATAGCTCACTATACCTTAGTGTTCATTTCAAACGTGGAAAAATGGCACCCGAGACATTGCAATCCTTCACATTGAGCTCACTGTGAAAATAAGTAGCATCTCAATCATTACCACCCACCAACATCTGTCATTCAGAACAGCCACTCACTGCAGTTGGATCACAGCAACTACTCTATGATCTATCACTCTGAAAGTTGCAGGACTGAAAGGTAAGTAATTGATTGATCAATTAGAAAGATTGTTCTGAGGTAGACTCATACACACACATATGTATGTGTATGTATGTACATACACACACACACACACACACATATATATATATATAATTTTGCCCCATTATGTGTTAAAACAATTTTTAATATTTGTTTTTTTTAAGTTTTGAGTAACAAATTTTATCTTTCCTTCCCTCCTTTCCCTCCCTGACCCTCCCCAAGACAGTAAGAAATCAGATATCAGTTATACATATGAAATAATGTAAAACATTTTCATGTTAGTAATTTTGCATAAGATGATTCGAATAAAAGAAAAAAATGAAAGAAAAAAGTGGAAAAATAGCATGCTTCAGTCTGTATTCAATTAATATCAGTTCTCTTCCAGGGGGAGGACAGCATGCTTCATCATTAGTCCTTTGGGATTGTCTTGCATCATTGTATTGCTGAAATAGCTAAGTCATTCATAGTTCTTCATCGAACAATGTTGCTGTTATTGTACACAATGGTCCACTTCACTTTGCATCAGTTCATGTTGTCTTTCCAGGTTTTTCTGAAATCATCCTGCTTGTCATTTCTTAGCACAAAAATATTCCATCACAATCATATACCACAGCTTATTTAGCCATTCCCCAATTGATATGGATCCCTTTGATTTCCAATTCTTAGTCACCACAGAAAGGGCTGCTATAAATGTTTTTATACAAATAGGTCATTTTCCTTTTTTTGATTTTGGATGTCTTTGAGATAGAGACCTAGCAGTGGTATTGCTGGATCAAAGGGTATGCACATTTTGCTAGTCCTTTGGGCATAGTTCCAAATTGCTCCCCAGAACGGTTGGATGGGAATGGTTAGATTAATTCACAACTCTACCAATAGTCCATTAGTGTCTCAGTTTTCCCACATCCCCTCCAACATCCATTATTTTTCTTTTTTGTCCTATTAGCCAATCTGATAGGTGTGAGGCTGTACCTCAGAGTTGTTTTGATTTGCATTTCTCTGATCAATAATGATTTAGAGAATTTTTTCATATGACTACAGATAGTTTTGAGTTCTTTGTCTGAAAATTGCCCATGGTAGACTCTCAAGATTCACTTTTCTTTCTAACATCAGTATGGCCTTTAGCTAGTCTTGACAAAAAAAAAAAAGTAAATCTTAGCACTCAATTTATTTCTTTGTTTTTCTTTTCCTTTCCTTCCTTTCCTTTGCCTTTTTCTTTTTAGAAGACAGAATTACTTATTTACCTTATGTGGTGCAGAGGGTAGCATGCCAAGACTTATCTTCCTGAGTTCAAATCCAGCCTTTAACACTTACTAGCTATGTGCCCCTGGGCAAGTCATTTAACCCTGTTTGCCTCAGTTTACTCATCTATAAAATGAGCTAGAGAAGAAAATGGCAAACCACTTCAGTCTTTGCCAAGAAAACCCCAAATGGGGTCATGAAGAGGCAGAAACAACTGAACAACAACAAATTCCTTGAGGCAGGTACCTGTGTGTGAAATAAAATAATGATTAGAGTATCCGGCATTCAGAAAGAATAGGGACCACTGGTTTATAAAGCCACCAGTGGAATGCTAAAACATTCAGGTATTGATCTACTCTTCAGTGTGACTGGTTTGATGGTTCTTTCTCATTGAGTTGACAGGTTGCAGTGGTGCCTAGACATAGTAAGGCAGTTATTTTACATGAACAATCAAGCTTTACACTATTCAAATGACCTAGTAAAGGAAGACTCATAAAAAAGTAAATTGAACTTTCATACTGTTTCATCTAGCTCTTCAACATACATTCTTTAAAGTTAGTTTTGAAGCAATACTAAATGTAGCAAAAATTGTCTTATCTTGGTCTTGCCTAATCCCTGTCACTTCTCTGAAGTTTTGCTTATATTTTCATTTATTTAAAACACATCTATGAATTTTTGCAGATTTTCTAAGGATGCTCAGTCTCTTAAATGTATTTTCTCTTTAAGGCCCTGTATGTATCTTTACTGATGGCTATTTCTCTTAGTTCTAAGTTTAGGTAGAGTTGATTGATGGATATTCTTTGATCCTTCTTTTATTTAGAAATATGTAGAAGATAATAGAAAAATCTGAAAAGAGATGATAACTGGTTTTACTTTAGCTTTTAAGTGCATTTTTATATGCTACAAATAAAGTGAATAAAACCTGCCATCCTGAAAATGATTCATATTTGGTCAAGCAATGTATTTGTTTCAATGAAAGGGAAAGTCTGGTGTAGTATGCAAAATCATCAATATGACAGAGTTGCTCAAACAGTGTACTTAAGGTAAAGTTTCCTGGGATGGATTCAATGTACTATAATATGAAAATGTTCCTGCTGCGATCCAAACAGAGTGTAGAGGGGTGGCTGAGATTTCTGCCCAAATGCCTCATAATTATATGAAATATAACATCTAAGATGGTGACATCTTTGGAAGGAAAGATGAAAAAGACTGGCTGAAATTGTTAATTGCTTCAGTTAATTGTCTTAGTTAACTCTTTAGATTTTCTATGTAGATTGTCTTATCAAATGCAAAAGGTGATCATTTTGTTTCCTCTTTGCCTGTGCTTATTTCTTCAATTAATTATTTTGCTTTTCAGAGTTTTTTTTTTAACAGAAATGGATGTTTTATTTTGTTAAAAGTGTTTTCTACATCTAATGACACAATAATATGATTGCTTTGGGTTACTAATTAACATGGTTTATTATGTTTATAGTTTTCTTAATATTGAGCCAAACTTAAATTCTTAGTATTGATCAGACCTGGTTTTAGTGTACAAACTTTCTCATGTGTTGTTGAAGCAATTTTGCCAATATTTTATACAAGTTTTCTGAATTTATATTCATTAGGAATATTGACCTTTAGTTTTATTTCTGTGTTCTGTCTTTTCCCGATTGAGGTGTCAAGATCACATTTGTATTACTGAAGCATGAAACTTTTTTCTTTCAAGACTTCATTTATAGAGTGTTAAATTTCTTTCTCTAAACTTAATTATTTAAATTCTCCATTTCTTGTTGTGTTAATTGTGTTAATAAAAACATTTTTATGTTTTTATAAATGTTCATCCATTTCATTCAAATTGGTAGTTTTTAGCATGAAATTGGATAAAATAATTTATAATAATTTTCTTAATATCTTCCTTTGTTGTGAATTCACCTTTTTAATTTCTGATATTGGTAATTTGGTCTTCTTTAAAAAAAACAAGACCAGCTAATGGTTTATCTTTAAAAACAAAATTTTAAATAGTTGGTTTTAATTGCCACTCAAATGTTTTGGTTTCTTCCCTCCAATTTTTAACCTCTTCTTTGATTTTCAGAATTTATATCTGGTGGGTTTAATTTTTTTTTTGGTTCCCTAGGGGTGTTTTTCAGTTCCATGCACAATTCTTTGATCTATTCCCTTTTGTTGTTGTTATTGGTTATGGTGTTTAGAGATATATATTTCCCCCTCAGGACTGCTTTGGCTGCATCCCAACACTTTAGGCATGCTGTCTTATTGCTGTCATTTTAAAAAATGAAATTCTCTATTTTTCCTATGATTTGTTCTTTGACCCAGACATTTTTCAGGACTAACAAATCAACCAACAAATACTTATTAAGCACCTACTATGTGCCAGGCACTATGCTGAGCACTGGGGATACAAAAAGAGGCAAAAAGATAGTCCCTACCCTCAAGGAGCTCATAATTTAATAGATTAAATTTAAGGATTATGAATTTAATGGATTAAGATTAAGTTACTTTGTCTCCAATTAATTTGTAATCTTTTCTTCAAAGGTCCTTCATTAAATATAATTTTTATTGTGTTGTGTTAAAGGATATAATTAATATTTCTGCTTTTGGGCATTGGATTATGACTTTTGAAGATGTCATGTTTCTGAGAGAATACTTGTTTCTTCTTCATTGGAATTTAAACACTCCATCACCATATACTTTGTTCCAATAGTTCAAATGTACTTACCTCTCTATGTTTTTCTTACATTTGCATTTCAAATCATTTACTCAGAAATTTTAGAAGTCCTCCATTTCATCAAAAATCTACTTTTTCCTTTGAAAGATTATATTTCAATTTTTGCCAAATAAGTTATTCTTGATGGTAGCTTTTATCTTTTGCCTTCTGGTATAACATATGCCAAGCTTTCCTCATCTTTATGGTTATAGTTATCAGGTCTTGTGTGATCCTGCCACCAGCTCCTTGGTGTTTGAATTCTTTTTTTCTTGAAAATTGCAGCACTTTTTCTTTGACCTGAAAGCTCAGGATTTTGGCTATCACATTCCCTAGTCTTTATTTTGTGGCTTCTTTTGGGAGATGACAATTGAATTCCATTTCCATGTTAGCCTCTGATTCTAATAAGTCTGGGCAGTCTTCATTCAAGATTTTTTGAAATGTGATACTTCCTTAAGGTCAAGGTTTACAGGGAGTCTGATGATTCCTAAATGATTTTTCCTTGACCTGTTTTTCCATTAGTTGTTTTTGATAGGAGATACCTTACCTTTACACACACACACACACACACACACACACCCCTTTTGATTGTGTTCTAATATTTTTTGTTGTCTCAAGGAAACACCGATCTCTGTCCAATCCAATAGTTTTTGAGGAGTCCATTACTTGAGTAGGGTTTTGTACCTCCTGTACTAAGCTATTTATCCTCCTTCCAATTCTTTCCACTACAGCTTTCACATCTTTTCCTATTCTTTTCCTCTGGAGCTCTAATTTACATCTCTTTAAAACTCCTGCTTCATTTTTCTTCCCCAGTAGAGCTTGCAGCACATCTATTTATGTTAAGGCTTTTCCTTGTAGGAACTTCTTCTTAGGGTCTTTATTTTGCAGCACATAAAACAGGTGCAGAGAGTCAAGGTGACTTACTCAATGTCATACAGTAAATTAGTGGCACAGCCAGGACTAAAAACCCAGTGTCCTGGTCTTCCACCCACCCCCAAAGTCCAGTGTGCTTTCCAATACTGCTGCTAAGCCAGCTGAGCCGATGAGAGAAGTTGGCCAAGAAGCAAAGGCATGATGACTTTCCTCTGAGGCATGAGTAGCCATTTCAGAGAGAAAAGCATCCTACTGTCCATCTTCACTTCTATCAAGGAAGTGAGGCTGAGTTACATAATAAGTCTAGCTTTATAGTAACACAGGATTTAGAGTTGGAAAACTTGTCACAGATTTTTAGCTCATTTTCTAGATGGAACTGAGGCCCAGAAGGGTTGAGAACAATGCTCAAAGTTAACACAGGTATTAAATATCTGAACAAGCTCATTTACGTTCAGCCCTCAGTGACCCTAGTATCAGGCTAGGGTCAAGTGAAACTGTTATGGAACCATTCATATTCACTCCTGTTTTCCCTTTTCCTTATCTCTCTTTATCTTTGCAGTACCTTGCCATTTCTAGTCCTAACTTTCACTCAGAGACCCTGTCTTACACCCCAGTGCTTCCAGATATAGCCAGGTAAAGGGCTGAACTCAAATATTACCTTCCATAAGAGGCTTTCTCCCCTATTTCTCCCCCCCACCCCCAGGTTTTAGTGCTCTCCTGGCCTCTCCAATGTTACTTTGTATTTAGTTTGCTTATATTTTGTATTTACTTATTTTTATTCAAGTTTGCACCAGTAGGGATCCTGGAGAACAGGAAATACTTTGTTTTCATCTTTATAGCCCTGTGCCTGCCACACAGTAGGAACTTGACAAATGCTTGTTGTTTCTGCCTACAATGCCTATGTATCCAATGAATTCCTACTACTAGTCATTCATTCATTCATTCTCAATGAGTTGACAACGCAGATCCACAGAACACCAAAGCAACAATCTTGTGTTTGCCTTTTCAATTTCTGTCTGAGGAGTGACATGGGAAGCAACCTGTTATAGCGGAAAGAACACTGGAGTTGGAGACTCAAGGTTTGGATTTGGGTCCCATGCTTTGTCACTTACTAGCTGTGTGACCTCTGGTCAAGTCATTTTACATCCTGAGCTTTGTCTACAGAATAACAGAGGATTATTATTCTTTGCTTCTTTAAAAAAACTGCTTTTGTCCAATATCAATCCAATATCAGAAATGTTTATAATGATAACAAAAATAAAAATCTTTAAAATGGAGATACTAGTTGTATTACCTACCTCACAAGGCAGTTGTGAAGCTCAAATGGGATGATTTGTATTTAAAAGTGCTTTTAAAAACATAAAGCACTAAATAAATGTAACCTATTTGATCATCTCACTGACGTTTGGGCCTCCCAATCACCTGTTTATGGTGCTATAGAATTCACTTTGGAAAAACCATCCAACTTACATGATTATTATTCATTTCACATTAAATTATTCACTAATAAATTATCTGGTTGCACAAATCAAAATATAAATCTGTCACATTTGCAGTGGTACACATGCCAGATGCCCTAACACCAGACACATCAGCAAAGGCACTGAGGCGACCAGGAGCATTCATGCTCCAAAGGACAGGGCCACAGGCTACATGACTAGACAAAAGGAATATGTGTTGTGGATGCTTTCTCCCTTCTCTCCTTCCCTTCTTTTTCCCTCCTTCCTTCTGCTGAGAGAGGAGAGCTTCTCTGCACTTAGAGAGATGAGCACCCTGGCCACCCATGACCCTGGCATGGTGGGATCTTGAGAGATACCAAACTCCGATTATATCCACTATTCATACAAATCCTCCCTCTCTCTCTCTCTCTCTCTCTCTCTCTCTCTCTCTCTCTCTCTCTCTCTCTCTCTCCCCCCCTTTCTCTCTCTCTCTCTCTCTCTCTCTCTCTCTCTCTCTCTCTCTCTCTCTCTCTCTCTCTCCCCTTCTCTCTCTCTCTCTCTCTCTCTCTCTCTCTCTCTCTCTCTCTCTCTCTCTCTCTCTCCCTCTCTCTCTCTCTGTCTCTCTTTTTCTCTGTATGTAAATCACATGCATGTAAATCACAGGGAGGAACCTGGAGAAGAACCCCAAACTACAGCTGCTTTCCAAGTATCGATGCAATATGTCATGTAATTCAGACTATTTCTAGAAGTTATTTGCTTTCTTCACTTACAACTGCCTGAGTGGGGCAAGAGCCACAGCCCATTACTTTTGTAGAAACTTGGCATCTGCAGCTCTGTCTGGTTTCAACAAGATGCCCCTCCCAGGATAAACTCATCACTTTTGGTCTCATCCCCATGCTGCTAACTTAAGCCTCGATTAACCCCACCTCCCTCAGCCTCCTCTCCCCTCTAATTGGGGGGTTGGAGGGAGAAATTACGAACTCCTCCCAAAGCCTTCATTTATAAAGGGCAGAAACTGGACTCCTGCCTCACCACACTTTGCATCTGTTGCTGTGCCTGGTTTCAACTCCATGGAACAAGATGTCCCAGCATCAAGTACCTCCTGCTGTTCCCAAATCCATTCCTCGCTTGCCTGTCTCCTTTTGTATATTGTCTCTCCCAGAGATTATAAGCTCCTTGAAGGCAGGGACTATCTTTATTTTTATTAATTGTATCCCCAGAGCTTAGCACAGCACCTGGCACATAGTTGGTGCTTAATGAATTTTTATTGGATTGGATTAAGCACATAGGATGATGTCCCAGTCAAGCTTCTATTGCTTTCTCTCTCAACCAGCCCTCCCTTACTCATAGGCTTCTGTCTTCTAGCAGAGAAATTGTAGTAAGTCAAAAGGGTCCTCTGGGCAATCAAAAGAGATGGGAAAAATTTCATAAACTAAAGCTTACTTTATTAATAGGTGAACTACTTAAGTCTTTGTTCATTGACTATTTTCTGCGTTGGAAAAATACAATTCCAACAAGCTAGATCAATTGGTTTCCAAGATGAAAGTGGATTAGAAACATTTGAAAGGAAAAGAGGGGTCACGATAAGCTGGCATGTTGACTGCTAGAAAGAAGAACAGAAGAGAGAAGATACTCCCCTTCTCCAAGAATCTATGATTTCATCAGAGTGAGGAGTTCCTTCATTAATTCAAATTGCAGTCTCTCTCTTACAACTTAGTAGATGGCCTTCAAGTGTTGCTATAGCCACAAAATTTATTACCCTCTGGCCAACCTGGTAATATACCTCTCTAAATTCAGTTAGGCTGGTCCTCCATTAACAGACATAAAGTCCACACACAGGCCCATAGACATTGCCTTCCTGAATTGGTAGGACCCATGAAAACTTGTACCCTGCAGTTATAGACTCTGACTGAACTGGGTAGTGGGTAGGGGAATGACTGAAAAACTATTTAAAAAACACAAAAGCTTTAAAAATATACAAATCTGAGGCCATTTAGTGAAGAGGAAATAGACTTTGAAGGTACTGAAGGTATTTATTACAGGATAGATAGTACAATAAGGACCCAAAGTCAAGTATAAAATATTATTTTCTCTTCAGTGTACTGACAGAGAGTTGATGAACTAAAGATGGAAACTATTTTTTTTTCACATTTTCAGAATTGGCCAATGTGGGAATTGGTTTTGCTTGTAAAGCTTTTCTGTTTCTTTATTTTTTCCATTTCAAAGGACATAGAGAAAGGGAAAGGGAGAAGAAGAGAGAAAGGAAGAGAGGGAGAGGAAGAAGGGAAGGGGGGAGCGTCACAAAAGCATTTTTAAATATACAAAAGAGAACAGGAAGGAGGCCTGAAAATATCACAGACAAGTAGGAGTTTGAAAGTAACATGTTGAATATTATATCTGCATTCATCCCTAGCTTTCTCTATACATACATATATACATACATACACACACACATAATAAAAGGCTAGATGTATATAATAGAGAATCACAGTTTCACATGCAATCCTCTTTGTTACGGTGCATGACAATGCTAATTTATTTAGTTCAGAATAAAAAATAGGTTTAATAAAAACATTTCTGTTCAGTCAAAGAAGTATGTAACTCGTTTTAGGGAGAGCTCCATAAAAAATAACTGAAATAAAAACAGTTGTGGTACTTTGATGAGTGAGCTACGGTAGCCTGGAAAATTCATTTACATGGAACATCTGCCTGCCAGCACTGCTGAATAGATGAAGCATTACTACAGTGTGATCAGCCTCAGATAAATATCTTGAATTGCAGAGGCCCAAAACAAAGTATAAGCTGAACTATTTGTCCTTCAGATATTAATCCACAAAATAAAGTCATCCAGGATACATTTAGGTCACATCATGGTCCAACACAGACTTGAATCTTTTTTTTCTAACGCCTGTTGGCGCAATAGAAATAGGAAGTTAAATTTTAATCAATTTCTTCTCTGGAGATAAACTACACTAAATGTTTTCCTTCCCTTGAAGATATAGGCATGACAACAAGAAAAAAAGCAGGCCTTTTTTGCCCCCTGACACTAATTTAGTGTTGCCAGTTTGCACTGAGCTATCTCTTTTCTATTACCTCTCCATTTGTATTAGGCATCATTATTTTTCTCCCCTTTTCCACCTCTGTATTTCCCCCTTTTCCATGAGTGGTACTGAAGTGAAGTTGGTACAAATCACATCTTTCACTTCTGGTCACAGCCTAATTAGTTACTGTTGCTCTCCTAAAGTTGTCCTCTGGAGGGTTTCTACTCTAATGTGATTGGATAGGATTACTTCATTAGTAGTCAATTCTATTAGTTCAAGTGAATTAGCCTTCTCTTGATTCTCTTAGTGAAAGTGAATTATCCCTCTCACCCAAGTGAACTATCCCTATGCTAGATCTCTATTATTTTGGAATTTCTTTATAGGTTTAGTGCTTCTTACTAAGGAGTACAATGATGCCAGTAGAAAGTAAGCCTCTTGCAGGCAGGGATGATTTTCATTTTTGTGTTTGTATTTCCAATGCATAGCATATTGCTTAGCATGTAGTTGATGATAAATAATTGCTTGATAAATTGAATTGAATTAGTGAAATTAGTCTGAAATGCTGAGGCATGACTAGAACCCTAACCTAGTGGCCGTTATTTTCTCTTTGTACTGTTTTCAAATTTTTGTTGATAGCTTTGTTTTTACATTATTTTTATTTCTAAATATATCTCTTCTTCTTTGTCCCCTCCCTACCCCCTCAGCAAGATATTTCCTCTAACAAAAAAATGAGAAGGGGAGAAAAGAAGTTCAGCAAAACTAATCAACACATCAGGTCAGCTAAGTGGATAGAGTCAGGAAGACCTGAGTTCAAATCTGGTCTAAGACTCTTAATAGCTGCGGGACCCTGGGCAAGTCACTTAACCCTATTTGCCTCAGTTTCCTCACATGTAAAATGATCTGGAGAAGAAAATGGCAAACCACTCCAGTGTCTTTGCTAAGGAAACCCCCAAATGGGGTCATGAAGAGTTGGACATGACTGATACAACTGAACAACCATAAAAATCAACACATTAATCAAGTCTGATGGTACATGGAACATTCTACACCCATAATCCCTTATTTCTACAAATAATGGAGAAAGGTGCATTTTCCCACCCCTCCCTCTCTGCCAAGCTTCTTGATCACTGTAAGTACACGGTGTTCAATTTCAGTTTTTTCATTCTTTTGATTTATATCATGGTCATGATTCATATTGTTTTCCTGGTTTTGCTCTTTCTGTTTCATTTCATATATCTTCTAATATTCTGAATTTTTCACATTCATCATTTCTTACAGTATACTGATATTTCCATTATATGCATGTATAACAACTTATTCAGCCATTCATTCAATGGAAATATACTATTCTTTGTTACTGCAAAAAGTGATCCTATAAATGTTTTGGTGTATATGAGGCCCTTCCTTTTATCATCGACCTTTCAAGGAATATATACCTAGCAATGGGATCTCTGGATCAAAGGGTATAGACATTTAATTACTTTCTTAGCATAATTCCAAACTGCTTTCTCAAAGAAGTGAACCAGTACATAGATCTATCTATACTATATTACTGTGTCTGCTTTTCTATAACTTTCCTAACATTATTTCCACCTTTTTTTGATCTTTGCCAATTTGCTGAATATGAAGTGAAACTTCCAAACTGTTTTGATTTGCATCTCTTTTATTGTTAATGATTTAGAGGAATCTTTCTCGTTATGGTTGTCTATTTTTATAATAAAATATGCAGAATACGTTTTCAACAAATTACAAGTGGAATTTGAGAAAAAGAATTTGTTGTAGGCTTATTCAAAGCAAAGAGATAGCTGAAGAACTAGTGAGGAAACATACCTTACTCTTCTTAGTAGAGAGTGGGAGGCTATGGAGCTGGAATGTGGTATACAAAGTAAGATGTAATAGTTCTGTCAGCTGAAGATGCATATGACCAAGAAGAATCTCATCCCTTGAGCATGGGCAGTGTTTTGCCTGCTGCAGCCTCCACACAGAGGCTGGGGACACCTGTTTCCAGGCATGTATAACTGAAAAGCCCTGCTCCCTGACTCAGAGCATGAGCAGGTATTCCATGGCTACTTCCTCGGGGCTGCCTGTGTCGTGAAGAGAGGTCATTTGGTTGGCTGCTGAGCTTAAAGTGAGTGTACACACAGAGAGCACTGACTGGCCAAATCAGTCCCTGCCCTGGTAGTGATTAAAGCTGTTTAAGTTTCTGTGTATGAAGAAAAGGAACATCAGCATCAGTGTTTGCCCAACTGGACCCACATGTAGCTATGAACACTTGGCACTGACGTTCTTGGGCTGATTTCATTTGTTATTTACTGTTCTTCGGTGAAAGAGTATTGGAAATAGCTACGACCTTATGAGCTATGAAAAAGAGGAAGCGAATGCTGCCAGAGGTCCATAAAATTAGAGTTTGCTACCATCCCAAAGTTTGCTCCATAGACAAGTCTGGTGAGGCATCAGTACAGCCCTTAGAACTGACTTGCTAAACCCATCTGAGCAGCAGCTAAATACTATGCCCTACAGTAAGGACACGGGCTATGCCACATTCAGAAGTCAACTTGGTAGAACAAATTCCTTGCAGCAACTGCTGGAAATTTGAAACCACTCTCTCCAGGAACTGATGCATAAGGGAGTATGAGATATAAGGGAGAATATGCCTGAGTTTGGGGAGACATTCTATACTTCCAGTCTTGTCATATATTTTCAGTAAATATCCCTTTATAAAAGCTAATTGATATTAATTGGTTAAGACATTAGGGTGCTATTCACCGAGTTAATTAATGATAAAGAGGAGGGTGTAACTGTAACTGATGATTGCTATTAGGGAGAACATACCAGAATAGAGATTCAAGACAATGACATTAGAGAAAACCCCATAATCTCCCAGGGATACCTCTAGTGCCCTGGGGGAGATGTAGCCAGCTGCCTCTGTGGAAGCATTTCATGTCAACGCAAGTGGAAGTTGGCATATGGACCCTGAGAGTCTATAAACGGTATAGATGGAAAAGTTCTGTGGGAATGGAGGTGAAGAGGAAAAGACAAAATAAGATGAATGGATAATGGATGGATGATATAGGATGTAATAGTGTGCTATTCTGCCTGCCAGAATGATGCCGTGGATGGTGTCTCCCACACCAAGATGCTCACGGTCAGCAAGGTCTCGCCTATCCTTCACAATGAAAGAATAGACACATCATCGAATCAACTTTGCTTCACAATCCTGATTTGCTCCCCAGTTTCTTATGGCACTAAATCCATTCTCAACTAGGAACTTCACTCACTTCAGAATCTGACCTCACCCTAACAGATGGCATCTTGCCTCCGCCCCAGACAACCAGACTTTCCTTTCTCTTCATTCCAGTATGTGTCCATATTCATCTGCTTCTTCCTGATGCAAACCACTGCACCGTCCATCTGCCAAAGCACTCTCTTTTGATCCTACAAAAGTCTCCAGTTCCAGGAAGGGTTTTATTTCAATGAGCTTCTGTATGGAAATTTGTAAGAACTACGGCTAGCATTTATATAGCACTTTTAGGTTTGCAAAGTGCTTGACAGATGTTAACTCATTTGATCCTCACAACAACCCTAGAAGATAGGTGCTAATATTATCCCCATTTTAAAGATGAGGAAACTGAGGCAGACAGAGGTTGAGTGACTTGCCCAGAGTCACACAGCTAGTATCTGAGACAATATTTGAACTCAGGTCTTCCTGACTCCAAGTACAATATTATACCCACTGTGCTAAAGAGTGGCTTATTAAGCGGCTACTAAGCTGCCTATTAATTGGGGCTATTCTTTTTCTGCCTAACAAGCTGCTGTTCAAATCTTTGCTAATGCTTAACCTTGGAACCTCTGTGAATCTCCTTAGTTATTAAATAGTTAACTCTCTCATTCTTTGGGCTAGGTCTCAGTTCGAGGGTGGTGCTCATTCTGACCTAAACCCAACAGGTGGTGAGCTGCTCCTGACTCTCTAGTTGTTGACTATCCTGTATGGGGAGAGGTACAATTCAGGATCAGGAAGTAGCTATCAGAAGCATAGCAGCAGACTCACAAACTCTCCTTCCCTCACTAAAATCCTCAAGGAGGAGTCTATTAAAATGCAGGACTGAAAAACTAGATCTAGTTTCCATGGGTTTCATTACTTTATCCTGACACCATGGAGACAGGACCAGTGTCCTTTGGGATCAGATGACCTCTGAGTGTCTTCTAGCTCCCAGCCTATGATTCTTTGCATGACTTTGTTCTGAAATGTCTGTCTCCATTATTAGGAGATTGGGGAAGGGAAGTGTAAATTACTTACTTCCCTTTTACATCTTGGAAGGCAGGATTTTCTTTTGATTCTCCCACATCCTTGCACCACTCTAGGGCTAGAAGTAAGGATTCAATGCAAACTTGTCAAATTGAATTGAATTGCCTGGCCTGTCATGAGACTTTGTCAATCTAATTAAGGGGGGGTGGGGAGAATATTAAATATTTTGAGAATAAGAGAATATTGTGAAAGAATATTAAATATTTATTCTAGGCTTACATTGGAGCTCTCTGCCTTTTCTTTTCTTTTTTTTTTTTGCCCCCCTTTGGAACCTCTGCTTTTAGCAAAACAAACACTGCAGAAAGGGAGTCCACACAATAAAATGAATCAACACTGAAGATACTACAAATTGTGATGGAAGAGTAACTTTCAAAAGTGCTTTGGACAGCTCTTAGACCACATCTCAGAGGCCTGAATTTTCTTACTTGAAAATAAGTCTGAGTTAATATTTTAAAAACTTTCATATAAATTGATCAGTAGACAGACTTAATAGTTTATCTTACTGGTGAAGGTCTGAGCACAGAAAGAAAAGCCCCGGTATAACTTCACAATAGAGATCTGAATGTTTGTTCCCGGGGTGCTTTTGAATTTGGTTTTGATTGCTGGGAAAAATAGTTTTACATCTTGTTCGTTCTTCCTGTAGACAGCTTAACAAGAACATTGCTGGTAGCTTATTTCATGTAAGATCAGTATTAAGGAAAGGAATAGAAAGGAAAAGAAACATTATTTCTATAGAACGTTGGGCAGAGAGCACATCATCTCCTCAGTGCTAAAACAACAAATGTTCTATTGTTGGGGAAGATTCGTCTTTGAAAGCAAGCATTCAACACTGCCAGAGGCCCCCATAGGAAACGCTTATGTGACAATGGGAAAAAGCCACCTTACTGGAAGGATTCACCATCACTGCAATGGTGACCCTGTGGGTGGCAGAGCTATATTTCAACTGCCTGTTATATTAAGTGTTTATAACCTTGCCATGAGAAGAAAGCAGTGTGGCATGATGAAGAGAGAGCCGCCCTCTATATCAAAAAGTCCTATCTATGATACATACTGGCTGTGTGACCCTGGGTGAGTCACTTAACCTCTTAGTACCCAAAGGCAACTTTCTAAAACCACATTATAGAGGAATTGACCTTCTGTCTTGAACGGTTCTCTCCCTGACTGAAACAGCTCTGGACCTGTTCTGGCCTAGTATCTCATTGTCCTACAGGTTATTTATTCCTTAGCTTCCTTTCTGATCTACCTCTTTTTTCTGGAATCCCCTACATATGGGATTTGCTGTTCCAGGTTTGAAACTTCCAGTGTCTTTCTTTTTTTTTTCTTTCTTAGGAGTGTAGCAAAACCTTTATTTGCTTTCTGGCAGCCTCTTATTTTTTGGCCTTTGAAGCAGCTGTTTTCTGAGCAGGTCCCTTCTGGGCGGGTCCCTACTTGGCTGGGGCCTTCTGGCCGGAGGCTTTCTGACCCTCAGCCTTCTTCAAGGGGATCTTCTTGGCAAAGACGTTTGCAGTCTGCGCCTTCTGGGCAGCCCCCTTCTTAGGCGACCCCTTCTGGGTGGATGCCTTCTGGAGCTTCTTTACTTCATGCTTAACAATTCGGTTTCTCATTTTCTTGGCCTGCATGACTTTGTAATGGTCAAAATCTGTCATCTTAGCTTTCCTTTCTCTGGCTTCAATCTTCTTGGCCCGTCTTGTGGCTTTCCATTTTGTATTGATATTTTCTTTTTCCCAAGCAGCCCAGACATACTTCTGATGAGGACTGTGTGGGAACTTGAGCAAGAAGTCTGTAAGTTGCATACATTTAAATGGCATGGCCTGCCTCCTCACACCACTGCATGGGCCATCAACCAAAGCCCTGTTCTGATCAATAACATCTACAATAGCTACCAGCTTGCTGGCATGTGGCCCAAAGGAAATGTAGGCCACCCCGCCAATTTCCACATAGCACTTGAATACCATGTTGGCAGCACCGAACGAGAAGGAAGGGCCTGCAGAGGATCTGAAACTTCCAATTTCCAAGCTGATTTGTACATCCCTGCTATTGACCTCAAAGTGGTAGGTAGGTGGTGCTGCGGGTAGAGTGTCAGGCCTAGAGTAGGAAGACTCATCTTCATGAGTTCAAATGTAGCCTCAGACACTTACTAGCTGTGTGACTTTGGGCAAGTCACTTAACCCTGCTTGCCTCAGTTTCCTCCTCTATAAAATAAGCTGGAGAAGAAAATAGCAAACCACTTCAGTATCTTTCCCAAGAAAACCCCAAATGGGGTCACAAAGAGTCAGACATGACTGAAAAACAATTGAACAACAACCACCAGTGACTTCAGGGAGATGGGAAACCAATCAGAATATCCGTTCTGGCCCAACACAAAAATACAAACTGCTCTGATCCCAAATTGCCAGAACTGCCCTGAAGCAAGGGCAAAGAATACCCAGGAGAGCCTAATGTTATTATGAGCCAAGCACCAAGTCCAGAGAGCAATTTTTCTCTATATCCAGTGGTCTCAAAGTTGAGGCAGCCATGGCATGACACCAAGTGGTGTTTGATCAAACCAGGTATGAGAAGATGGGTCACATTCAGCTGTATGCTGATAAATGTTTAATAACTGTGTGGTGTGTGTGTGTGTGTGTGTGTGTGTGTGTGTGTGTGTGTGTGTGTGGTGGGCATTGCACTTCTAAGTTTTATTTGCATTTTTAACATTTTCTTAAGTATAGACAATTAACAAGACAAATTAAGCTCTAATTTGTAGCAATTGTTAATTTCTGAGCTATAAAATTTAATTGAATTACGATGGAAATTTAACAATGGACTCTTGTAAGCCAGTGAGAACTGGCTCTAGCACACCCCTGGTACATCCCACCCTCTCCATAATGCCTATCGTGGGACTGGTCTTCTATACAATTATACCTCCTTCTCACTACTCTGTGACTCCTCAGCTTTCCCCCTCCTATACCAAGCATCAGCTCCTCAGGGTTGTTATAACCTACCCCCTGTCTGAGCACCCACATCTGTAGCTACTGGGAAGATATGTACATACATCACCACACCCCATCTACCTCCTGTCCCCAGGTCACCTTGAAGCTTCAAAAGTCACCCCTTGGAAGGAAGGCTAGGCATGCCAGGGCAGTGACCAGTGAGAAAGAGTGCCATCCCCTCTTCATTTCCACTGAGTCAGAATGAGTTGCACAGGATGAGCAAGGCACAGATGGTTTGCAATCTGTATTGCATATCTCATTACATTATCTGTCCTATTGCCTATGACCCCCCCATCCCTACCCCACCCATTTCCCAAATTTCCCCACTTCTACTGAGGGAATTACCATCCTTGAAGTTATCCAGATTTGCAACTTTTGTTACCCTCAGCTCCTTACTTTAACTCACACCACATATAAAAGCAACTGCAAGATCATCTTGTTTCTATAGGCACAACATCTCTCTCATCCGTTGTCTTTTCTCTACTTCTCAGTCACTTTATTCAGTCCTTCATCATCTGCTGCCTGTGCTGTTGCATTAACTTCCCAATTGGTTGCCTTGCCTCATATCTCTCCTTTCAATAATTTGTCATCCATTCAGTTGCCAAAGGGATTTTCCTAAAGCACAGGTCTGACCATGTCACCTCTTATTCAATAAATTCCAGTAGCTACCTAAATACCTTTATGATCAAATATAAACTCCTCTGTTGGGCATATAAAGCATTTCAAAACCTCAATCCCATTTACCCTTCTGTTTTGTCATACATTATTCCTTTCTTCCATCATCACAGATGAACTGGTGTTCTTTCTGTTCTTCACACTCCTACAAAAACACAACTAAAATATTCAACCATGAATAGTAAATTAAGGTATGAATACCATCCATTAGGCAGAATTAGGTACAGAAATAGAAATGGGTTTATACTGAAAACATTCTGCTGGGTTGAAATCAAAGACAATTAGCTTTTGCTTGTTTCTATGTTATTTACAGTGAACATATCTACACATAAAAAGATGAGTCCTGCTGAAGTGCTATTTTGGATATGTCTAGGCAAAAAGACAGATTGCCAACTTCTACACACCTGTTATAGAAAAAAGCTGAAATTTTCAACAGACTGAATAATGATCAAAATATCTATTGAAAAAAATATAGCAAGTGACTTCTTCTACACCATAATTGTACAAAAAAATCAGCCAAGAGTCCAAAGGTGATAGGAAAAGGGACCACCAGCAAGCAAGCAAACCAGGTATCCCAATACGTATATGTATATATGTATAGATATACATACTATTTCACACATGTGTATATGTGTATGTGTGTTGTGTATACATACACAGATGTATATAGATATATATACTATATACATACATACATACGTGTGTGTATACATACACATATTTATTTTTCTTTTCTTTCTTGGGTATGCATGAGGAACAGAATATGATACTAAAGTTAAAGGAGAATGTGAATTTGATTATGACAGCCAGTCTGGAGGGTTTTGTCTAGAAAATTCACCTCAGAAGTAATACACATTCAGTTCAGCTGACTAACTGGAAGTTGAAACGAAACGGTGAATTTAATTTGTGAAAAGCTCCACATAATCAAATGCATTAGCTTAAAAAAAATTCCAATTGCTCACTTGGCTCTGTACAAACTACTCAAAACATCCTGCAGTGGTACATGTTAATGCACAGAGAACACGTGGACAATTAAATAACAAGCAGTGAATGCAGAGTCAATTAAATATTTATGGTACATAAAAGTTCAACTGGTTAGGTTATTCTTGGTCTAGGCTGAACTTCTTCTAGGACACAAATTCCTCTGGGTCTCAGCAAGTTACAGTGTGCTCACACTGGAGACTTTCTGTCTATGTGGTATTCACAACTAGGACAATAAAAAATTCTCTATTTCTCTTCACTTCTACCTTCTGGCTTCTCTGGTTTCCTTCAAGTCTCAGCTTAAGACTCACCTTCTTCCGAAGGCCTTTCTTAAATTACTTTCCATTTACACTGTATCTATCATTTATGTTCAATTTTTTGCTTATTGTTTCTTCCATTAGGAGGTTAGCTTCTTGAAGGAAAGAGCCATATTTCTTTTGTCTTTTCTTCTTCTCTCCCTCCCTCCTTCCTTCCTTCCTTCCCTCCCTCCTTCCTCCCTTCTTTCCTTTCTTCCTTCCTTCCTCTTCCTGAGTTCAAATCTGACACTTGCTAACTGTGTGTCCCCAGGCAAATCAAATGACTCTGTCTCAGTTTCCTCATCTGTAAAATGAGCTGGAAAAGGAAATGGCAAACCACTCCAGCATCTTTGCCAAGAAAATCACAAATGGAGTCAAGAAGAGTCAGACATAATTGAAAAACAACTGAACAACAGTAGTAATAAATACTTGCTGATTGAGTAATTAATGGTAACAAAATGGGAAGAATCCCTTTGGCCCCATCCCCTGCCATAACAACATATCTAGAGTAATCCCACTGAAACATTCATTACAAGAGATGCTGGGAGATGATTCACATAGCTAACAATATTATTGTTGTTAAAAGTTAACCAATAGTACTGAATTTCGTTATTTCTACATATGACATTAACTAATGAGTATTTTAGTTCCAGACGGTAAACATTTATTAACTTAATACAGTGTGCTAGACACTTGGGTAGCTACAAAGCTTCAATGAGACACGGTCTTTTCCCCTGTAGAGATTATAATATAGCAGTGGGATTAGACATTTATGGACAATCAGAACAATGTGTAAGATATACAAAACAAAGTACTAAATGAGCCCTCAGGGGAAGACTCAAGAAAGTCAGCTCACCTTTTCAGGGGCCAGGATTCTAAATTATAACCACATCAGCCTCTCATGTTGGCTACTATAATTACCTCCTAATTAATTGGTTCTCTCCAAGCTATTCTTTAAATACTTATCAAGATAATTTTTCTAAGGCAGAGGTCTGACTATATCACTCTTCTGCTCAAAAACCTTCAGGGGCTCCCTACTACCTCTAGGATAAATTGCAAGCTCCTTAGCCAAGCATTTAAGGTCTTCCTAATGTTTCCAACCTACCTTACTGGCTTTTGTACAAATTACTTCCTTTCATGCCACAGGATTATTGATGGAGACAGCTTTCAGCACAGTGCTTGGCACAGGGTAGGTGCTGAATAAATGCTTGTTGACACACTCTTTAAACCCAACATGCCTTCTCTTGCCTCCCATGCATTTACACATGTCACCCCATGCCTGCAATTAACTTGGAAAGAACCAATTAATTAGAAAGTAATTATGCCTACAATCTCTCTTAATCTCTACTGTGCAGAATTCTTATTCTCCTTCAAGGCTCTGCTTAGATGCCGACTCGATGTAGCTTTCCCTGAATCACATAGGTGAATGTGTTCTCTGCTTCCTTAAATGTTCCTAGAAAGTATCACTTTCACCTCATAGGTCCTTATGCTTATATCTTACTTGTCTCTATACATTATGTCTTCTGTTTCTCTACTTAAGAGAATGTAAACTCCCTGAGGGTGGAAACTACGCCCCTTTTATAATTAAGATCACATGTCTTATAGCACAATGCATTGCACAAAGAAGGTAGTTAATAAGTATTTACTAACTTGATAGGTTATGTTCAGTTAGTCAATGACAATGTGGTCACTATGAGGGTGGGGAGCACCAAACATATAGCTAGCTATTTATCGTTTTTCCTTTCACTACTGCCATATGTCATATCTCCAGACAATCACTTCAATATTGTAGACTGGATCTCAGTACTGAGAAAACACCTGGAGTTTAGTCTATTAGTAACAACACTGCTCATAAAGAGAAACACCCAGGAACAGAGCAGCAGACCATAGTACAAGTACAGAAAGAACAAGTTAGCTTTACAGAGCCCCGCCCCCCCCCCCAAAAATAGTAGCACAGTGAAGAGACTGCTGGCCCTAGAGTCAGGAAGACCTGGCTTCAAATCTAGTCTCAGACTCTTATTAGCTGTGTAACTACAGGTAAGTCACTTTCCCTTTGTTTGCCTCAGTTTCTTCAACTGTAAAACAGGAGTAATAATGGCACTTACTTCCCAGGGCTGTTATAAGAATGAAATGAGATAATATTTGTGAAGTGATTAGCACAGTGCCTGACATATAGTAGTCAGGTAGTCATTATTATTAAAGGTAATCAAAGCCCATTCAAGTTCAGAAATTCAAAATTAATTCAATCCTCCATTAATGATGCATGCTTGTAACAACTTCATGTTCCCAATTTTAAGCAGATGACCAAGGCATTAATTTATGGATATGTAGGGACTTTTTCTGACTTGCAGTGAATGTTATTAATAAGGTAGTATAAACAAAGAACTCTAATTTCATTGAATTTTTGTCCCACTTTATTTCGCTAGTCACTAATGCTTATAAAGCATGACTTTAATGAATCATGTTTCCTAACTCCCTCAACTCATTTCAGATTGATAATGTAGGTGGATAGTGACAAATTATATATCTTTTCAGCTAAATGATTTTAAAGTATAAGATTTAATCCAAATCTTCTTCTTCCCCGGGCCAGGCACACGTTCTTTTTCTCCTCTTAAAAGTCTTGAAATGCTAAAATCCACCTTTGATTTATCATCTCGCTCTCCCTATTTTTCTTTGAAATGTCTATTACATTCACCCCCTTTTTACTCATTTGCACTGGCACCTCCTTACTTCAAGCTCCCTTCACCTCATTGCTAAACTATTCCAAAACCCTCTTGGCTGGCTTGCTTAATTCTATTCCCTCCCCTGGCCAATCCATTCTTCATACTGCTCTCCAACTGATCATCCTTAAGCCATGATTTCAACATGTTAGCCATCTGCTTCAAAATCTATAATGTCCCCTTATCACTTATTGCACTAGACCTAAATTTCTCTGCCTGATTTTCACAGGATGGCCTCGCCCTACTCATCCAACATTATCCCACACTACTTATTCCCTAACAGGAAACCTCAGTTAAGACCAGAACAGGCTATTTATTCCCTGTCTTCTTAAGACAGGTTAAATATCACCTTTATACTTTTGCTCAGGTTGTTTCTTCCCTCACCCCCATTCTCCAGTCTACCTGTATCTAAATCCTGGTATGCGTCCTTTTAGTACCAACTTAAATACTGTATCACTTCCTCTAAAAATATTTTCCAGAATACTCTGGCCCACAGTACTTCTTATCTTCTCAAAGTTTCCCATAAACAAAATGAATGTCACACAGTTTAGCCCTTACCCATCTACCATGAGGAACCCCACATTGTTTTTTGTGTGTTCACTTTGTCTCTCCAACTAGATTATAAAGTTTTGAGAGCAGGAGCCATTCCAAGCCTTGTGTTCTGTTGTGTCACACCCATGGGGGCCATCTTCAGCCATCCTGATCTACATCTTCCAAGTGGACCCAGATGACTCCAGAGAAAGTGAGGCTGGTGACCTTGCCCAGTCCTCCCTCACTTAAATCTAATTCACTTGCAAGTCACAGTATCACCTTCCTGATGTCTTGGTTCTCTCTAAGAACAAAGGATAAACAACAATGTGTCAAATCCATAGCTTTTCCCACATGGCTGAGCACCCAGGAGGTAGTCAATAAAGATTTTTCCATTTTGTTTGATTGAATAATACCTAGATTATTTCTTTTCCTGCCTGAGCTTCATTAAATAGCAAAAACCAGGAGGTTCTTAATCCTTGAGCATCTGCCTCCATATAAAGGGCATTAGTGAAGACTAGCTTGGTGAAATAATAACAATTCATATTTATAGAGTATCAGTCACCCCAACATATCAATGCTCAAGGTTACATAGCTAGTAAGTGTTTGAATGAGAGATCCAATCCTGGTCTTCTGACTCCTGGAGCATTTTATGGAAAATAAATTCTCTCAGAGATCTTGATCACTTTTCTCTGAGATCATGTTCTGCATGCCCTAAAACTGACAATGCAAAGTCAGAGTTTAGTAGTATCTAACAATTATTCCCTTAATCTTCTGGGAAACTTCTGGGAAAATTTATCCTTGCTTCACAATATGTTCATGGTAAACACAATCAAATTCAATTCACAGGCATGACTTCATAGGACTCATACTCATGCCTAAATATCTCAAAGAATAGAAACCCTAAGGGGGCAGAGACAAGATGCTGGAGTAGAGAAGGCACTCAGCTGAGCCCTCTCCATGTTTCCCTCCAAACAACTTTAAAATAACCCCTCAAATAGAATTTGGAGTGGCAGAGCCAATAAAAGGTCACAGTGAGATATTCTTCCAGCCTAAGGCAACTTAAGAGGTCAGAAAGAGAGATTTGTAACATAGGAACCCAGAGCCTATGTGGATGAAATGCCAGTGGTGGGACTAGGTGGTAGTGACAGAAGCAGCAGCAGGTTTGGGAGCTCCTAAGCCAGAGACAGTAAAGAGACCTGGCAATTGATCAGAAAGAAACTACAGGGCACCCCAGATGCTGTTTGGCAACTCCATTACCTATATCCACTTCAGGGTCATAGTTCAAAGCCAGGGAGGAGCACTTCCAGTCTACAGGGAATAGTAAATCTGGGGGACAACTGTTTGGAAACTCATTGTCCATACCCACTTCTGCATCATAGTTCTAGGGCAGGGAGGAACACTTAGACAAGAAGAGGTGGAAGCCCAGACAGGCAGTATTACTTCCAGTCCAAAGGTAGCAGAGATCCTGAAGAACAGTATCTATTGAAATGTGAACGGATCTGGGGCCCTTCCTGGGTAAGGACCAGAATGCAAATCAGGAGATCAGTGGCCGCACCTCCCCCTATATCACACCACCTTGGAAGCACCTAAAACTTCCAAACCCCCAGAACAAATTCTGAAAACATCAGTGTGAAAAAGCCTGAAGCTTGAGATAATATCCCCACTACTGCCCATGCCAGGAACTGAGCCCAACATTAACATAAAATTTTAAATCAAGAAATAGAGTGGGAAAAAATGAACAAACAACAAAAAATAACCTTACCATAAAAAGTTATTATGGTGACAGGGAAGATCAAGATACAAACTCAGAAGAAGACAATGAGACAAAGTAAAGCCTTAAAGGAAAAGATGCGAATTGGACATAAGTCCAACAAGAATTCCCAGAAGAGTTGAAAAAATGATTTTCAAAGTAAAATAAGAGTGGTAAAGGAAAACTTAGGCAAAGAATTGAATGAAAAGGAAGAAAATTATGAAAAGACAATTAACAGCTTGGTAAAAGACGCATTAAAAACACTGAAGAAAAATTACCTTAAAAACCAGAATTGGCCAAATAGGAAAAAAAGGTACAAAAATTCACTGATGAAAAAACCTCCTTAAGAACTAGAATTAGCCAAATAGAAAAAGATGCTTAAAAGCTCATGGAAGAAAATAATTCCTTAAGAAATTATAATTGGGTTAAGTGGAAGCTAATGACTCCATGAGACATCAAGAAACAATAAAACAAAGTCAAAAGAATGAAAAAAAACCTAGAAGAAAATGTGAAATGTCTCATAGGAAAAATGACTGAACTGGAGCTGAACAACTGAATTAAATGAGGAGAGATAATTTAAGAATTATTGCATTCGCTGAAAAGCATGGTCAAAGAAAAAGCCTAGACATCATATTTCAAGAAATTGTCAAGGAAAACTACCCAGATATCTTAGACCCAAAGCATAACATAAAAATTGAAAGAACCCATCAATCACCACTGGAAAGGGATCGCAAAATGAAAACTCTCAGGAATATTATAGCTAAATTCCAAAGCTCCCAGGTCAAAGAGAAAATACTTCAAGCATCCAGAAGAAACCATTCAAATACTGTGGAGCCACAGGCATGATCACATAAAATTTAGCAGTTACCTTATTAAAGGAGCAGAGGGCTTGGAATATGATATTCCAAAAGGCAAAAGAGCTAGAATTACAAACAAGAATAACCTACCCAGCAAAACTAAATATAATTTTTCAAGAGACAAAAGGATAATATTTAATGAAACAGAGGACTTTCAAGGATTCCTGATTAAAGTACCAAAGGTGAACAGAAAATCTGACTTTCAAATACAAGACTCAAGGAAGCATAAAAGGGTATAAACATGGAACAGAAATCATGAAAGTCTCAAGAAGGTTAAACATTTTGCCTCTATATGTGGGAAGATAATACATATATCTTCTAAAAACTTTATCATTATTAGGGCAGTTAGAAGGATTCTACATAGAAAGAGGGTGTAGGAATGATTCAATTATGTTGGGATGATGTGAAAAAAAGGATAGGTAAGAAAGACAGATCCCCAAGGAGAAGGGAGAAGCATAAGGAAAATTTGGGAAATTAACTCACTTATTAGAGGTACATAAAGAAGAATTTTTTGAGTGGAGGGGGAAATGGTGGAGGGGTCATAGGTAATGCTTGAAACTTACATCTAAATTGATTCAAAGAAGGAAAATACATATAGATACCAAATTGGTAATAGAAATCTATCTTACACAACAGAGAAATAGAAGGGGAAGATGAAAAGAAAAAAGAGGGAGGGATGATAAAAGCAAGAGCAGATAAAAATAAGGTAGTGATCAGAAACAAAACAGATTTCAAAGGAGGGACAGGATTAAAAAAGAGAGAGAAAGATAAACAAAGAAAATAGGATGAAGGGAAATGCACAGTTAATAATCATAACTGTGAATGTGAATAGGATGAACTTACCCATAAAGCAGAAGTAGATAGGAGAATGGATTAGAATTCTATGGAGGAGAATTTAACAGTGTTGGTTATAAGAAACACACTTGAAACAGATCCACACAGAGTTAAAATAAGCCTTGGGGGTGAGAACTCACCATCTGACAAAAATTGTTGGGAAAACTGGAAAGCAGTTTGATGGAAACTAGGCATAGACCAACATCTCACACCATATACCATGATACAGTTAAAATTGATAAATGATTTGTACATAAAGGGTGATATCATATGTAAATTAGGGGAACATGGAAAAATGTAACTGTCAGATCAATGGATAAGGGAAGAAGTTATGACCAAAACAAAAGATAAAGAGAATCACCGAATGTAAAATGGATAATTTTGATTACATGAAATTAAAAAACTTTTACACAAATAAAACTAATGCAGCCAGGATTAGAAGGAAAACAGAAAACTGGGGGAAGGAGGGGATTATAGCAAGTTTCTCTGATAAAAGCCTCATTTCTAAAATAAATAGGGAAATGAACCAAATTTGTAAAAACAAGAGCTATTTTCCAATTGATCAAAGGTCAAAGGATCCGAACAGGCAATTTTCAGAAGAAGAAATCAAAGCTATCAATAGTCAGATGAAAAAAAAAATGGTCTAAATAACTAGAAGAATGCATATTAGAACAACTCTTAGCTATCACTCTCACACCTATAAGATTGGCTAACATGACAGAAAAGGAAAATGACAAATACTGGAGGGAATGTGGAAAAATTGGGACATTAATACACTGTTGGTGCAATTGTGAACTAATTCAACTATTTTGGTGAAGAATTTGGAACTATGCCCAAAGAACTACAAAACTACATAACTCTGATCCAGAAATACCACTTCTAGGTCTGGATCCCAAAGAGATCAAAGAAAAGGTTAAAGGATGTATTTGTTTAAAAATATTTATAACAGCTCTTTTTGTGGTTACAAAGAATTGCCCATCAATTGGGGAATGGCTGAATAAGTTGTAGTCTGATTTTGATGGAATACTACATATATATGTATATTTATATGTATGTATGTATGTGTATGTGTGTGCGTGTGTATGTGTGTGTGTGCATGAAGAAATGACAAGTAGTATGATTTCAGAAAAAACTAGGAAGATTTATATGCAGTAATATGAAGTGAACAGAACCAGGAGAACATTGTACACAGTAATAGCAATCTTATATAGATGATTAACAGTGAAAACAGTTACTCTAATCAATACAATGATCCAAAACAATTCCAAAGGACTCACGAAGAAAAAAGCCTTATACATCCAGAAAGAAAACAGTTGAACTCTGACTGCATATTGAAGCATATGTTTTTTCTCTTTATTTTTATTGTTATATTTTGTTTGTGTTTTCTTTTACAACATGGTTAATATGGTGTGTTTTGCATGACTTCACATGTATAATCAATATCAAAGTGCTTTCCTTCTCAAGGAGTGCAGAGGAGACAGAGGGAGGGAAAGAATTTGGAACTCACAATTAAAAAAAAAATTTATGTAATCACATTTATTTATTTCATTCTTTCTCTTGCTTTATGGGCATGAACTTTTCTCATATCCAGATATGATAGATAGATACATAGATAGATAATTTTTTCCATGTTTCTCTAATTTCTTTTTTCTCTTTTTTTCTCTAAATTTATTTTTAGTTTTCAAAATTCACTTCCACAATGGAACTTACAATTTTAAAAAAATGATTGTTAAAATTTTTTACATGTAGTTGGGAAATATTTAATGAATAAAAAAAGAATTTTTGAAAAAGAAAAGAATAGATACCCTATATTATTGTCCTTGTACAGATAGGTCAGAGGTCATGGATTCAGATCCACCACTGTCACTTATTTACCTTGTGACCTTGGGCAAGTGCCTTTGCCAACTAGGCCACAGTTTCCTCATCTGTAAAATGCAGAGATTAGATGAGATGTTCTCTGAGATGTTCTTCCAACTTTAGATCTAAGATTCTCGATCTCTTTGAACCTCAGGCAGTTTTCTAGGGCATTAAACTATATACCTTGACATTCTGACAGAAACCTCATCTGATACTATGATAGTGGCCAAAAAGAAAAGAAAAGAAACTCATTTAAAATTTTAAATTACACACACATACACACGTATAAATAAAATATATGTAGACATATAGGTTAGATATGCATATATTTGTTTGTACAGCTATAGATATAAATACAGATATAGCTTCAGAAGATCTGGGTTAAAGAGCATCAAGTCAATATAATGCCGTGAGTTATATTTGGTGGGCCCTGCCAATTGCTGCGTCTGCCTACTGTACCTTAGTTCCTTTGGTTTAGCAGTATTGGGAAGAGATGTCCCATGCACACTGCCTCCTGTTCAGCTGTGGCAGAGAATCATTCCTCATCACCTTTCCCAGCCATGCACCAAGGTCATGTGTGGAGGTTAGAAATATTCCACTGGATTGAATGAAATGAGGCCTATATTTTGACATCAGATATTTGGGCCTTACAGGAAAGAGGAAGAGATTGAATTCAAGCGGCAATATTTTGAAAGATTTCACTGTGACAATTTGCTTAATTATAATTTTTGAGTCTGGCACAGTTTAAGTTGTCAGAAATCCAGTCAAGTGCTAGGATTCACAGGGCTCAAGAGGAACAAAAATTCTTGCACCTTTTCCCTTTCTAGATAAGGCTTAGCCAAATTCGAATATGCATTTCAGGTAAAAGCGACTAACAAAGCACAAAGAAATAGAAATGTGTGCACACACACACACACACACACACACACACACACAAACAGTAGCTGTTCTAGTCAATATCACACATACCAACCACAAGCATTTGCCAGCATTTCAAATACCCTTCAACTCCCCAAGAGGTAATAAATTTCCTGTTAAGTCGATGAGTCATTTGCCAGCTATGCAATGTTTCCTGTGCTTGACCTGTGGCTGACCACTGCGCTTATCTACATGGACAGCCAGCATTTTGTAGGAACTATGACTCTATACAAAGCACAGGATGTGGGCACCCAAACTAAAAACAAAACAGAGGAGTTTGTGCTTTGGTTGTGTGATGGAACCCCCATGACTTGCAAATTATATTAATCAGAATAAAGGGATCATTGCTATTCCTTCCAATGGGTCATTACATCCTATCTAGATGGAGAACATCCTTTTATACATATTGGTTTTCATTTGACTTATAGGAAAGGAGGGGCAGAGTGCTGGGCCTGGAGTTAGGAAGACTCATCTTCCTAAGTTCAAATCTAGCCTCAGACAATTAATAGCTGTGTGACCCTGGGCAAGTCACTTAACTGTTTGCCTTGGTTTCCTCATATGTAAAATAAGCAGGAGAAGGAAATGGCAAACCCCTCCAGTACCTTTGCCAAGAAAACCCCAAATAGGGTCACAGAGAGTCAGACGTGACTAAAAAACGACTGGACAACAAAAACAGGAAAGGAACAAATGCATCATGTTGGTGAATGTGCTTCAGTTCATCAGGCCCACCATTCCCACGGTACTTAGTATTCTTCTAATGGCCAAAAGAATAAATAATCCTCTAAAGAGGGCACATAATACAAAGGAAAGAACATTGGATTTGGAATCAGAAGACTTGGGTTTGAATCATGACTCTGCCACTTATTCACTACGACCTTAAGGAAGTTACAACTTCTCTGAACCTCAGTTTCCTCATCTGTAAAGTGAGGAGATTATACTAGCTGGCCTTGAAAATTCATTCCAAGTATAAATATATGCTCCTAGTATACGAAATTTTCTCTGGGCCTCCGTTGCTTCCTCTGTAAACTGAAGAACATGGACTTCTAAGGTCCAGTACAGCTCAAAATCTATGACACTTTAATTTTTTTTTTCAATCAGTAAAAGTGAGTTCCACTGCCCAGGCCACTACCACATATTGAAATGCCTGAAGGTTGCACATAGTAAATAAAAAAAGCATCCATTAGTCCAGTGGCAAACAATAAAAAGAAAGTCAAACTCAAGGGAAAATTTTGTCATTCAGGATTAGTGATTATTAAACATGAAATGCTCACAGTGAGGGAGGGGAATAAGCATTTATTAAGCAACTACTATGTGCTAGGCACTGTACTAAGTGCTTTACAAATTCTATCTCATTTGAGTAGAGTTTGTTGGGAATAAAGGTGGTTGTTGTTTTTTGTCCTTCATTCCCAAAAAGGACCATGACATGGGGAAGGAGATGTCATGACTTGCAATTAATTGGATTTAAGTGAGGAAAGGCTGTGTAAAATCACCAGCCTCACTTTCTCTTCTGGAGCCATCTGGGTCCAATGGCAAGATACAGGATGATTGGAGATGGCCCCCAAGAATAAAGGACATAGTGTTTGAATCTGTAAAGGTGACACAGGAAGGCTCTAAGTGAACACCCCTTGGCCATTAGAAAATGTGAAGAGAGGATGCAGTGCTGGTGGACAACTAATAACCTACCTCTCTCCAAGTACCGTGTTGCTCACTTACCCCATTTCATGGTTGTAAAACGTGGTTGTCTTATTTTGGAAAATGCATCTCGTCTGTTGCACTTTGGTTTCTAATTGGAACGACAGATGAGAAGCCTAAATGGCAGAGGGAAAAAATTGGAAAAGAAATCAGATTTACAACACAGCACAATCAAGGGGAAACTAGAAGCCAAAAGAAATAAACACAGCTCTTCAGGCTAACATGGCCATATTTTGTTGCCGAGTCTTTGCAAAGAACACATGCCTTGAACATCCCTAAAACTGCTGGGAACTCTTCCTCTTGGCACCCTCCTGGATGTCCATCTGCTACCACACACCACAGTGCCTGTGAAACGAAGGTCTAACGATGAGCATTTGGTAGAGCCAGAGCCTCACCAACAATGACTTACCACTTATCCCATCTTTTCCATGCTGGAAGATATCCTTAACTAAAATGGACACTAACATAGGTCCTGGGAAGGGTGGTTTAACCACTGTCTGCTTAATGGAGGGGATGAGCATTGATCTGAACAAAGACTCCCTGGCCTTAGAAATGACCTGGAGAATTATTCTGAGCACAGGACCCCATTCAAACTACACAGGAAAGAGATTTTTCCCTCAAAAAAATCTCTGGAAAAAAGCATGGCATTCAATCAATCGATAAGCAGTTATAAAGCACTTACTTTGTGCCAGACACTGAAGATGCAATGAAAGAAAACAAATAGTTCCTGCCTTCAAGGAGCTTAGATTGTCCCAGGGGAGACATCTACACATTGTTTACATAGTAAATACAAAGTAATTTTGTAATGAGGCATTAACATTTTAGGGGAATTGGGAAAGGCTTTAAGTAGAATGTGGCACTTGAGCTGAGATATGAAGGAAACTAGGGATACTATGAGATAGAGATGATGAGGGAATATGGTTCAGGCATGGGGTGAGGGGATGGAAGCAGCCCAGGGGTGGGGAACCTGCGGCCTCAAGGCCACATGTGGCCCTCTAGGTCCTCAAGTGCAGCCCTCTGACTGAATCCAAACTTCACATAAAAAAATACCCTCAATAAAAAAAATGTGTTACGTAAAACTCGGACTCAGTTAAAAGGCTGCACTGAAGAACCTAGAAGGCCCCATGTGGCCTCGAGGCTGCAAGTTCCCTACCCCTGGGTAGCCTAAGCAAAGGCACCAAGGTGGGAGATGGAATAGTCTGTGCCAGAAGCAGCAAAAGGCCAGTCAATAAGCATTTATTATTAGGCACCTACTAAGAAATTAGAAAACAAAAGTAAAAAAAAAAACCAACTACTCCTCACTGTCAAGGTGCTTGCAGTTTAATGGCAGACAACATGCAAAAAATTATGTGCATGCAAGATATGTGTGTGTGTATACATACATATATATATATACATATATATATACATATATATGTATATATATATATATGTATATATATATATACACACATATATGCAGAGAGAGAGAGAGAAAGTACACTGTAGATAATCAGTGGAGGGATGACACCAGCTTTAAGGGGCATCCCAAGGCTTCTTGTAGAAGGTGGGATTTTGACTGGGACTTGATTATTATGAACAAACTTCATGCAGCATTTTTCACTGTGGAGATGACTGTGGTTATCTAGCAAAAATACCAATGAACAAACTTGCAAATAAGGTCCCTTGAGAATAATAGTAACTTTTAAATAGAGGCTAATTGTTTTCCCGAGGCCCCTAAAAATCTGTTTAGAGGAGAAAAGCATGAGTAGCAATGAATAAAAAGCAGGGCAATGCTTTTATTAAAGTATTAGGGAAGTAAACCTTTTTTTATCCTCTGTGAGGATCCATTGAGCTTTCCCACCAATATAGTTGAGATAATTACTTTCCCCAATTTTTCAGCACCACCTAATTTATATTAATTTGGAAAAGGATAAAAGTCATTATTTTGAGCTATCTAGTCAGAAACAACAATTACTGCTTCACTCTTCTAAAAGGCAATTTAAATTAAAAAAAAACAATAATTACTCAAATGCTATTGAGAAATTTCAGGTCTATAACTTGTGCTGAATGCTCCTCACTGTTGTGAATTACAGAAAAATAAGCAAAGTGGCTGTGCTATATTTTATTTATTATAAAGACTATGGGAAAGCAATTAAGTGAAGGGGGTTTCTGCATACAAGTGATACCAACAGAATCACATCCTTACAATCCTAGGAAGAGACCACAGATTTAGATCTGGAAGGGACCATTAGTCCAAACTCAACATTTTGTAGAACCTGAAGTCCAGAGAAGTTAGGCAGTTGTCCAAGGTCACACAGGTAGAAAGCGGCAAAACAAAACATGAGTCAAACCCAGGTCTTCCACTACCACATGCACCAAGTCTTCTTGACAACCTACCCCATTGATCTCTGCCATGAAATGGGATTTATTACTTCAAGACAGGATCTTCCACTATTTTTCATTCTCAAATGTTATCAAGAATAAAAAATGAAGGTATTTTGTTTTCTTCTATCTTTAAATTAGAGACATACTCACTAATCTAAAGGGTCATAAGTAAGAAAACAATTTTTTAAAAAATCCATACTTGTGATTTTATTGGTGCAGAAAACTTCAGGTGAAGAAATGCCCTCCACCAATTCTCAGAGAATTGCCTGGGGCAATGAGATCCTAAGTAACTTGTTCAAACTCACACAGCCAGCATGTGTCAGAGGTAGGATGTCAACCCAGATCTTCCTGCTCTTGGCTAACTCTTTATCCATTCTATGACGCTACCTCTAAAGACAAGTTCAAATGTATAATAAGCTAATTGTTTTTATAGTTTTTAAATTCTGAACTTAAGTCATTTTCAGACATGTGTGACTCTTTGTTTCCCTATTTGGGGTTTTCTTGGCAAAGATACTGGAGTAGTTTGCCATTGCCTTCACTAGCTTACTTTACAAATGAGGAAACTGAGGCAAACTTGGATCCTCTTGACTCTTGACTCCAGACCCACTGTTTTAGCCAGCAAGCTATCTTCACAAGAAGCTATAAATCTCTATTATTCAGTTTGCTTTTCTTTTAAAATATAAAATGAATTAGCATGTAATCTTATACCCTGTCCTTCTCGTCTGTGATTCTTTCTGTCCTTCCCTCTGTTCTCTTTAGAACATTAAAAAAAATTATATGCTAACTAATGTTAAAAATTTAGGCAACCTCTCTTTGCAACTTTATCTCAGAGGCAGAGCCATGATGATGGAGAAAACGCAGACACATGCTGAGCTCTCCCCCAATCTTTCCAAATGCCTTTAAATAAAGCCTCAAAACAAATTCTAAAGTCACAGAAACCACGAAAATATGCAGTGAGACAACTTTCCAGCCCAAGACAACTTAGAAGGTGGGCAGGAAAGGTCTGTTGCACCAGGGTGAGAGTAGAGTGCATTCCAGCATAGACCAGGCCAGCAAACCAGGAGCAGGCCTTGGGGGCAAACTGAATCAATGGTGGTAATGGTGCTTTCCAACCTCTTGGTCCACAGACAGTAAAAGAGTTGGACAACTGGTAAGAAGCAGATTACAGGAGTCCCTTTGCTGGCAATGGGGAAGGACTCTGTTGCATTGCCCATACTTGGAGCTGGTTGCAGTCCTGGGTCTTAGTCCCAGTGCAAGGAAGAGCATTAGCACAACAGATCTTGTAGCTGCAGGGGAGCAGGGTGAAAATGAGTGCTTGTGGTCACACAGACCAGTGCACAGTACAGGAGAGTAGTAAGCAGATCTCTCCCTAGATCATACCACCTTGGAAGAACTGAAAACTTACAAGTCCCCAGAATTATCTCTGACAACAGCTGCACAAAAAAACGTGGAGCTTAGGACAGTACCCCCTCCACTTGGGAAGCAGAGCCCCATTTTAGCATAGAATTAAAAGTCAAGAGACAGGCTGCAAAATGAGCAAACAGCAGAAAAAGATCCTGACTATAGAAAGTTACTATGGTGACAGGGAAGATCAAAACACAAACTTAGAAGAAGACAACAAAGTCAAAATTCATGTATCCAAAGCCTTGAAGAAAAATATGAATTGGTCCCAGGCCATGGAAGGCCCCAGAAAGGATTTTAAAAATCAAATAAGAGAGGTAGAGGAAAAATTGGGAAAAGAAATGAGAGAGATGCAAGAAAATTATGAAAAAGAGGCAACTTTATCTGATACTCCTCCTCCTTACAAATCCTACACTCTGATCGACCTGAATTACTCACCATCCCCACAGTACATTCTCAACTTCCTGTACCATGGCATTTTCTCATATTTGGCACAGGCTTGGAATGCCCTCTTCTCCATTTCTTCTTATTCCTGTCCTACCCATTGTTCACAAAATAGCTGAAATATCACTTCCTCCATGAAGACATGTCTGATCCCCCAGTCAGAAGGAATTCTTCCTTCACTGGATTTTGTGATACTTTACACTTCTCTTAACTACTTAACAAATCCTTATTTATTTGTTTGTCTATTTATTTATTAATTTCTGTGCACGCCTTATGTTCTTTGTAAGGTGTGTGAAGGCAAAAATTTGTGTCATATTTATCCATGTTATCATTCCCAGAAGCCAATATATGACGCAGAGGAGGTGATTCATAAATATTTGTTTCACTGCTGTTGGTTAAAAAACAATCAGTCACATTATTTTATAGCTTCACCTCATATAAAAGAACCAGACTCATAGATAGGCTAATGATGGACCTAAACTGTAAGAGTAATCCATTTTGTATATGTAATTCTATCCACTTCTACTCGACTTTATAATAGGCATGAGATTTTCCAACGAGATCCACTGCATGCATAGATCCTCAGCATTCCAAGGGTCTCCCTATATTTGCAGAGCACTTTCTGGTTTATAAAGCAACCTTCCCAAGTGATTCCATTTGATCCCTATTTGTAAACAGGGAAAGGTAAGTAGTAGTTTTTTTTTTCATTTTACTGATGAGGAAACTGAGAAAAGTTACAGGACTTGCCCAAAGTCTCATAGTTTCTAAGTCACAGGTCCAGAACTCAAATGATCTAGCTCATAATGGTGGTGTTTATTGTGTTAACATGTGTACACTGATGGCTTCTTCCTTGGAATTTGATCTGCAGTAGCCCAGGTCATCTCCACCCTCTAGGCCCAGTTCTAATCTAAGAGGCATGTGGATAGATGTCAGGGGATCCACAAACTTTCGTGGGGAAAATTTTTTTTTCACTAACTCCTGATCGGAATTTAACATTGCCTTCAATTATTTATAAACATCATGCAGAGAAAGGGTGCACAGGCTTTACCAACTGCCACAGGGGTCCATGACACACAAAAAAGTCTAAGATCCCCAGCTTTAGCCCCCCACCACCAAAATTCTTCTCTTTTTTCTCTATAGGCACAGATCAGGTCCCTTCCTCCTTCCCTTAGGCTTAATTTGACTCCTTTCCTCCCCAACTTCTACCCCAAGACACCTACATGCTATATTTTCTGGCATATTTTACATTATCTGAAGTCATTCTGCCAATAAACATTTATTAAGTGAGCCAGGCAATGTGCTAAGTGCTGAGGATACAAAGAAAGATAAAAGACAGTTCTTCACTCAAGGTACTCCTAATCTAATTTGGGAGACAACATAAAAAGGCGAAAAGGGGGTTTGGAAAGTATCCAGCACTGAGGTATCATGAAGTCTGCAGAAGTTCATCAGGGGAGAAATGAAGAGATGGCTGCCATAGGTCCTCCTTAAAAGGGGCATCTTAGAGACCTCTCCAATGTCCACTCTTCACCCTCTCCAATCAGAGGTGAGGGTGGCCCAGGAGCATGGGGTACTGAGATGTGAGTTTCAGGGTTGTGATCTTTACAGGATGATGAGATTCCAGAATCTCTCCCTGATATTCTGGAACAAGCACATCCCTATGCATCCTCTGGCATTCCTCCCTCTAGTAATGAGGTTTCTAACAAAGCATATGTATCAATGGAACAGGTCCTTCTGATGAACAGGGTTCTAACTGAACAATAAGCCCAGTCCCCCCCCCAACCCCTCCCAAGGTGGATGAGAGATGGGTCACAGAGTGTTTGTATTAATATCTCATGGTCTTTCTGGCATCTGTATATAACAGAGAGTATATTTCTCCCCCACTTGTAATAGTACAATTGATGGCACCTTATATATGGTGTTTAATTCAACAAATATTTATTAAGCACCTACTATAAAAATATATAACCTCCTATAGGCAGCACAGTATAGTGGATTATATTAGGAACCCCGCTTCTAGTCTCAATTTTACTACTAACTAGCTATATAACCTTGGGCAGGTCATTCCTCTCTGGCCCTCATTCTATTCATCTATAAAATGAAGGGATTGGGCAAGATGGATGACCTCTAAAGTCTCTTTGCACTCTAACACTCTGTGCTCTCTCTTGCAATGGGCCTGGGCTGGACAGAATTGTACGCTGTTCTTATGCTCCTCAGCTTCCTTTTGCCTGTGCACAGGCAGGCCCGCCTCTGCCTCAGTCTGCTCTGAGAAAGGTAGTGCCCTTGACAAAGGGCTTTTGTATTCTCATCCTTTGTCACACTCTGGCAGCCAGAGGTGAGCTGCCAACCAAGCGGCTGAGCCTTGAACACAGAGTGAGCACTGAAGATGAAAAAGAGGAGGAAGAAGGGCAGGGCCTAGATTTTTTGGAATATATAACGATGTGTGATTAGTGTGTACTCTTCACTGCGAGAAAAAAAAAAGAAATGGAAGAAAAGGTATATTTGTCTTTCCAGAAGGTACTGGATTCTTGTGTGTGTGCGTGTGTGTGTGTGTGTGTGTGTGTGTGTGTGTGTGTGTGTGTGTGTTGAGTCTGCACACATTAAAATCATCTGGGAGGTCGTTAATAAATGGATTTTAGCTCCAGATCAGTACTTGAAAAGATAATATTCTCCACCTTTGTTTTTTCGATGAAGAAAAGGCTGTAATGAGACATCTCCACTTCTGGGTGCTCTACCCTTGCTAATGACCAACCTGTAGTAGACTTGTCTAGAGCTTTAACGAATACATTATACACTAATTTGCTTGTACACTTATCTTCTCACCATGAGAGTCTTCTACCCCTGCAGCCCCATTTTCCCATTGGCAAATTCTTCCCAGCATCTCCATTTTGAGGAAGGGTTCAGGCCTTTGCTCTTCTCCTGGCTGTTTCTGACTTTCTAGAGTTAACTATGATTCCTCTCTTTCCATCTTACCCTGGAAGATCCCTTTGTCCCTTCTTCTCCTTCTTCCCATTGGTGAGCACTGCTTGTGACTCTTTTCCTCCTCTCCCATCCTTTTCAGGTCCCTTTTATGGGCTGGCTTCCCTAGTCAAAATGTAAGGTCTTTGAGGGCAAAATATTGTCTTTTTACTTATATTTGTATTTGTGGAACTCAGCACAGTGCCTGGTATACAGTAAGTGTTTAATACTTTCTTGGGAAGTGTTGAGTGAAGGGTTCCTGACAACTTTGGCTTCTATAATGTAGGTGTATTAGAATGAGAACAAAGTTTTTGCTGATTATCATATCCTACTTCCTCTACAAAATCTTCCTTGACTATACTGATCCAGTCTTCTGAATTATGACAGTACTGCTTTTCTGGGCCACTCACTTAAATATTTTGACTATTTTAAAAAATTATTTCAGTAGAAGGTAAGCTCCTTGAAGGCAAGGAATATTGTCTCTTTTGTATCCCTAGTGCTGAGCCTTGCACATAGTAGACCTTTAATAGAGGTATGCCACAATGAATTGCATTTCTTATTAGATCTTTGGGTTTCCTGGGTGGATACTGAGGTATTAAATTACACAGATCCTAGCAAGATGCAACCTGTTTTACAAGGTCCTTTCTTATTTGTCTGGAAACTTGTTCATGGAGACAGCTACCTCTACCCATGAATGGAATGCTGAATTGGGCAACAGAGAATTTCTCTCAGGTAATTTTAAATTAGATTCCTCATACTTCTTTGCTACAGTCTCCTTTAGTGCTGCTATGTCTTTAAAAGAAATAAATAACATATTCTGCTTCCCAAAAAGAAAACAATTTTGTAGCAAAAACACCACGATAATTTGAACTATCTTAAATCCTAGTTACAGAACACCTATGTAAACTCAAATCTTGTTCTATTTTAAGTAGCTAATATCCCATATACATATACATAAGGACATATAATGGATCCCTTCTTAATGTAGCATAGGAAACTGATGAGATGTTACCATGTAAACATTATAATGAGATTCTTCTGTGTGACCAATCTAATTTTTTTCCAAACCTATTTACTATTATTAACTATTAGGCAATTTTGGCTCATATTCATACCATTTTAAATTTAGAAGAGAACTCATTTCATTCAGTCTCCTTACTTTACAGATGATGAAATTTAGAACAAGAGAAGTGAAATGATTGACTCAAGGTCATATTGCTAATTAGTGAAATTGCTGCATCAGGGACTAGATCTCCAATCTAGTAATTTTTCTACTAACCTACACTACAAAAATTATTTACAAAAGCATAAAAAAACTTTCAGAAACTTTTCACTGAAAATAAGAAAGATAGTAACTTTGAAAAGACTGTTTGGTGTCTGTTTTTTCCCCCAGTTCATATTTTATTAATTTAAGTAACCATAAAGTTGTGGTATAAAGAAAATGGGTCACACATGTACAAAAATATTCATAGAAGCTCTTTTTGTGGTGGCAAAGAATTGGAAATTGAGGGGATGCCCATCAATTGGGGAATGGCTGAACAAGTTGTGGTATATGAATGTAATACTATAAGAAATGATGAACAGGCTGACCTCAAAAAACCTGGAAAGACTTGTCTGGTCTGATGCTGAGAGAAGTGAGCAGAACCAGGAGAACGTTGTACACAATAACAGCCACATTGTGCGATGACTAATATTGATAAACTTAATCCTGCCCAGCAACATAAGGATCTAAGACATCTCCAAAGGCCTTGGGATGGAAAATGCTATCCACAAAGAAAGAACTATGGAGTTTGAATACAGATCGAAGCATACTATTCTTTTTTTCTTCTGTTGAGTTTGTTTCCTCTTTCTGGTGGTTCCTCCTATTGGTTCTAATTCTTACTTACAACATCACTAATGTGGAAATATGTTTAATAGGAACGTATATATATAGCCTATATCTGATTTTGTGCCATTTTGGGGAGGGAGGTGAGGAGGGAGAGGGAGAAAAATTTTAAACTCAAAATCATATGGAAGTGATTGATAAATCAAAATAAATTAATTTAAAAAAAAAAGAAAATGGGTTAGTCATGTAGTGAGACTGAGGCCCCTAATGGTTTACGGTTTAAATCAGAGGAAAGACCCTTCACCCCAGGCTTTGGCTCCATGAATGCTCATGGAAGATTTATGGGAAAAGATGGCTATGGACTGTAAAAGATGGGAAAGTATATGTGGGCGTCAATCTGCACTTTTAAAGGAAGTATTTACAACAATGAGAGTAGAAATGCACAACACTAGGCTCTGGGGATAAAAAAAACCCCACAAAACACCAAACATTCCCTGCCCTCAAGAAACTGCGGAAGACAACGTGCATTCTTTTAAGGGAGACAACACACACACATATATATGAAATATATGTGTGTGTGTATATATATATGTGTGTATGTGTACGTGTGTGTGTGTGTGTGTGTGTGTGTGTGTGTGTATAAACACAAGGTCATTTTGGTAGAGAAGGGCACTTGCAGCTGAAGGATCAGAAAGGCTCATTTAAATGGCATGAGATTCAGTAGAAACTAGTGATTTTAAGAAGCTGAGTTGAAGCAGTAAATGCATTTCAGGCAGAGAGAACAGCTTGTCCAAAAGCATGGTGATGGGAGATGGCATGTTGTATGTAAAGTTGGATCACATACAACATGAGGGGGATTAATATATAAGGCTAAAAAGATAAATAGTAAGATTGCAAACGGGTTTTTTTTTGCTTTTTCGTAAAGCAATTGGGGTTAAGTGACTCGCCCAGGGTCACAAAGCTAGTAAGTGTCAAGTGTCTGAGGGCAGATTTGAACTCAGGTCCTCCTGACTCCAAGGCCTGACACTGCACCACCTAGTTGCCCCTAAATATTTTTTCTTTTTTTTTTTTTTTTGGTAAGGCAATTGGGCTTAAGTGACTTGACTAGGGTCACACAGCTAGTGAGTGTTATGTATCTGAGGCCAGATTTGAACTCAGGTCCTCCTAACCCCAGGGCCTGGGCTCTATCCACTGAGCCACCTAGCTGCCCCCTGCAAAGGATTTTTTTTTGTCTTTTGTTTTTAGGCAGTTGGGGTTAAGTGACTTGCCCAGGGTCACACAGCTAGTAAGTGTCAAGTGTATGGTCTAAGGCCGGATTTGAACTCAGGTCCTCCTGACTTCAGGGCCTGTGCTCTATGCACTGTGCCACCTAGCTGCCCCAAAAGTCTTAGAGCTAGTGAGAGAAATAATTATCTCTCTCATATTAATAATCAATTATTTAAATTAGGACCAGGACTTTTTTTTTTAGTGAGGCAATTGGGGTTAAGTGACTTGCCCAGAGTCACACAGCTAGTGAGTGTTATGTGTCTGAGCCTGGATTTCAACTCAGGTTGCTCTGACTCCAGGGCCAGTACTCTATTCACTGTGCCACCTAGCTGCCCCACCCCCGCAAAGGATTTTTAAATGCCAAACACAGAAGTTTGGTCAAAGAGATCATGTGAAGCTCCTAGAGTTCATTGAGCTTTAAGAATATTACTTTGTTAGCTATGTGGAGAATAGATTAGAGATCAGAGGCAAGGGGACCAATCGGGAGGCTGGTGCAAGAGTCCAGGAGTGAGATGATAAGGCCCTGGATATGAGTGGTTGTAGGTGGGTGGAGAAAAAGGGACAGATGTGAGAGATGTTTTGGAGGTAGCTTTGACAAGACTGGGCAACTGTTTGAACATGGAGAAAAAGGGAGAGTGAGGATTCCAAGATAATACCAAAGTTGTGAACATGGGTGATTGAAAGCAGAGCAAGTGAGCTCAATAGATTTGAGAGGTATGGAAGAGGAATGTTTTTGTGTGACTGTAGATAATGAGCTCTGTTGAAACTCAGATGCCTATAGGAGTTGGAAATGTCTAATAGGTAATTGATAATGTGAGACTGGAGCTCAGGAGAGAGACTAGGGCTGGATGTACAGGTCTGGCAGTCATCTGCACAGACACTAAATGATTCCATAGGTGGTGAAGAGCTCACTGCGAAAGACTATAGAGTGAGAAAAAAAGAGGACCCAGAAATGAGATTTGGATTTAAGTGAGGCAGGGCTGTGCAAAGTCACCATCCTCACTGTCTCCTCCAGAGTCATCCTAGTCTAATGGCAAGATGTAGATCAGGAGACTGGAGATGGCTGGGATGCAGTGAGAGACCTTGTCCTTTTTAAGATAAGGTCTTTACCAGGTCTGTTTGTCTGAGGCAACACCCATTCAGTGATAGAGGCTAGGTAAAAAATGAGGCAAAGAATGGTCTCTTTTACCTAGTCAAAAGAAAAAGAAAAAAAATCAACCTGGGAGGGGAAGACCCTTAGGGTTTCTGGCCAAAACAGAGACAATTGCTATTTACACTCACTCTGAGCCTTAGGTAAGGTTACCTTATGGAGAAGTCCTTTTGTTAGGTGTTACTAAATAATAACAGCTAAGATGTATCTAGTGCTTTATTGTTGCAAAGCTTGTTATGCATGTTATCTCCTTTGATCCTTATAACAACCCTGTGGAGTAGTGCTATTATTACGTCCATTTTGTAGAAGTATCTGAGGCTCACACAGGTTAAGAGACCTATTCACAGTCACAGATAGTAACTGTCTAAGTCAGTATTTGAGCTCAGGCTTTCCTGAGTATTGCTCTACCTACTATTCCACCTTGCTGTCTGTAAATCCCTTTGAATCCAAGACTATCAGTCCTGTGCTAAATTTTCTTACATAGTTAATGGCATAGCAAAATTCTAGTGTTACATGAAGAAAACCCACATAAAGCCATGGAGAGAGAATTATCCTATTTCTCTAGTCTGATATTTGTTGTAGTATAGACAAAGGGAAACATGGCTGCCTAAATCCAAAGGGACACCAAGGAGCAGCTGTGAGCATGGTTTAATCATATCAAGCCTCAGGATTTTGTAGCTATGTCAGCCAGGCTGCAGGTTCCCAGCAGAAGAATATTCAATTCTGAGGGAAAATATTAAACTCTGGGAAAATGATCCAATCAAGTTGTACCCCTGTGCTTTCATGCGTATGGTGAGTATTCAAGTGATGGTACCTCAGGTAATTAAAGAATTAAAATTGGGTTTTGGCTGAAATTCATTAGGCTCCCACGTGTAACATTTGTGTGTAAAACTATGAAAATGGGGTACCCTTGTTGGTATTATTTTTTTAATGCACTGTCTCAATACATTTAGAAAATCTTAATGACAATTTCCTGACTAAAGAGTATTGGTAAAAGCAAGCCAGTGTTCCTGCAATTTACTCTTTGGATTTAATTCCATTCTTGAACCTTCCATTTACCTCAGTTTTCTGATCGGAGAGATGATAGGTCTTACTTTGATCTTCAATAAACATTTGTTAAGTATAATCAAAATTATCTACTCTACATTTCATAATGCTCTCTATCTCTTGTTTGGTCATGACTTCTTCCCCTCCCTATAGATCTGACAGGTAGACTATTCCTTGCTCTTCTGATTTGCTTATGGTATCACCTTCCATATCTAAATCATGCACCCATTTTGGCCTTATCTTGGTACATGGTGTGAGATGCTGGTCTATACCAGAGGTCGGGGAACCCATGGCCTCAAGGCCACATGTGGCCCTCTAGGTCCTCAAGTACAGCCCTTTGACTGAATTCAAACTTCACAGAACAAATTCTTTTATTAGGATCTACTTATCCACTTATTAGTGCCAATATTAAATGACTGTATCCTTGCCCCCACAAAAACTGCAATCTAGTAGGGAAACGAGACATATATATATATATATATATACACATATATATATATATAGAGAGAGAGAGATACAGATATAGATATAGATATACAAATAACTATAACATGAAATGAAAAGTAACAACAATAGTAATAACAGCACTTAAATTGAGTTTTAAGGTTTACAAAGCACTTTACAGATGTTATTTCATTCTTTCCTCCTTAGAGGTAGATGCTATGTTTAGCTCTATTTTACAGATGATGAAACTGAGGCAGAGAGCAGTTAGGTGGCTTGCCCAGAGTCACACAGCTAGTAAGTGTCCACCACCAAATTTGATTCCAGGTCTTCCTGAACATAAGTTCTTCTATCTACTGTACCATCTAAGTGCCTCTAGGTACCTAAGAAAGGGACTTTCTAAATGCTATGTGAAATCTGAGGGGAGAAACACAGAATCTCGGAATCCCAGAGTTGGGAGGAACATCTGAGGTCATGTGGTACAAACTGCATCGGTACAAGAATCATCTCAATGATATCCCCAACAAGTGATCATGCAGCCTCTTCTTGAATACATCTACTGAGATGAAACCCATTGTTTCCCAGGTATTCTACTTTTGAGCGACTCTCCTTGATGGACAGTTTTTCCTTATGGAGAATCAAAATTTGCCTCTTTAAAACTTCCACCTAGTTTTCTTGTTCTGCCCTTTTGGGGCCAAGCAGAATTAGGATGATCCTTCCTTCCACAATCAGCCTTTCAAACACCTTTCAGGATAGTTATCGTACCCCTTCCTAGGCCCTGGTCTCTCCAAACTGATGCATTCTCTCGACTATACCATGCTGGCTAAAATGGTTTTGTTCAATCATGTCTGACTCTTCATAACTCCATTTGGAGTTTTCTTGGCAAAGATACTGGAGTGGCTTGCCATTTCCTTCTTCAGCTCCCTTTATAGATGAACAACTGAGGTTAACAGGGTTAAGTGACTTACACACAGCTAGTAAGTGTCTGAGGCCAGATTTGGACTCAGGAAGATCAGTCTTCTGACTCCAGGCCCAACTACCCACTGTACCACCTACCTGCCCCCATGAAATGTTAGGAAAGCAAAAATAGCTGGACTGATTTGAAATGCAGTGGAGAAAACCAGAGGATCTCTTTAGGAATAGTAGTGTCACTCAGCCTTTGTGGTCTAGAGGCCAAGCTAAGAGATAGCAAACACTACAGGAAACTGCTATGGCTACAAATTATAGGAGAATTTGTCTATATCTATAGTGTGACTAGGACTGTTGATCCTGGGTCTGTCTTTTTAGTTGTGAATGTGGCAGGATCAATGATCTTACCTGTGGCTCCATTTGTATTTACCAAGTGCATCTGTGATATATCACAAAAATAAAGAAGCTAACTAACCAATTGACTGCAGGCCTGTTATTGGTGAATGTTGCTATATGTATTTCACCATCCAGACTTTAGTATCCTTGGGGGCAAGGAAGCATTTTTCTTATTTTATACAATGAATGTTCATTTTAATATGTGGTGAATTTAATATTGCACTGTGGAGAAGGTAGGATTCTCAGGAAAAGCCTGGGGGAGAGATCACTACACTTGAAGTCAGGTGATCCCTATTGGAAATCTGCCACTGACCAATTGTATCACTTTTGCCTGGTGACCAACTCTCTGAGGCTCAATTTCTTTATCTGTACAATGGGGATTAAAAATATGTAAGAACACCTACTTAACAGAGCTGTTGTGAAACTCAAATGAAATAATATATTTGCAAGAAAATGTTTCATAACTCTAAAGTTCTCCCCTTCCTTGGAGGTCTCCAAGCAGAGGTTGGACAACCACTTTGTAGGGTATGTTATGGTGGGGATTCCATTCCTGACTGGATGACCACTGAGGGCTCTTCCCATCTTCCCATTTCTGTGATTTTGTTATACAAATGTGAGCCGCTGCTATTCTTTTATTCTATTAGAACTTGCAGTGCAATGAAGAATAACCTTTAACCACTCCTTTTTAACCAGCTAAATGAAAGGCAAGGGGAGTGCCCTTCAGCACGGCTGGCTGGATCTCCATTTGGTTGTTCTCAATTTTTTATTTGATGAAAATTCAGGTCACTTTAAAGGCCATTGCTAATGACACTCAGTATAACATGCAAATGTGCTCAAATAGGCTGGCGGAGGGCATACAAATATGTATAAAATGCAAATGTTGTATTTAACCAAATGTTGTGAATATCCAGATTTATGTGGCTCTTTAACACTGCCCAAATGGTGAGAAAGCTAGAAGACCTGGAGAGCCTGTATGCATCATGGATGTCTCATTAGGATATGTCTGGGACTACTGATGGCTTAGTCTACCCTTTATTCCTGTGTCCCTTGAGTATTATCATCTGTGGTGTTTTCAGCTCAATTTAAATTCAAATACTTTTTTTTTCCTAGCAAAATTTATTTATAAGGCAGTCCAAGATCTATTTCCTCAACACATCAGCTCTTATTTATTAATGGAAAATGTATATATTGGTTTCTTTGGCAAAGTGACAGATTTGTTGTTGGTAGGCTCTGTACTGCATCTTCTCAGATAATGACTCTGAAATAGTAGTCAACAGCTGATTTGTCTCATATTTGGAACTCAATATCTACATGTTGAACCCACAAGATCAAACAGGGGCAAAGTTTAGAGAAGGATGAAGGAGCATAATTTTTCTGCTTGAGTCATTTCTAAGAATAACTAGCTATTTGATTATATACAAGGCATTTAACTTCTGTGAGATACAGTTTCTTCATCTGAAAAATAATTCTGTTGAGCTAGACAAACGTCCATTCTAATTTGAGGGTGCCATATTTATCCTTGAATCCTAGTGGAAATGATGCCTACTTAAAGGTATTCGTATTTACCTTTTATCTTGCCTTACTATGAAGGCACAGTGATATAGGTGAGGTAATAGAGTCATTCTGAGAAGGTGCTTTGAGTGAATATCTAGGTGAGGACAGTTGGCAAGACCAAGATGGAGAAAAAGCAGGAGGATTCGGTTACTCCCTCTTACTGTACTCATGATCTTTTCACTAAAGGGTCTAGAGATGGGGTTAGGGTAGGCTAGAAAGAAGGATCAAGGGGAATTACAATTCTGTTTGTTAGGCAATGTGATGTTGCCTACAAACATCCCCATCTCTCCCCCGTACTTAAAAAAAAAAAAACAACTCACTTGCTCTGACCATACCTGGTATTTTTCTGTTTATCTCTCCTCCCTTTCACAGCTAAATTCTTTTTGAAAGCTTTCTACGTTCTGCAGTCTATAATTGGTGCCTCCACTCTCCTCATTGACTCTCTTTCAAACCCTCCAAAGTCTGGCTTTCACCCTCATAATTCAACTGAAACTTGTCTCTCTAATGATCTCTTAATTATCAAATCTAAGGACTTAGCTCTCATCCTTCTTGACCTTTCCACAAGCTTAAATACTGATAATCAAACTCTTTTCCTTGATAATCTCCCTCCAAGTTTTCCTGATGCTTCTCTCTTCCTGTTCTCCTCCTATCTGTTGGACTGCTCCTTCTCATTCTCCTTTGTTGGATCTCCACCATCCACTAATCAGTGTCCCCACTGTGACTGCTTTTGGCCTTTTCTTTTCCCTCAATCTTATTCCACACGGTGATCTCATTAGCTCCCATAGATTCAATTATTATCACCAAGCAGATGATTTTCTTCCTATTTATCTAAGCCTAATTGCTCTCTTGATCTCCAGTTTTGCATCTTCAGCTTCTTTTTGGTCACCTCATGCTGGATATCCCCTAGACATCTTAAACTAAACATGTCGAAAAAGCCCCTCATGATCTTTCCCCCACAAATACTCACTTTTTTTAAACTGTCCTACTTCTGTTGAGGGCACTGACATCCTCTCAGTCATCCAAACTTTCTTTACTTGCACTCACCCTATGTGTCCAAACCAAGTTGTCACCACGTCGTGTTGTTTCTACCTTCATAACATCTCTTGTATGTGCCCTCTTATTTCTCCTCACATTGCCATCAGCCTGGTGCAGGCCCTCATCTCCTCTCTCCTGGACTTTTACAATAGTCTGATGGTTGGTCTCCCTGCCTCAAAGGTCTTCCTGTACTAATCCATCCTCTACGCACTGCCAAAGATGTCTTCCTGAAGCATTCGTGGGGCTGACATTGTCATTCTCCTATTCAAGAAACTCTTATGGCTTCCTAATGCCTCTAGGATCAAATATAAAACCTTTTATTTAGTTTTTAAAGCCCTTTACAATCTGCCCCACTTCCTAGCTTTCCAGTCTTCTTACTTCTACTTCTCTGCTCCATGTACTTTATGATCCAATGATCCTGAAACTGGCCTACACGCTGTATCTTGCACATGACATTCCATATCTAGGCTCCATGCCTTTTTACTGGCTGTCCCTTATGCCTGGCTTCCTATAAGATTCAGCTCAATTCCCACCATCTGAAGGAAGCCTTTCCTGATCACTCACTTCATTCCTCCTGCTAGTGCCTTCCCTCTGTTATCTCCTATTATATCTATATATATCTTGTATGTACATATTTTTTGTATGTTGTCTCCTTCATTAGAACGTGAGCTCCTTTAGGTCAAGGACTGTGGTTTTGTCTTTGTCAGTATCCTCAGCATTTAGCACAAGGCCTGGTAAATAATAGGTGCTTAATAAATGCTTGCTACTATTGATGTTAGATTTTTCACTTGTTGACATCATCTAGCGAATCTGAGTCCACAGAGCTATGGCATAATGAAGAGAATCCTAGTCTGGGAATATGAGAATCTATTTTAGGCCTAGCTTTGAGCCTTTCCATGTGACCTTGGACAAATTTCATAACAACTATGATTGACAATTTCCTCATCTGAAAAATAGGGATGACAATATATCTATCTCACAAGTTTATTGTGAGGATCAGATGTGATAATGTATGTCGAAGCATCGTTTAAACCACAAAGCTGCACAGAAAAATAGAACAGTATTATAAATAACCAAATTGCCCTGACCACCAGCAGAACTGTTCTTGGCAAGTTAATACCATGCAAAATTTTACAACTCTCTTTTCAATGAAAAAAAAATGTTGTCATTAAAAATTTTGGATATTTTAGCAATATTCAATAATACTGTTTTTATTTTTGTTTCGATCCAGACCTCTGATTTCATGGGTATAGGAATTCTCAGGGTAGAACTTCCTTCCTTTAATACAGATCAGCAGCTCATCAAGTCTTAACGGGGGCACTGGGAGGCTGACTGGACCATAATCACAGAAGTAGTAGATATCAGGACTTGCCTCCCAGGCCAAGGCTGGCCCTCCGTCCATTGCATCACTCTGCTTTTCTGATGATACATCTTAACACAGGTTGGCCCAAGTTTTCATGTAGTTTTAAGCTATTAAAACTCTAACCTTGATTAAATTTTATAACTGTTATATCTTATGTCCTACACCTAACACTTACTAGCTGCATAGCACTGGGAAAATCACTTCACCTCTGCATGCCTTGGGCAGCTCCTTAAAACTCACCTACAAAGTCTTAGTGCAGTCGTAGCTTGTTGGGACACCCCGTGTATCCATTGAGGACATTTTTCTCCTAAGGCACTTTATAGATTCATTGCTGCCTAACAAAGGCAGTAACCAGCAGTAAGCCAAGACTCATAAGGAAGTTACGTCTCCCATGAGCTCAAGAAAAATTAAGTTTTAGGAAAAACCTAAACCATTCAGCCTCCACAAGTGCCCTAAGCACAGACAAGTTCTCATTGCTAGGCAGGTAGACAAATGACTAGCTCTTGTTCCCAATATATTAAAGGCTACTTTATAGAGAAACCACTGGAGTTCTTTGCCTCCTGCAAAAATAACTTATTGTGCTAGAGAGAAAAAAGGAAAAGATGGGAGAAGCATTCACATGTAATTTCATTAATGTAGCCATTTCAACCTTGTTTTAAGTACAACTGTCCCTGAATATATTTCAGGAAGAGAAAAGGTACAACGACAACCAATGTCAACTATGAGAACTTCACTAAAGACCATTATGACCCTTTGCAATTAGGGAGACTCACATCTCTATGTTTCAGCATGAAGCACTCCTGATGAACATCTTTTTCAGTCATTCACTCATTTTCTCATTAATATATGCACACAGACTATGTGACCCCGGGCAAGTCACTTAACCCCTAATTGCCTAAAAATACATACACATACACACACACACACACACACACACACACACACACACACACACACACACAGAGAAGATATTGGTAAAGCCCAGCGTCTCTTCCCAGAACAGGTTTGAAGCCTGTGTATCCTCTCCCTCCAGTCTCCCATAATCAAAAGCAGTTCAGTCCTCTAGCTTGCTCCTTCACTATACTGGGTGCTTCTTCATTCATGCTGCCACCAACTCTAAAGTATAGAATTACATAATTATAGAATGCTAGAACAAGAGGGGACCTCAGAGATCAGCTCACCCATTTGCTCATTTTGCAAAGAAGAAGGCTGAGACTTGGCAAGATGAAGTGACTCTCCCAAAGTTACACAGCTGGTGTATAGAGCCTTGATGTCAATCAACAACTTCCACTGAATTTCTGGCACAGCATCTTAACAGGTAGCCTTGCTTTCAGGCTGTGGCCCTACAAAGTAAGTCAGTCAGTCCATAAACTTTTATTAAGAAGCTGCTGTGTGCCAGGCGCTGTGCTAAGTGCTAGGGATACAAAAAGAGAAAAAGACAACTCCTGCCCTCAAGGAACTTACAATATAATAGAGGACAAATCTTTGAAACAGCTTTCATTTTGTCCTCCCTTTTCTCCTTAGTCAAGGTCCTGGAACAACTGACTCCATATTACCACTTCTTCATCTCTCTTCATCATCTTCAGGTCTGACTCAACTCTCGCTTCTGCCATAGATAATGCTCATTCCTAACTTCTACCTTTTGTTCACTTTGCCCAAATAGATGAGGGAGTGGGCTTCTATTTATTTGTCTGCACTTTATCCACTGAGACAGCATTTTGCCTGGCAAATAGTGTTTGAAAAATGCTAGTTGATTGACTGACTTGGTCCTGCGTCTCAGTGCCTTGCACAGTGTGAAGGATGTTTGGGAGAGGAGAGAGGTCTGTTTTGGGGCCAAGATGAAGGTGTTCTTAGTGCCATTGAGAGTAGTCATTTGGTCTTTCACAAATGACTTAGTGCACTGTTTTAATAAATAGATGCACCACAGTGTCATAGATAGAGTGCAGGGCTTGATATCCAGAAGACCTGGCTTCCAATCCTGCCTCTGATACTGATTAGACATATAACCCTGGGAAAACCACCTAATCTCTACCTGCCTCAGGTAATATCTTCAGACTCACCTACCAAGCCAAAGACTGATTTGATTTGATCTCTCTTGGTAGAGGGAGTTTTCCAGTACAGATAAAATCTCAGAATTGTCTTTCAGTGTTGTTGTTTTAAATCTCCCTTCTCCAATCCATCCTTCACATCTTTTCCAAAACAATTATCCTCAGGCATAGGTCTGACCACATCGCTTCCCTACTCAAAATCTTCAGTGGCTCCTTATTTCATCTAGGACAAAAAGTAAACACCTAAGCCCAAAAGTTTCTCTTATAAAGTTCTGATATTTGAGATACAGGTTTAAATCTATAACAGCCATTTCCCAAAAGATAAATGATCAAAGGCTATGAAAAAGCTGCTCTCAAAAGAAGAAATCAAAGCTATCAGCAGCCATATGACAAAATGCTCCAAATCACTAGTAGTAAAAGAAAAACCAATTAAAACAACTCTGTGGTTTCACTTCATATACATTAGATTGTGAGACAAAAAAAAAGAAGTGACAGTTGTCAAACAGGACAGGGGAAGGCAAGCACCCTAATGCATCAGCAGCAGAACTGTAAATTGATGTAGCCATTCTGGGAAAGCAGTTTGGAACTATACCAAAAAGTCACTAAACTATGCATTCCTTTTGACCCAGTGATACCATAACCAGGCCTATTCCCTAAAGAGATCAAAGAAAGAAGGAAAGAACAGAATGTACAAAAGAATTTATACCACTTGTATTTTGTTGTATCAAAGAAAATTAAGGATGTGCCCATCAATAGGGAACAATCATGGAATATTAATATGATGGTTATAATTGAATTATATGAAATAATGAAAGTGACAGTTTCAGGAGAACCTGGAAAGACTTGCATGAATTGATGTAAAGTGAGTGGAACTAGGAAAAGTATTTATATAATAATAATACCATTGACTTGAGTGATACAGAGGAAGAGGGTACCTATATTTTTTTCTTTTTTGGGGGGGCAGTGAGGCAATCAGGGTTAAGTGACTTGCTCAGCATCACACAGCTAGTGTCAAGTGTCTGAGGTCAAATTTGAACTCAGGTCCTCCTGACTTCAGGGCCAGTGCTCTATCCACTGCACCACCTAGCTGCCCTGAAGGTGCCTATATTGATGAAATAAAGGACTCGTCAAGAAATCAAAATATGGCAAAATATAGATTTCCAAATCTATTTTCCATTTAATATATTATTGAAAAAACTGCTAACTGGGAATACAACCAGTGACTCTGAAATCACTAAAACAAGAAAAATACAGTGAGACAACTATTAAATTACCACTTATATCTGTAAATACTGGGCCCCAATGAAGATGGAAATGTGGCTAAAGTTTTTACTAAGTATTCCAAGGGTAAGAAAGTCCCTTTGCCTTAACTACTACTTACTGATCTTTTCCTCTGGATCTCATGGATTGGACAGCAATAGGTCTCTGCCTAAGCACCATTTAATGGTTATTTTGGGGGCCCTCCTGGCTCAGAGTGAATGTAAATAGTAACTGTTTCTCTTTTGGCCAGCAACCCTGAGGATCTTCCCCTTCCAGTTGGATTTTTTTTTTATTAGAGGGGCCTTCCCTTTACTTACTTCTTAAAGAAGCCTATTCACTGAATGGGCATTGCCTCACTCAAAGTGAGAACCTGGAAAGACCTTAGCTTGAAAGGGCCAAGGTTTCCCATTGCACCCTGGTCCACCTCCAGTCTTCCTGATTGATATCTGGCCACTGGACCCAGAAGGAGGAAGAAATGAGGCTGATGACTTTGCACAGTCCTCCCTTACTCAAATCAAAGTCAATTGCAAGTCATGTCATCATCTCCCTGTCATCAACAACCACACACAATTACTGATCTTTTCCTATTTTATGTATTCACATGTAAGTCAAGATTTCAGTTCTGTTTAGAAGATGTATGTGGATAAAAAGGTGGGCTCTGATTAATAGTCAGTGTAAGAGGTTAAGATCTTCAAATTTAACATCTTTTAGAAGTACAAATACTCCTGCCATTTCTACTCATATATATTTGCATGGTTACGTTTTAAGTGAGCCTCATAAGAATTCAGATCACTCCAGAAACAGGTGTCCACCTACTTTTGTACCTTCATTGAGTTTTTTTCCTCTAATTGAACTCCAGCCAAACTGGACTTTTCACTGTTTTCCAGCCATGTTCTTGACTTTCCTGTGTCCAAGCTTTGATCACGACTTTCTCTAGGCAGAGAATTCTCATCAGTCTACTTATCTACTTGTTGGAATTAATCAAAAAGCATTTATTAAGTATATACTCTGCACTAGGCCCTGTTCTAGGTGCTGAGGAGGTAAAAGCAAAAAATGTGACAGTCCCTGCTTCAAGGAGCTTTGCTCTTTTGGGAGAGACAACATGTATGTATATATTGGCACATACAAAATGGATACAGAATGGACCCATGGTCATTTTTGGAGAAGAAAAGTTGAGGAGCTCGGGAAAGGCTTTATGTAGAAGGTGGTGCTTGTGTTGAGGCTTGAGGGAAACAGTTTCCTGCTTTTTTCCCACACTGGCCCCTAATCTCACCCAAAAATTTCTCCAGTGAAGGCCTCTGTTACTTAGCTTCCTTCTCTGCTGATATTCTACCACTACAATTCCTGATTTCCTTTGAAAACTTGGATGGCAAGACTGAACATACATAATAATAACTATTATTATTGTAATAGCTAGCATTTATATAGCACTTATATGTGCCAGGCACTGTACCATAAATGCGTTAAAAATTTCTAATTTGATCCTTTTGACAGCCATGGGAAGTAGGTACTATTATTATTCCCATTTTATAGTTGAGGAAATTGAGGCAAAGATTAAGTGACTTTCCCAGATAGTAAGTATCTGAGGCTGAATTTGAACTCAGGTGTTCCTGACTCCAAGCCCAGTGCTCAATCCACTGAGCCACCTACATGTTATCAGGATAAATTCAGTGTACTTTGGGAAGCCCATTGTTAATGCTTTTCCCCAAGGAAAACATGAGCCCAGCTCATTAGATCTGCATTGAATGGTTACATTCTCATATAGTTATTTGGTTATTAGCAAAAGAACAAGCAAGTGCTGACACTGATATTGTCAACAATGACAAATGTATATAATAACAAATGATCACTTTTGACCCTGACCCCAGAATGACAATATTTTATCTACTGCCTGTCATGGTGTTAAAGAGAAGTTAAAACTCTTCATGAACTCGTTAATCTCCTGCACTCATGGCCCTTGAGAATAAAATGTCACCCTAATTAATAAAATCAAAACTCCTTACCTTTGGGTCACATAATTCAAATTCAGACCTTAAAGGTTAAATTATTCCAGGAGATGGGTAGCAGCTCTGTTTTCATAAGTATGCCAGGTGCCTAATGGCTTAAATTTTGGAACATTAAACATAAATTTCTGGACTGAGACATGGCATTTTAGAATATCTTTATCCCAATCGATCTGCTCTAACCATGATATGAATCTGCCAACTACTTAACCATTCAGTAAATCTGCAAATCTTGAAGTAGCTACTGTGTGCTCAGCATATAAGAAACATACCTACCCTCCAGGAGTCTATAATCTATTTAGAGATAGACGTATGCACGTGAAAATGTAAGAATAATAGAAAGAAAAAAGTAAATGCTAACTAAATGGTACAGATAGTAGGTGCTTTTGGAAATTTAAGGGAGGGAGAGGACTGGCAAGGGGGTCAGAGAGGATTTTACAGAGGAAGGAGGAGGTTGACTGAGTTTTGAAATATGGATAGGGCTTAGATGTTCAAATAGGAATATCCTAGTGGAACTGAATGCAATAAGATAAATTTTGATAGGGATAAACATAGAATCCTACATTTGTTTTCCAAAACCCAAACACACAAGGAGAGGTTAGGGGAGATAGGACTAAATGGTGGCTCTCATTCAAACTATTTTTAGTTTCAGTGGACTGTGTTATGATACACACAGATTCAATGCTTTTATACAACCCCTGAATTACTTCTACTCCATAGCAACTCAAGGGCCAGTTTCCAGCTTCCAAAATGACCCCCACCAGCTCTAAAGCTGCTTCCTAATATCCTTAAAAAGTTGGCAACTGTGTGCCCTGCAGCCTTGGGTATTTAACATCTGTCCCCTTCCAATCGGGCTCCTCAACGTATAACAGGCTTCAGGCTCACTAGGCATTCATAGTGTACCATGGCGAGCCAAAAAAAACAGGTGTAATTTTAGGATGCGTTAATAGAATATGACTACTAGAATTAATAGTCCTGATACATATCCTGGGCTGGAATACACACAAACATATATGTATGTTTTTATGTATGTGCTACTATGTATGTTTACATGCATGCATTCCAGCCAGGATTATGTTATCAGGACTATTAATCCCTTATTCTGGGAATCATGTTCTGGATGTCACATTACAGTGTACTAGGCAGGGGTCTCACCCAACTCTGGAACCTCCAACTACTTGGGTTCAATGTGAGGTGTTTTGAGTAATCATATTACACATAGAGAGTTGAGGCTGTTTTCTATTTCACTGAAACCAAAACAATACAAAACAAAAAGCTAAGGAAGTATTTAATTGGACAGAATAGCATGGCAGATAAGAAGGAAAATCAATAGAATTATTTGCAACTTCTCTCCTTCATATCAATCAATCAATACATATTTATTAAAGACCTACTTTGTTCCAGACACTGTGCTAAGCATTTTGTGCACAGAGGTGCAACCCCCTCCTGGCTTCTAAGAAATTCAAATTTAATTTTCCTTAATTTCCCCCAAATCAACCCAGTATTAGGGGAAAGGGACACACAACTGCCTTTGAGATTCACCTGCCCCAGAACAGAATTTAAGTTTTAGTGACTTCTGTTTTAGTTGTGGCCCTCCCCCACCCCCACCTTTGCCTCCCTGAAGGAGGGGATCTATTTGAGCCTCACAGAACAGACTTCCAGTGGCTGGTGACAAGGGTGGCTGTGACCTCTGGCTTCAAGGACACTGCAGCAATTTCACTTCATGTGGCTGTTCTTCAACTAATGCCCTGGCTTGTTTTCTGCCTCTACTGATGCCAACTATTGGCTACTGTCCTTTTAAAAAAAATCTTTCCCCCTCTGAAGGTGCTTTTTAAAACCTTCCACCATCTGTCTTTATTAAACATGACTGTGTCATGTACTCTTCTGTTATTATTGTTATTCAGTTGTGTCGGACTCTTCATGACCCTGTGGACCATACTGACCATGAGGTTTTCTTGGCAAAGATACTGGATTGGCTTACCGTATCCTTCTCCAATGGATAAAGGCAAACAGAGGTTAAGTGACTTGTCCATGGTTAAATACCTAGTAAATATCTGAGGCCAGATTTGAACTAAGGTGTTCCTGACTGCAGGCCCAGCACTCTAACCACTGAGGCATCTAGATGCCCAACCACCTGGATGTACCTTTTTACATGTAGCCAAATTGACCTTCTTGTTGTTCCTTTGCACCTATGGAGAGACTATCGATCTCCTTACCACACTCTCTCCTCACCTTGGCCTCTAACAATATCTAGTTTCCCACAAAATTCAGCTCAAAGCTACATCCTACATGAGCCCTTTCCTCATTCTCCATTTGCTAATGCCTCCCTTCTCGCAAATTACTTCATATTTGTTTTTTTTATATAGTTATTTGCAGGGGAGATGGGTGCTGGTAAATGTTTAACAACCTCTCTAGAAAAAAAAAATTAACCAGGATACTTTTAAGTTTAATCTTTCACTAACACACTTAAATCTAAATAACCAGCAAAACAATAAATCAAGTCCTAATTTGTAATGTTTCTTAATTCCTGAGGTGTAAATGCTCACACCAAAAATCTAACAAGCAAGTCTTGCAAGCCCTTTAGGGCTGGCTTCAGCACACCCCTGCTTCTAAGTGTACATGTTGTCTCTCCTTATATAATCTAAGCTTCTTGGGGGCCAGGACTGTTTCATTTTGTCTTTGTATCCCCGTTTCACAGTAGGCACACAGTAGGCACTTAATAAAGACTTGTGGATTGATTTGAAGAGCCCTTAGCAATCACAGCCCTCACCTTATAAAACAACTGCTCCCTTAGACTCATTAAGCTCCACTGGAAATTAGTTCTAGTGAAATTCTCCCAGTGATCAGTGGTCTTTAGACCCCTTGCATTATGGAAGATGTAGTCCAAAGGATAGCTTCTTATTACATAAGAAAGGACAATGATAGCATGCATCTGGAGAAGGCTGAGCAGGGTGACAAGAATACTGTAAGTACTGCAAATCATGCTATTGGGGTCAGTTGAAAGAACTAAGGGTAGAGAAAAGAAGACTTAACAGGAACATGTATTGTTGTCAAGAAGGTCCCCAAAAGAAGAGGGGTTAGCCTTGTTCTAACTGGCCCTAGCAAAACTGGGAACAATGAGTGAACGTTAAAGAATAGCCAGCTGAGGCTAATTGAAACTTCCTAATTGTTCTAGGTATTCAAAAGTGCATTGAGGAAGCTTAGGAGGTAGTTAGTTCCCTATAACTGGAAGTATTGAAGTGCAGACTGGATGGCAGCTGACCCCGGATGTTGTAGGGAGTTTCTTGTTTAGGATCTAAGCTTGTTTCCAAATCTGAGATTCGTAGGTGGAGCTAGAGGGGTGAGAGGGGGCATTCCAAGTTGGAAGAGAACTATGAGGGAAAGAGACAGGAAAGCACAAGGCATGTGCAGGAAACCATGAATAAACCAGTTTGTCTGGACTACTGCAGCAGCCTCGTGATTGGGTCCCTTGATTTTAGACTCCTTCTTCTCCAATCTATTTTCTACACAGCTGCCAAAATAAGTGCACGAAAGCAAAAATCTCACCATATCAGTCATGCTCAAGAACTTCTGATGTCTCCCTATTGCTTGATGATGAAATTCGAACTCCATAACTTGACATTTAAAGCCCTCCGTAGTCAAGTTTCAGTCTACCCCTTTCCAGGTTTATTGCGCAGTCCTTCCTTCACACAGGGCAGTGAGGTGGTGCAGTGGAGAGAGTGCAGAGCCTGGAGTCATGAAGACTTGAATTCACATCTGGACTCAAACACTAACTGTGTGACCCTGGGCAAGTCACTTAACCTGTTTGCCTGAGTTTCCTCATCTGTAAAGTGAGCTGGAGAAGGAAATGGCAAACCACTCCAGTATCTGCCAAGAAAACCCCAATGGGGTCACCAAGAGTTGGACGTGACCGAAATGACTGAACAACAACATACAGTGAGGAGGTGTTAAAGCCAAAACCGTTAGAGTCTTCTCACCCTGGTCCAATGTGTTTTCTATTACACCCTGCTGCCTCTGTCCTTGATTAATGGTTTTTGCCATAAAATTTGCAAATAAAACAAATAATTTCCAACAGTTTGAAAATTTTCAAACCTAAATGAGAAGACCTTTTTAAACAGTTCTAAAAGTATTTGATAAATGACATTTTCAAACCTTCCTTATGCTCTTCACACTTTTTTGAAGGATGAAAATACAAAAGAAAAAGAATTTATTAATCTCTTATGTTAAAACATATTTAAGCAACTAATATTTGTCCCAAAAGTTCTATAATCTTTCCCAGTTCCACTCTTCATAGAGGAAATAATGTAATAACCTCAGGGTAGCAATCACTGGGGACTCAGTTTCCCATAGAATCTTCTAGGTGCAAGAGAGCTCAGAGTCCTCTAATCCAAACATAAAAATTTCATTGACCAGCACCTTACCAAAACAGGTAAGTAGAAATTTTCATCATGTTCTTTAAAGTAGCAAAACAAAACAATTTTCATGAACTAGATTAGGTCTCAGCATCTACTATTGCCAATATGCAAAGTTGTTATAGTTTATAGTAGGAATTACTTGGGATTCTGGGAAGATTCTTATCAACAGGAAGTAAACAGTCTCATCTACTCAGTGATAGTTATTCCCACCATTCAATCACATAAGATCCATGACACATAGAGAGAAGCCACAGGAGTAGTGTTTTCATCAGCTGCCTCCCAAGTTGGAGGGAGACAGATTGAACCTTTTAAGAACTAGCATCCTCTAATGGTGATGTTGTGATTCTGATTGCCTTTCTCAGCCTGATGGGAGAGAAGCTAATTCACCAGGAACAACTTTCACAGCCCGGATGCTCATTCAGGACTGTAGGAATTGGGGGATCCCCTTCCTTAAGTATCTATAATGTCTTCTATGAAGGGGACCCTTCTGTGAATTTGCATGTCTCCCTCTGAGTCAATGCATTTGAAATGTACACAAATGTAATATGTCCTGAGCTATGTTACTAGGAAAGTAGGAACCTTGGGCAGGGGTCGGGCTAGTAGTCTATGTCTAAGTGTGGCTAGTAAAAGGAACCTGAGAAAAATCCTGAGCTGGTTAAGCTGCTAGCTAGGGATGATGGCCACTGATGAGAACTTGACAAAGACTAGGCTCAGACTCTTGTCTGAAATTGTGGCTCTAAGGCTCCTCCCAACTCTCTTCTCAAGGGATGAAGATAATACCCTAAGGCTGCCATCTTAGGGTGGGCTTCACAATCAGTCTTTCATACAGTTGTTAGACCATGACAAAAAGCTTCTCACACAATTTGGCTTCAAATGTATACATCCAACTTTTGTTTTGTTTTGTTTTTAGCAACAGCTGTAACTTACAGAGCAGAGATCATCAACCTAGATAACACTTACCAAAGATGGTGTGGAGACTGTCTACTCTCACCACCACACCCCTGTCACTCCAGCTTCTAAAACTTGCTGCTGCCTGTGCCCTTCCTTCTACCCTGCTGGGAAAGCTGGCATACAATAACTCCTCCCATCAAAACTTGGCATAGTACCTGCTTTTACTCTCACTGCTGGCACTCCTGAAGAACTGGGATTGGCAACTGGGCACCGCAATTTTGAAAAGTTGCCAACCTCTGATGTTGAAGGAAAAACCACAGACATAGCTGAGCAGAAGAAATATATATATACACATATCTAGTCACAACCTTCGTAACAGGCATGCACTGACATTTACAACCATTTACTCTGGGGTTGATACAAAATTAGCATCATAAAAAAGAAAACATTTGAAGAACAAAATGATGCCTACTACAATTCAGTTAAGTTCAGGACCTGGATATGAGGACAGCTTTCATAAAAAGGGGAGGGGGGAATGAGAGAAGAAGAGAAAAAGGTGAGACAGTTTTTCTAAACTTTGCTTTGGGTTACTGAAGACATGCTGAATTTTAAATTACCTTTAAATAATATTTTCAGGTACAAAATACATGAGGCAGAAACTGAATAACAATTTGGAAGAGGCTAATAGAACTTCTATAGATTGGTTAAAAGAAAGAAGAACAAAGAGAGAAAAGAAAGAACAAAAACCATTTTAATAAAACATGTAAGATTAGGTTAACGAAGGATATTTTATTTGGTTTGTTTAAATTTTCATTTTTTTGTTCTTTTTGTCTAGATTTGTGATTTCATCAAGGTAGTGAATCTGTGGTGTAGAAATTCCCTCTACCAATACACATGGGTAACTATGGTCTTTAACCAACAGACTTGGGGAGTCTCCTGTTCACTGAATGATCAAATGTCCACAGAAATACAGTTAGTGTGTCTGAGACCCAACTTAAACATAGGTCTTCATGATTTTTAATGTCAGCCCTCTATTCACTCAGACACATGGTACACTTGGAGAGATAATTATGCAAGAATTCAAGAGGGAGAGTATCTATCACACAAGTGAACCTGTCAACTCAATTCAGCAAAATCTGCCATTTCATCACGAAAAGGCTATTCAAAAACTGGACACTGCCAAATGTAAAAGACCTCCACATTTTGATTCAACAGGCTACAGAGAAATATAAGAACAATTAAAGTGGATGAGCCATTAGGCCAATGGCAGAAGTAAATGCTCGCCACCAGAAGCATTTCCTATCTTTCAGCTGAGGAAAGTGTGCTCTAATTCCCAGATATCATTTGCACACACTGTTATTCACAGATGACTAAAGTGTGCCACTTAGTTAGATGCCCCCCGGGTCCGCAGCACGTAAGCCCAGAGAGGAAACGTTCCAAGAATGGCTGGCATCACATTTGCACAATTTATTATGTTGCTAAAGATCTGGCATGGTACTTGGCTATAGGCAGTTTGCTTGTTGCCAAGTGTCATTTAACAACACAGTCCCCATACAGGACCTGTATGTGACAATACAGATAACATTATCATCGGGGGTAAAGCAGCACATTCCCAGAAGAATCTTGTCATTAGGCAAAATGGCAGTGCATCAATAAGCAAGTGAATAAACCAAAGGGAATCTTTAAACTAAATCAGCACTTGGGAGGATATGCACGTATGCCTGAGTGTAGAAGGAAGGACAGGCTTTGTTTAATGAAATAATAACTTGGGGCATGAGGATGGCAAGATTTTCTCAAATCAACCTAAATTGTTGGCTCAGGAAATGATGCTTGCCAGTTTTCCAAGTCACCTTCACCAAAGATAAATCAAATATTCTTTGTTTTTAGTGCATTCTTGAGGCCACAGATCCCAAGGCCACTGTAGTATCAAGTGGCATTTCTCACCAAAGTTTCTGAAGGAGCCAAGCAAAAGTTTCTCTCCAGCCCAGCCCTTGCCTACTCAATGATATTATTTTATCACGATGCCAAAAGAGTCCAGATGTGCTGTGCAAAGTGACAAAGAAATGTTTTCCGTAATACTTCCTAGTAGGGCCCACTGAAGAGGAGTTGGGAGAGGAGGGAAAACAGATCTAGTCCAATCCTTTCATTTATAAATATTGAAAATGAGTCCCAGGAAGGCAATGGGACTTGTTCGTGACCATACGGCAAACCCCTGACAAAACTGGGAGCAGAACTCAGATTTCTCATCTTGTAGTCCAGCATTCTGTCCTGGAAACTAAACATCTGATAGAAAGAGAAAACACATGAGCATTGTAATGCCATGTTCAGAAGAAACAGGAAAGAATACAGAACTAGTTTCACTTACGGAGCCTAAGATTACAATGTGCTCAGTCAGGACATATTTACTCACATTCCAATGGAGGATTCAACATGCAAACAGCAGTGTACAAATAAAGTCTATACAAGTTAAATAGGAAATGATCAGAAGAAGGAAGGTACAGGAATGGGGGAGGTGGGAGAATCAGAAAGAGCTTCCTGTAGAAGATAGAATTTTAGCGGGGACTTGCAGAAATCCAGGGAAGCAAAAAGGGAGAGTGTTCCCAGGTATGGGGGTCAGCCAGTAAAAATGCAAAGATGGGAGATGGTGTTTTACGTAAGAGAAATGGTGTGGAGGCCAGTGTTACTGGATTGTAATGGAAGAAGACTGGAAAGGTGCAGATTATGGCGGAAGGAGGAAGTTATATAGAGCCTTGAATGCCAAAATAGAGGATTTTATATTTGATACCAAAGGTGATAGAGAGCCACTGGAGTTTATTGAGTAGGGGAGGTGATACTGCGATACTTATACTTTGGGAGGATCATTTTGACAGATGAATGGAAGATGGATTGGAGTGGGGAAAGATTTATTTAGTCTGGGATTAATCTATTCTAAAAGGTGGCATTTTCAGGGGAGACACTGTTATCCTCATCCTGGATTTCTATCCAATCTGATTTACAGAATAACTACACATTCATGCAATACTTGAAAATCTGCAAAGTGCTTTCCTCACAACAATCTTGTGAAATGGATCGTGTAAGTTTTGTTAGCCCCATTTTTTCAGAGGTGGAAACTGAGTCTGTGGTAGGTTAAGCAACTTATTAATGATCACAGGGTAAGTGACTGAGGCAGGATTTATCCCCAGGTCTTTTCACTTGAAGTCTAGAGCCCTCTCCATTGCACCAGGGTACCCACAAGGATGCAGCACTTTAGCCACCCATTCTTTCATAGTGGTATAGGGGTACTATTGGACAGGACACATGTCCCATCATGCCCCCAAATACTGATGTGAGCCTGACTTACTGTTTTTATCCCAATCTCATTCCCAAACAGAAGAAAAAGGCCACCAAATCATATCCACACAATTAAAGAAGACTCAACCATTCAATAAAAATGACTTACTCACTGCTTGCCCCCATTGCCTTCACTCTTCTACTGAAGTCTGCAAATGTGGTGAGATGTTAGTATGATGACACTGAATTGTGTGAAACAGGTAAGACCAAAAATAAAAAAGAAAGAAATGAACATAGTTTTTTTTAGATGAAATAAAATGGGAATACATTTAAGATGACATAGCAAGAAGAATCATGGGGATATCCTACTAACACCTGCATCAGGAACGCAAGCCAACTTTAAATACTACTTCTTAGCACATTTGTAGGTGCTAAATATTTATTGAATTGAAATGGACAGATAAAAGTGCCAGGCCTATCTTATTTTGATATATGAATTATATCTTTCTGGCGGATTGGTTTGTCAGGTGATTGACCTTGGTACAGGGGTGGGGAACCTGCAGGCCTCAAGGTCACATGTGAACCTCTAGGTTCTCAAGTGCAGCCCTCGACATTTGGATTCAGTCAAAGGGACGCACTTGAGGACCTAGAGGGCCACATGTGGCCTTGAGGCCACAGGTTCTTGGCCCCTGGCTTAGAAGTAGTGTGCCTGGATTTCAGCTTATCATTTGCCAATTGTCTCATGATACCCTTGTGAACAACATGGCAAGCTGAAGCCTGCGTGATCATCCTGTCCAGTGGACTCGAAACTTGTTGACCAATCAGATAGTACAGATAACATGATTATAAAATCTCTGAATGACCCAGATCTAGGAGAAATAACAAATGTATTGGATGGCAGAATCAAGATCTGTAAAAGATCTCAAGGAAACAGTACTATGGGCTGAATCCAAGTAGGGAAATTAAGAGAAATAAATAGTTAAGTCTTCAAGGAAGCATGGTTGGATAATCACTCATGTAAAAAAAGATCTGGGGAATCTTACCAAATCACAGAATCTAAGGGCTGGAAAGGACCTCAGAGGATATGGATCCAACCCATCCTTGATCAAGAATCTCTTCTACAACATTTCTCCAAAGCAACAACCTGCCTCTGCTTGAAGACCACCACTGAGGAGGATTTTGCATCTCCATTTTGCTTCTGCTGCTCTGCCTGCTTTCAACTTCACGGGACAAGAGGCCCCTCCCAGGTTAAACTCATCACTTCTAAACTCACCACCATGCTGTTAACTCAAGCCCTGACTGACAACACCTCCCTCAATCTCCGCTCACCTCTGATTGGAGGGCAGACTACCAAACACCTATCAAAGCCTTCCTTTAAGGAGGGCAGAAACTCGACTCTCAGCTCACTTTGCATCTGCTACTCTGCCTCTTTTCAGCTCCACAGAACAAGCTTCCCCCATGCCAGGTACCATCCCCCCCAAACCTTTTGCTGCCTCCTTTTGGGGCTTATCTTCTTTTTTTTTTAAATTGTATGCTCCTTGAGGTCAAGGACTGTCTTTTTGATAATTACATCCCTAGCACTTAGCACAGTGCCTGGCACATAGTAGGAGCTTAATAAATGTTTATTGTATTTGATTGGAGGAGGAATATCCTCTCTGCCAAGGCAGGCCATTCTAATATAGCTCTAATTGTTAGAGGTAGGTGGGCAGCTAGGTGGCTCAGTGGATAGAGTGCTGGGCCTAAAATCAGGAAGACTCATCTTACTGAGTTCAAATCCTGCTTCGGACACTTACTTAGCTGTGTGACCCTGGGCAAGTCATTTAACACTGCTTGCCTCAGTTTCCTCATCTGTAAAATAAATTGGAGAAGGAAATGGCAAATAACTCCAGTCCCCCCTCCTTCCAGTTTCACCCACTAGGGTGAAAAGAAACAAGTTTAATCCCCATTCCACAGGAGAATTCTTTAAATACTTAAAGAGGATTATTATTTATCCTCTCAGTCTTCTCTTCTATGCATTAAATATTCCAGTTCCTTCAACCACTCCTCAGAAATCATGTTTTCCAATCTTCTCACCATGCTGGTCACCCTCCTCCAGGCATTTTGTGTTTGTGTCTTTCCCAGAATGTGCTAGTACTCCAGATCTGGCCTGATCTGAGCAGAATGTATTAGAACTATTACCTCTCTTACTCTGGACCCCATGTGTTATTTAATGCAGCTTAGGAAAATAGGGTTATTGAATGCTATGTGTATATACTGTATGTGTTGTACTGTGATGTACTGGTAAATGTTTAACAATCAGCTCTCTGAAAAGAAAAAAATACATATGAGATTTCTCAGTTAATTTGCATTGTTAACATTTTCTCTGTCACTTTCTTAAGGCTAAGATTTAAGATTAAGACTAAGATGGTTCAGTGATTGGAGTGCTAGCCAGGAAGACCTGAGTTTAAATTCAGTCTCAGCATTACTAGCTACATGGCTCTAGTCAAGTCACTTAACCTTTGTTTGCCTCAGTTTTTTCAACTGTAAAATGGGGATAATAACATCTACCTCACAGGGTTGTTGTGAAGATCACATGAGATAATATTTGTAAAAGTATTCAGCACTGTGCCTGGCACATAGTAGGCACCATGTTAATGTTTATTCCCTTCCTCCAATCTCCCTCTCCTCCCCCAGACAATTAACAAAACAATAAACAAAGCCTGGGTATCTGCCTATTTTCCAAAGTGTAAATGCTTACCCTGAAAATTTAACAATCAGCCCATGGGAGCCTCTGGAACTGGTTCCAGCACACCCCTGTGGCCATGTCACATTGTTTGCTAACTAAAACCAAAGAGCCTCCTTGTAGCCATGCCTCTCCTGTATTTCTGAAATTGATTTTCAAGTCTAACTACAATATTTTACATTTATTCTATTAAATTTCATATTACTTGATTCGGCCCATCATTTTGGCCTGTTGAGATATTTTCAGATCCAGATTCTGTCATTTACCTTCCTAGCAAGCTTTCCAATTTTTCTGGCATCTGAAAATTTGACAAGCAAACTATTTATAACTTCATCCAAGTTACAGATAAAAATGCTGAGGAGAACAAGGCCAATGACAGATCTCTGGGAGACTTCACCAGAAACCTCTTTCTGAACTAATATTAGCCCATTGATGACTAGAGATATCTCCTTCTAAAATGATATTAGCTCTTAATTTGTGAGAGGGATACATTGTATAGCATAGTGCTCAGCACACAGCTGGTCCTTTTCCAATGCTTACAGTTTGATTAATACACCTAAATCAATTATCATCTAAATTTGGCTTCTCGGTATTATCCACAAGAGTGAGAAACTATATTCATAACCTAGGGGGAGACAGACCAGTAAAAGCCTTCTATATAGGTGATGCTGGAACCGGATGAATCTTCAGGGAAACCAAGCAATTTCAAGAGATAGAAATGATGAGGGAGCATATTCCTGGTATAGGAGTTAACTAGTGTAAAGGTATAGATGAATTATTAATCGGCATGAACAGAAGGGACTTCATTTTGGATGTTCTCCACAACTAATGGACCCACCAAAAAACAGAACTGAGTAACTCAATCTTCTCACTGTTATCAATTATGTTAATTCCATCTCCAATGAACAAGAGCTGTAGCTCTTCTTTGATTCTATCCAAGATAGCTTTTAAAAAAATAATTTTGGGGGGTGGTTAGGTGGCACAGTGGTTAGAGCTCTGACCTTGGAGTCAGGAGGACCCGAGTTCAAATCCGGCCTCAGACACATAACACTTACTAGCTGTGTGACCCTGGGCAAGTCACTTAATCCCATTACCTACTCAAAAAAAACCAAAAAATATTTTTTTCTTGAATTTAGCACTTATGGTTAGACCTAGCTTTATATCTCTTAACATAATTCTTACATGACTGTGCTACTTTTTGTATTCATTCTCAATTATTTGCCTGGCTGCCATCTATTACATATGTCTCTTAAAAGTTTGAATTTGTCGGTGAATTCCACATGTATCCATATCGTTCTATGCTGCTCTCCCCTCTTTTCCTTCTCATCAGAATAATTTCTGATTATGTCTTCAGAATTTCAATCTTAAGAATCTTCCACTTTCTTACAGAATCCTCCTACTTATCACTTCTCTGAACCTGTTGAGAAATCTGTTCTCCTCAAATATGAGCATACACCACATACACATAACCCTCCTCTTGTCTCTATTACGCACTCTATGATGAAGTGATCACTTGCCCCCAGAGCTCCTGATGTTTTTACTTTAGCAACTTGTTTCTCTTTGTTGGTCACAACCATATATGTAGTGGTAGGTTTCTCTTTTCATTTCCTCTATTTTGAAGAATTAAAATAATTAAGGCAAGTCATGATATTATCAGCTGTTCATTTTTTTTGGCAGAGAGAAAGCACAGGCAGATATCCCAGGTAGTTAAATTCCCCCATTGGTACGATATTGTGCCTCCATGACAGATTTGTGATCTTTTCCTAAGCTTCTCATCTAATCATTACATTTGCTTAGGTAACCTGTAGTAATACACCCATAACATCAATTCTGTTTCTACTTTCATTAATTTTTCACTCAAAACCTTCCCATCATGTTTTCTTCTCAGGTGCCTTGATTTCCTCTTATGTGCATATATTTTTAATATGCACTGTTATAATTCTACCCCTCCACCCCTACTCTTGTTGTTTTATCTACTGTGTTGCAATTGAATAAAATATACCTTTCTGGAGCCATATGTTAATCACAGTTCCCATCCCACAAAGTCTCTCTGAACTATGAGATCAAATGTGCTTCCTGGAATTAGGATCTCTACTCCACCTTGTTTATTACTCATATTTTGTGAATTCATGTATGAACACCTCAAGTCATGGGTTTTATTGCTACTCTTCTTGGATACTGTGTTCTATGCATTGCTGGTCCTCTTTTTTACTGTACCCCTTTTTCATCCTTCTCACACACTGTTTCAACACCCTGGAGAAACTTCCATCCTGAGGCACTCCTGTCCTCACTAGTGACTCCTTCCCTAGACTCTGTCTCTGCATTCCTCCTTTTTCTGCTCATATGTCATCTTGCTTCTCAACTCCCCCACCCCCAATCCTCACCTAACTTTCCAGCATCTCGGAATGTGGCATATCCCCCCATGAGAGTATAAGCTTCTTAAAGTCAAGGGCTTCATTGCTTGCTTGTATTCATATCCCTTGTGCTTAGCACAGTGTCTGGAATGTAGTAGGCACTTAATAAATGCTATCTATTTATCCATCTACTTATCCCTTCCTATATTATGTCTGTCTATGGTACTGCGCTTAACTGATCAATGGCAGCAGTTTTCTCATCCCCTTTTTTCTCCAATTAAAGTCCTGGATTCAATTTGGGAAACTTCAAGCAAACTATTTTTGCCAACCTTTGTTAATTTTGTTCTATCATTCATTATTTCCATATTTTAAGTCATGGCCCAGAAGTCTGTATCCTATCCTCAGGCACCATTTTTTAGATAGCAATTCATTTCCCTATCTTCAGTCATCATTTATAAAGAAAATGCTACCTGTGGTCCCAAGAAATATAGTGGGATATTTTTGTCAGTTGCTTTTTGTCTGGACTTCATAATCCATAGCAGTCATTTTTAGGTTCCTTCTGGTGGTTTCATTTGTCCCGGTGTATGTCCACAAAAGTAGATCATTTGCTCCAATACTTCTTGGGAGGTTTCTCAACACATCTGAGAATTTCACCTCAAAAACAGTTCTCTCCATTGTTTTAATGTACCATGAGTTTAATATGAACTTACATGTTACACTGATGTGAAGAGGAAAAGAGAATTCTGAGTAACACCAGAAGGTTGGAAGATAGCTAAAGTACCTTGGAGATGAAAGGGAAAAAAAGACTCATGCAATACTTGGTGCAAAGTAAGAAATGGGAGGGAGTTCCTTCGGAGGATGGGACTGTGTATTCCAAGGAAGAAATAGCTACTTGTTCTCCAAGGACTGAACAATTCAATGCACAAGTATTGTCAGGCATGGATTAATCCACAGCAAAAAGAGATAAGTGATAGAGGTTGGTGACTACCTGCTGGGAGTAATGGAGCAGCTATTTGTCAACCTGAGGACAGCCTTATACAGGGTTTTTTTCCTAGAGCAGGTATCCAGGGTGTGAACAGAGAATCTTCCAAGACTTGTCAAACCTGATGATGGTTATTCTGCTCCCCTAGTTATTCACGTAGGGGAAATTGATGCTTCAGAAGAAGAGTGAATGCATTGCTAAGGATTATGAAGTTTTAAGCAAGATACTAGAAATCTCTGGGACACAGGTAAAGTTGTCATCACTGTTGCTAAGCATAAACAATGGCTTCAGTGGAGAAATGCAGAATTGGGAACTAAACAGCAGGTCCAGAGGATGGTTTTTTAGAATGGGGGTCAGATTTCTGGACGAATGCATAAAAGATAGGAATGACGATTTTATTCAGGTCTGAGTGCTACATTTTAGGAAGAATTAAATAAGAACATTTCAAAGGGTGACAAGGATCATGAAGGACCTCAAGCCCATGAAATAGAAGGATCAGTTCTATTAACAGGGAGTGTTTAGACTGGGGAAGAA